>NC_045806.1:100633988-100953018 GCF_009873245.2 Balaenoptera musculus | reverse complement strand
AATTTATTTATTTATTTATTATTTATTTTTGGCTGCATTGGGTCTTTGTTGCTGCGTGCGACTTTCTCTAGTTGCGGTGAGCGGGGGCTACTCTTCATTGCGGTGCGCAGGCTTCTCATTGCGGTGGCGGAGCTTGGGCTCTAGGCATGCGGGCTTCAGTGGTTGTGGCACGTGGGCTCTAGAGCACAGGCTCAGTAGTTGTGGCGCACGGGCTTAGTTGCTCCGCAGCATGTGGGATCTTCCTGGACCAGGGATAGAGCCCATGTCCCCTGCATTGGCAGGTGGATTCTTAACTACTGCGCCAGGAGGGAAGCCCTAAAAATGACATAGTTTTATAGTGTAACTCCAGTATGTCTACAGCTTGTTTTTGCACTCGTTTGTTTTTGAGGTCTATCTACATACAGCTAGTTCATACATCTATTCACTGATGTTAACAGTGAGAAACGGTTTTGGAGAAAAATGTTCTGGTTCATTGGTTTAAAAATTTTTTTTCCTTTGGCCATTAGGGGGTGCCAAGGCAGCATAAGTCCTGCCTTGCTATGTGATGGAGAGGCACAGAAGGCAACCTATATTAAGGGCCTTGAATAACTTCCTTCCTTGCTTCTCCAAAAGAAGCTAAGCCATTTGGGTGGATAAGTGTGATCATAGTCTTTTGAAGTTTCACCATATAAGCATTATAATAACTCTGCACAGAAAAGTGGTAACTTATTGCTTTCATATTCTGAAATTTTCCTGAAATGGAATAGTCTTTAAATCCTATCCAGGAAGAGGTTTCAAAAACTCATTTTAGTTACTATAACTTACTTTGGGATAGTAGCACAAAAATAATCCTTGATTATTCCATCTCTCTTCTTTGTTTCGTCACTAAGTCCTGTTGATTCTACCTTAGCTATGTGTCTTCAGTTTGGCCTCTTTACTCTCTTCTTACTGCACCTCACTATCTTGGTTTAGGCAACTCCTCCTCGCCTTTCCCCTTAACCAACTCGTTGGCCTTCTAACTAGTTTCCCTCTTAAATGACTTTCCTTAAAAGTTTTCTGCTCTGCCTAACCTCTACAGTGTTGCTGTGTTCCTTAAAATAAATGATACATTTGTTATTCCCAGCTTTAAAAACTGAAGCTGACCTTCTGTTGCTAACAAAATAAAGCCCAACCTGTCCTGAGATCGTAGAAGATGCTTCAAAGTGTGACCACCTACAACTTATCTTTCCTTCCTAATCCCCATCACGTCTTTCCTCTTACTCCTTGTGTTTCAGCCACAGTGAATTTGTCAGTTCCGGAACAGGCCTTGTCTTTTGTCACTTCAGGAATGGGGCGGGGCAGGCAGACAGAAGAGATGAAAGTCTAATGTATATTTATATGATCACTTTCCTCCTACCTTCTTGGAAATAGCTATTGTTAATCTTCTTTTACAGGAGTTTTTACTGTTTCTGACCGTGTGGCAGTCAGAGTTCCATTGAATGACATCTTTAGATGCAATAGTTTATTAACCTTAGGAAAGAATGATGTTGTCCAGCACTATTGGGATGTTCATGTACAAGCTTTTGTCCAAAATGGCACAGTGAGCACAAAAGGTGAGCACTTAAAATATATATATTTCTATACTTGGGTCCTAACTTAAGATTAGAATATACCAGGTAGCTTTAGTTGAAGTCGTTATCTTAAAGCATTTATATGTTAAGACTTACACCTTACACTGCACTGTAAAGTTTTTATAAATAACAGCAATTCTTATTCCCGTGGAACTTGCACTTTTAAGTTTCTGATGTACATGTTGTGGAATGGTCTTTTAAAATGTGCTACCTGTAGTGTTTTCAGTGGCTAAAACCTAATCTTTGTTTGAACAAATCCTCAGATAGCATTTGATCCTCAGCTCTTCAGCTTTTGAAGATCCAAGACAAAAGCTGAGAAATGGGATTTCTGTGTTCTAATCTTGACTTTTATAAATCGATTTTGTAACTTTTATATGACTTTATTGGAAAAACAATAATTTCTCGTGCACCAGTTCTGGAAAACTACCAACACTTCCTAAGAAGGGGTTGAAATAAAAGGTTCATTTGTATTTAAATCCTTCAATGATTTTTAAACTTTTTTCAGTTAAAAACCGTATTTTTCCTTATAGTGGTTATATGTGGAAAAGAAGAGGGCAAGCCTAGGTAGGGGCAAACTGTTTTCAAACGTAAACCTCTGATTTTCACCTCAGAGGCAGATGAAGTTTTGGGGGAACAAAGGGACTTAAGGGACTCATCATGAAAAGATGAGTGTGTGGCCACGCGTGAGTAGATAACGCATTTGTATGTGTCTGGAGCCTGTCTGCCGTGTCATAGCTCTTAAGATTGTCTGCATATGAAGCAGCAGTTAGAGGACCTCTGCCTCATTTAGGTTAAAATAATACTATCAAGATATTCTCTACCCTAAACATAACCCTTTTGGACTTTTATTGTGAGAAATATTTTGCTCTTCCCTGGCCTTATGAATTAAAACATTTATTTTGTCCTTTGTTTGTTTCAGAGTTTTTGTGTGATAAAGATAAAACTTTAACCACAGTGGTGCCCATCATTCCCACCACTGTGCCATCTCCTACTCCAACACCCTCTCCAAAGGAAAAGCCAGAGGTTGGATCCTATTCAGTTGTAAATAGCAATGGGACATGTCTTCTGGCTACCATGGGGCTGCAGCTGAACATTACTCATGATAAGGTATAGTTGCCTGTTTTTATTGATACATTCTTTCTGTATCTCCTTTCAAATGTAGTGGGTCCAGCCTTCACCCCAAGCGTAGTGTTATTAGAATGATGCAGTTTTAAATAGAGATTTGTGTTGACTTGTAGAGTTTTGATTAATTTGAGTCATTATAACCATGAAGAGTTAATGTCACTGTCAAGGTGTTGTACTGGCCAGCAGGAAACCTAGTAGTTTAAAGGACTCTTTGGGGTGTAGATTCTTTTTGCCATCAGTAGATCAGAATACGAGCAGTTGATCTTTATTTCAGTTAGTTTAAAATATAACTCCTTCACACTTTTACCTGAACCACACTGTAGGTGTGGAACAGTGCAGCTGTTTCTCCAGCTATTTGATGACTTGAATGGTATAGGTAGATAGGTAGATATAGATAGGGGTGCACGATGGCACTTCTGGTTGCAGTGCTCCACTGGGGCTACAGAGGGCGTGCCAGCAAACCAGTCCGATTTTCAGAGTCCTGGGACTTTAAACAAGCTAGACAGATGGCTCTTGTGCTCCATTAAAAAATGTGTTTTCATTTGGCTCATTATTTGAGGAAGCTTTCCTCTTGTCTTCCTTTTTTTTTTTTAAGTCTTCTGAGTCATAGCTTGAGGACCTGGG
Source organism: Balaenoptera musculus (assembly GCF_009873245.2). Classification (NCBI taxonomy): domain Eukaryota; kingdom Metazoa; phylum Chordata; class Mammalia; order Artiodactyla; family Balaenopteridae; genus Balaenoptera; species Balaenoptera musculus. Next base: position 100,949,680 of record NC_045806.1, on the reverse strand, counting down.
CCAGCTTTGAAAGTAAGGTATCATACACTTAAGTATCCATATCTAGGAGACAAAAGGATTTTTTTGTTCTCCATGAACTTGGTCTTATTAGAGTATAAGATTTTGCTGTAGATTTTTATGATTCATCTGTACCTCTCCCTCTTCTTCCCTGAAGGTTGCTTCGGTTATTAACATCAATCCCAACACAACCAACTTCACTGGCAGCTGCCATCCTCAAACTGCTCTACTTAGGCTGAGCAGCAGCAGCATCAAGTATCTGGACTTTGTCTTTGCTGTGGTGAGTAACAGGTTCATCAAAAATTAGGGGAGCACATCTGAAAGTCTAAAAAGGGGTGTGTGTGTGTCTGTGTGTGTGTGTGTTTGTGTGTGTGTGTATTTGTTGAGAGGAATAATTACCTCTATTTTCTATTTCAACACTACTTAATTATAAAGTGTAGTCCATTGATCCCTGTTAATCCCTCAGGGTCACTTCGATGTTCTGTGGGCTGGACTCGAATTCTGCTATTCTGTTTTTATATAGACCTTAGGGTAGGAGTAAGAATTAACCCATATTAAAAAAAAAAGTCTAATATATCCATATAGATATGTTATAATAAAGTCTACTTATAAAAGACAAAGTAAGTTCCATAATATTTTTCTCTATTATTGGTTAGAAAATTCTCATGTTTGTCTGTTATAATATTTTAGGCTTTTTCAAGGCTATACTATTTGTAATAGTATTAGTAATAATGATAGCTAACACTTATTGAGTACTCACTATGTACAAGGCTCTGTGCAAGTGCTTTACGTGCAGGATAGTTTATAATGGCAGCATTCAGGTTTTTGTTGTTCATGATCATATCAAGGGCTGAACCCTAAGCAGAAGTTTCCATGCATGTTCTGCTTCTAGGTAGCATAAATTGATCATTGGGGACCTTTATTTCCACCTTCTCAGAAGCAGTTGTTATCCCCATAATTTTTCGAAGGGTGTGTGTGTGTGTGTGTGTGTGTGTGTATGTGTATGTACACATGTTACAGCAAATTGGAATGGGGAAGAGGGGCTATCAATGAGGGAAAATGTTGAACCACCAAAGTTACTGTATAAGGCGCTAAAAAACAGTTCTGCTTTTAAATCAGATTACTCTTATCTAGGGATGGGGAAATAGTCTCAACATCTGATATATGAAAAGTTAGGTATGTCTTTGTTTCGTGTCTGAACTTGGTATTTTGAGTCTAAAGCCTCTTTTCTCTATGGAATATATGCCGAGTAATTGAGGATTATATTTTAGAAAGGTTTATAAAAATCTTCCCTTTTTCCAGCATTCAAATAATTACTCCGTTGTAGTACATATATGACCAGTGAACTACTATTAAGAATGTCTAGTTAAGCTTGTCATCTTCAGTGTGGTAAGAGCAGACTTCCCAAGTTACCTCATAGAGATTATATTATAGTCAATAAGAATGAAGAAAGTAATATTTTAGATTCACTGCCTTTTGAGTGATTGAGCTTGATCTTTCTAGCTGAGGTAAGATCCTAGAAGGAACATGGTTTCTTCTGACTCTCATGGGGAAACATGTAATATTTAATGATTACAATATTTAATTGCCCAGCAGACTATTCTAAAATGTAATTCAAAATAGTGACATTTTAACCATGCTATAGGCACTTTGAAAAATCAAGAAACATCTGCAGTGTCACCAGAGTTCAGTGGGGCCCATCTCACCTTCAATCCTATCATGACACTTGCTTCTAAGGATAATTTATTGAATTCAGTGTATGTGCAGGATGTTATGGTGGGATACAAAGAGGAAGGCCTGTATTCTTCAGATGCCCATGGATTAGTGGTAAAGATAGCAATGTACTAATAATTCCTGTTTTTATGGAAGGCCTTGAATGTCATGCTGGCTTTTGGAATTGATTCTTTGGGCAAGTAGAGTGCTGTGGGATGAGTGCTAGACCAGAGGAAGATACAAAGTGCTATAAGAGTGTAGAAGAATGAGCCATTAATTCTACCTAGAGGAGAGTCAGGAGGGTTTAACAGAAGGGATGGCATTTAAGCTGGACCTTCAAGGATGGGTCAGATTTGTACACATGGGGGAGGATGGGGGGAGTAAGTGAAAAAGTACAAGCTACCCCTGGATAAAGGAACACAATCAAGACCAGGTGGAGAATGAGACATGTAGCATGTTTAGTGAAAGATAAGTTTGGAAGAGTAGTTGGGACTAATTGTGGAGAGCCTTGAATGCCAAGCCAAGGAGAGATGCGATAAGGTTGTCAGGTCCTCTTTATGCTTCCTCCTGAAATTCTCTTAGTCTGCCCCCTGGTTTTCATTCCCTACTGATTCAGGCCTGCATTACTTCTTACCTGGATGTTTCAGACAGCCTCCTAACTAGTCCCATCTCTTCCTCCCCTCCCCCAATGTACTTCAGCATCAGCTTGATCTTCCTGAAGCTCAGCTCTTCCTCAGAAACCTGCAGTGGTTCTGTTTTGCCAATAAGAAAGCATCTAAATTCCATGCCAGGGTAGTTCAAGCCTCCCCTCCCTGCCATGCAATGTAACCTGCATATCCAGCTTTATGATTCCTTCTTTCCCTTTTTATGAATCTCATGCTTCCCTTACCCTGTTCCCTGTGCACATCCCGTGTGGTAGGAGAGCGTATGAGTAACCAGTACCCAGGCTCTGCAGCCAGACTTCTGGTGTCAAATCCCAGCTCACTGACTACTGTGTAGCCTTGTGGAAGTTACTCAACAACCTCCATAATTCAGTTACAAAATGGGGTGTTGCAATTCTTCTGTTCTGTGAAGCCTCACATGTAAAGTTTTAAGAACAGCGCTTGTCACTTCGTAAGTTCTCAGACGCTAGTGTGCTTGTGATTATGCTCATTTTCTGACTACCTTTACTCACGCGGTTGCCTTCTCGAATACTCGTTTCTGCTTGTTTCCTAATTGAATCCTACCCAATTCAAATGGCCCATCCCTAAGCTTGTGTTACCTTTGCTCCTCCCTTAGTTGGAAGTAACTTCTCGCCTTTTAATTTTCATAACCTATCACTTTTTTGTAATATGGTTATTTATTTATATCTATCTTCTCTTACCTGGCAGATTGCAAACGCGGTGGGGGCAGGATCCATATCTGGTCCATTTTGCTGGCTCCCTGGAACACTTAGATATGTTACCTTGTACGTACTAAAAGCACTGAAATAATTAGAATGACTGGCTAATCAGATGAGTGCTTCAGAAAGAAAATAGCAGCAAAGGAATGGTTAGAGCTGGAGAGGCTGAAAGGCAGGGAGCCCCGTTAAGAGGCTGTTGTGATCCAGGCTAGAGGTGGTGAGGGCTCAGAAAGTGACAGAAGGAATGGAATGGAGGGAGTGAATTGCTGAGTGTCTAAGAACCATATGAGCACACCTCTGGTCCAAAAGTTGGAAACAAAATGAAGAGGGAAGGGGTTTCTGTCACATTTTGAGTCCCTTTACTTAGTTGCAGTTTATTCTACTGGTCCAGGTCTAATCCGTGGTTTTATCTTCTGGGTAATAGTATTAGATTACTTTCTTTCTGTAGACATTAACTGTACCTGTAGACAGTTGTGATGCATTGATTAACTGGAAGCTCTTTTTCACACAGAAAAATGAAAACCGATTCTATCTAAAGGAGGTGAATGTCAGCATGTATTTGGTTAATGGCTCTGGTAAGCAAAACATTGGCCTCGGGGAAAAGAGTATGGGTTACACTGAAAGAATAGAAACCGTAATTATCTTGTTACCAAATAGTGCCTTATTTAATGGACCAGAAGATTCTATGTCAAAATTGTACTTTGACCATAACTTAGTAACTTAGAACTAGAGTGTTCTACCTTTTGCAGTATCCCATATTTTCAAAGCATGGTAGATAATAGTTAAGAATGTGACTGAGTTTTAGACTGTAGAAACATCTATAGAGAGATACGGAACCTAGTGATCTTAAGAATGGCTTTTTGTGGGCAGACCCTGTACCCTAAGCCCCCATATTTCACAGAAAAATCCTGAGGACTGTCCCATTTTTGTTGTTGTTGTTGTTGATGGGATAAGAAGTTACTAACGTGTTTTTTTTTTCCCTTAAAGTTTTTAGCATTGCAAATAACAATCTCAGCTACTGGGATGCCCCCCTGGGAAGTTCTTATATGTGCAACAAAGAGCAGACTGTTTCAGTGTCTGGAGCATTTCAGATAAATACCTTTGATCTAAGGGTTCAGCCTTTCAATGTGATGGAAGGAAAGTATTCTACAGGTAAGAATCAAGCAAGTTTTATTAATAATTTATGTTCTTAGGTTGATTGCTGGGTGGCTTTTCCTTTGAGTCATGGGAATTTAAGCACTGAAATAGAGGAATATGAATTCACCTCTCGACTCTGTTGTAGAGTTCTCATAGCCTTGGGCAAGTTGTGTAACTATATTTAGCTCATCATTTTGCTCAAATTAGATTTGTTTTGTGATCTCAAAACCATTTGCAACAAAGTTCTTAAAGCTAAAACTGATAGGAGCTTTAAGTGAACTTTACTGAAGGTGTAGACATTTCTCCACGGGTTGTAGTTTGTGGGAAGGGTGGCACTTGGGAGCAGCAGTTTTTGAGCATCTTGCCTCCGCCTTCTTGGGGCCATCTTCTCGCTGGAAACATTTTCATACCAGAATTAAAGCAGTTTGGTCTCATTTTGTTAAGACAAAAGATTGCAGTAGGAAAGCCTCAGATATCATGACCTATGTTTTGGCCAGCCAGAAAGATCTGGAGAGTTTTAAAAGCATGTGCCAGTGTGAATGAAGCTTTTTGAAGGTCTACTCAGGGCTAATGGTGGTATTTATCAGATTTTTAGTGAAAGCTTTGTGAAGGGCTTATTACAGTGTGTTTATATGAATATGAAATATGCATTTGGCATTACAAGATTAAAATTTGCTTGAAGAGGAAAAAGTACATAAAATTCCTTAATTGGCTCGTCCTTTAAAACCAATTATTTAAAATTGATGGTTTGTGGATCACAGTTCTGCCCAGCAGAGCCATCCCAGTCATCCACATCCTTTTTAACAATTAATTCTATGGTTTAGAAGGAAATGTGGAAGCTGTGTTTAAAGTGAATGTGCTGCGAGCTGCTCAGCAGTTTTGCAGTAGTGCTGAACACCTAGCCTGACTTGGTTAGGCCAGAATAAATTGGGCTCTTTACCCTACCATTCTTGTGATTAGAAGGGTTAATTACAATTTAAAAATACTTTCAAGAATTCATTTCCCCCTTTGTCAGTTTTGCTTACGTACTTCAATTATTTTGATCCTTTAATAGTTTTACTTTTGAGTCTTTATCGAGCTCCCCTACATTATTACCTTAATTTTAGGTCCAGATTTGTGTTTAGAACTTAAAATCATTTGCAGTGTAAAATCCGCTCAAGCCTGTTTATCTAGTCAGCTGTAATAGACATGAGCTGTGTTTTTTCTCTAATTTGAAACTTTGGTTTTTATGTACATAGAATTAAAAATGTCACCCAAAGGAGTATACAACATTTAGTACTGATAATGAATGCGTAATCTATTTGTGGAGCTAGGTTCTTGACTGTGGGTACCTATAAATACAACACACTGGTAATACTTCACTGTTTAGGAGGAGGAAGTAGACTTTCAGTAAGGTAAGAGTGTTGATTGGATTTTACTGGATCAGACTACTCTCTAGAAATGGGGAAAATAGCCCCTGTGGGCTGCCAGCCCTGACCAGATTGATAAACGTGGTAAACACACTCAAATTAGTAAGAGGTCCCAGTTTCTTGACTTTTGCAGCCGCTAAAAGCATATACTTGAAGTCGGGAATCTGCAAACTTTTTCTGTAAAGGCTCAGACAGTAAGTGTTAGGTTTGGAGGCCATGTGGTCTCTATCACAACTATTCAGCTCTGCTGTTATAGCATGAAAACAGCCACAGGCAGTAAACAAATGAGTGAGGCTGTGTTCCAATAAAGCTTTACTTGTGGATACTGGAACTTGAATGTCATATAATTCTCGTGAGTCACAAAATCATCTTCTTTTGTTTTTTTTCCAATCATTTAGAAATGTTCAAAAGGCATTTTTAGCCCTTGGGCCAGATTTGGCTCACGGGCTATAGTTTGCCCGATCTTTGCTCTAAAGGATTCCAGAGCCAGCATGGCTGTTCTGATCCCACAGTTAAACCTTCCTGATCTGCTCCGAGTTTCCCAGAAGACATTCACTCTACCACTAAGAGTCTAATCCTGCTATGTAGCTATCTGGCTAGATTAGCTCTCTTCATTTCTGATAAAGTAATACTCCTATTTTGGAAAGCACTTGGAATATAAACAATGAAATATATAGACACATGTATGTGTTTTACTCATAGATATAAATGAGTATATATTCATATATATCTATATATACACACATACATGAATGAAAGGACAAATAAGGTTTAGGATTTTAATTCTAGGACACTCCTTAATTTTATGTAGCTTTATCATTAAAATATATCTGTCTTAATTACTTAAAGTTGATCTTATAAGAGCATTTCTGAATTTTGAATCAACATCTTTTGCTTTTGGACATCATTTTTTTTATTATACTCATTATTTGTTACACACTTTTTCTCACCTACAGCCCAAGAGTGTTCGCTGGATGATGACACCATTCTAATACCAATTATAGTTGGTGCTGGTCTTTCAGGCTTGATTATCGTTATAGTGATTGCTTACCTAATTGGCAGAAGAAAAAGTTATGCTGGATATCAGACTCTGTAACACTAATCCACATGTGACTTTGTTACAAAACAATAAAGCAAGTACAAGATCCAAGATCCAACATGCAATACTGTTCGATTTAAGGTATATATAGTTGCAGTTCTAATCTTAACAACAAGTGGTACAGAGGATTTCGAACTTAAATAGATAAAAATACCCCTAAAACTCTAAACTATAAATTAGTCACATGATTTTGGTTTTCCCAACTAAGGAATTTAAAAGTTATTTCTACAGCAAAAAACATGTGCAAAATCACGTGGATTATAGATTCTATTTTATTGTCTTGAATTAGTATTGCATTGTTCTCACTTTAAACATTCTGACTAGAAATATACAGCTTAGGAAAGGGTTAACCGCACCTCCACATGCAGTCGAATTGAGACAACACATTCTACAGTGGATTTGTACTTGCTCCTTTGCATTTTTTGGTGATTTTGTTTGCAGGTTAACTTAGCTGCTTTGGCATTGCTGTGTATTTGACTATGAGAGATATGCCAATAGATTTGAACAGGGTCTAGTATTATTATGTTCTTAGCAATGCATGCTTTTCTAATGCCTTTTGAATACATTTGTTTTTAATGTGGCTGTAGTGACAAAAGATACAAAAGCTTTAAAAATTTTAGAATAGGTGTTAATCTTATTGTTTAATCTTTTTAAGAAAATACTGGATATTTCCGTCTTTTAAATTGTAAGACACGAGACTATTCCAACTGGGCATTTCAGTCCATTTTCTAGATGTTCTAGAGATAATTGCTAGGCAGTGCCAATTTGGGGTGTTAGTCCTTTGTACCCGTAAACTGGCTTCTACATGCAGTGCTAAAATTAATGTAGATTTTCCTTTAGCTTTCTAGTATCCTTGTTGGTGATGGTTTGTTTTATTCTCTTCTTTTCTTTTCCTTAAAGAAGAAATGCCAGTATGTCCTAGAACCTAGATAAAGAACTTGCACCTAACCCAAAAGTCTTGGCCTTCTCTTTGTTCATGAAAAAGCTGTTCTTTGTTTCCAGCTTGTGTTGATTGCTACAACATTTACTAATGTGGCTTTCACATTTAAATAGTTCTCTGCTAATCAAAACTTACATTATTATTGTTCATTATGGTAGCATCATCATTAATTCATGTACTTTGTGTTGAGTTCTGTGCTCTGGGGAGATGCACCAATTGTCCATTTAACCTGCACCACCTAATGTTTATATGAGAAAGCAAAACATTTCTGCTTGATAGTTAGCACATCAAGTATTTCTTGCTGCTTCTAGGTCTTTCTTTCTTTTTTTTTTTTTTTGGTATTGAGATGGCTGAGCAAATATTAAAAAATTGTTAACATGCAGCAATATATGGCAGGTTCCGTGTTTTGGGGGATGGGAGATTATGTGTGCCTCCCATTCACTAGAAAATGAGATATCTGGGTTCCAAAATGTTGTTTGCGTTGAATAAATTTGGTAGTCTAGTGACACACACACAGAGGCAATTGCATGTTAGCATGTGTATGTCTATAACTACCTTTCGAGTTATATTGGCATGATAAATATTTTCTCCCACTTAAATTTGCTCTCTGTTTAGAGTAGCCTGAAAATCTTACTGGCTCAGAATAAGATTCCTGACTAAGCCCCTCTCTAAAAGCTACATTGAGCTGCATTGCCAGCTTAAGGCACTTTTTAAAGGCTAAATATAAATCTGATTTTTAAAAAATATTTTTTATTTAAATAGTGTTTTAGTGTAAGATTGTTAACGTTGTAAGAATGGATAATGCTTGCAAGAATGTGAGCCTTAGATATTTCTCATGAGTCAAAACAAAGCAGCTTTTTTAAAAAATAAAAGTTGGAAGCACAAGTGGGTGGCACACTGGCTTAATGCTGTTAATGTTTCTAAAAGTTTCTACCTTTAGATTATATATCTGATTTATATTAAAATACCTCTAATTAGTACTGTTTTATAGAAAATCTGACTTAATTGAATATTTTTGTATTTTACATGGGCCAGTTTATATGCTGTTATTTACACTATCATTTCCTATAGCCATGTGTTCTTTGTACCTTTTGTAGTTTTGCTTTAACAGATTTACACCTTGATGATCTAACACTCTATTTGGTTTCTGGGTGTTTTTCATGGGTTAGCATTTGTATAAAGAAACTGGTCCATGTAAATACTTTCCATGTTTTTTCCTCAGATGTTTAAACCACTAGTTGATGTATGGTATTTCTCTTCAGATATTTGCCTGTCCATTTGCTCAACATATTGCTTCTAAAACAAACAATAAAGATTCTTTTATTTCTTAAGGAAATTTGCTCACATTTCTTTCCCGTTGGCTAAAGTCTAGATTTTGTATACTACATAATGGCAATTTCTTCCAAAAGGAAAAACTTAAGAAATGCTCAGAAGTAGAATTATTTCCAGAATGTTCTGTGTATTACTGTCTGGAAGAGTGGTCCCATACATAGGTCCCTACTGATGTTGGGGTGGCTATAGAGTAAGAATCAGGTCTGGGATGAGACGTGTGTGTGTGTGTGTGTGTGTGTGTGTGTGTGTGTGTGTGTGTGGTGTGTAAGCTCCCCAGCTGAATCTAATGTTTAGGCAATTAGGAAACCAGTGATCTAGAATATTTATTTCATAGTAAAAGCGACAGAATATCTCTGTACACTTTTCTCAGGTCCTAAATTGAGGCTGATATTTAGTATCTGTACATTTCAGCCACACAAACTGACCTATTGATCCAAGCCAAAATAGGATTGTGTGTAATCTTTCTCTCAGATCACGTTAAAATGCTTGAACCTTCCAATTTCCAGATAGCTTCCCAGTCCACCTTAGTATATCACACACAAAAATTTAGCAGCCTGGCTAGTTGCTTTCCTCTGGATTACCCAGTTAAGCCACGTGACTGCCAGTTAGTCATCAGAGCTCCCAGCTCTACTAGCTACCATGTGACTTTGGTCAAGCTACTCAGCTGGGGTCTCTCTCGTTTTTTCATCTGGGGACTGAGGGCTGTTAAGTCCTGTTACTCTTATTTCTTTGAGTGATAGTTTTTCATTTCAATGAAGAAAAATATACATTTGAGTATTTTTAGAAGGAACCTGATAAGAAGCTACTTGTTAGGCATCAAGAACATATTTACGTACAGTGTAAAACACACCATCTGAAGTTTCTTGCGTTTTTTTTAGGAGGGATTATTATGAGACTCATATTTTTAGGATTATAGACTTTTATCTCTGTTTATTTAGGTAGATAATGTTACATTGTCTTGGGCTCATCTCTCTCCTACCTATCTCTTGATCTTCTACCCTGGTACATAACTTTCTGCATCAATAATTACCATATCTTATTTTTGAAACTAGAGTAGCTTCAAGTATCTTTTCAGATTCATGTAATATATTTCAAACAGTTTGACTATAGATCTAAAAGGTATATAATAAAATGTCGCATAAGGATGTGCTTCTAAATGCTGATTCTTCCAAAGAGAATTTTTGACACATTGGTTTTGAAGAGGTGTTTGTTTTATATTTTATTATAAATGTACATCTCAGCTTTTCAGCCCTCACACTGAAAACTGTATTTGAAAAATTTCTGAACTAACAGAAAATTGAAGATTAACAGCATTTTAAAAATCTACATGAACCTTTCCACTGAGATTTCAATGGTCAATGACACTTTATCTTTAAAAATCTTCATTGCTTCCGTGACTATTAAACTCTTCCACAAATACACTTTTCCTTTCCCCAGAAAGGTCTCAAGTGTACATTAGGCAAATAGATCAGGTCAAAATGACTTATAGAATGAGGTTTTCTTTTCTTGGATGTGATTTTATAAAAATTACTGTTTTACCAAAATTTCTTTCCATTACCTAAAGAATTTTTAAAGGCCGAATTCATAAAAATCAATAATTATTATAAATTAATACTTCACATACTAACTGAGAGCATTTTAAGTAAATGACAGCATCTAGAAAGATCTTTGTATTAGCAGAATTGCCTTTTTGATCTACTCTGGGAATATTTGTCTTGCATGAAAGCCTTAAGAAAGCCTTATTGGAAGTATTTATGAAAGTCGTTTCAGTACTAGGTCAAATACCCAATTTGGGAAAGAGGACTATGAATTCGTTGCCAGAATAAGACATTAATCTAATGAATTTTTTAAAAACCAAGTTACATTAAATCCAAGACATAATACTTTATGGTCATGTCACCTAATAGTTTATATGCTGGGTGGTAATTTGGGAAATTGAAAGGGAGGAGCTAACTGGGTGCTCTTAAAACCATATATTCACAAGTCACATCTGGCAACCTCAGCTATCTGGATTTTTAACAAAACCAAGAAGCAAGTGAGAAAGATCATTGAACTGGCAGCCAAAATTGATGTCATAAAGTCCATAAACTCTAGGATTGCATCTTGTTCCCAGTTATTGCCCCAGAGACTAGCAAAAGGCTGGCACATTTCTTACATGCAAACACAATCAGATGTGCCTTGCAGCTATTCATTTTTATTTTCGGCACAGTTCTAATAAGCTTAATTATCTGATTTATCAATCCCTGGTAAATTGCAAGCTAGGAGGAGAACTAGGGCAATAAGAGGCAAGGAAATGGAAAATAGAAGCGGTGGTTCAGGAAATGGAAAATAGAAGCGGTGGTTCAACACGCCAGCCACCTCCTCTCTCTGCAAACATATCTCCATCTGCACTATCCCTTTCTTCTCCAGTCTCAGTAGGTTTTCTTCTGGTCAGTGCTTCTGGAATCCCATTTCCCCTTCCTCCCAGGAGACTTTGTACCAGCGTCTTCAACCTGTAAAATGCTCATGGCTCTTTCCCTCATCCTGTAACCACAAGTCTCTTCCACCCTGAAGGTATCCTTTCTTGACCCTGTGTCCCCCTTCTAACTACCTACCTTCCTTCTAAATGTCTCATAACGAGTACTGTGTGTTCCGCATCCCAAGTTCTTGATCTCCTAACCAGTCAATCACTTCCCATTCACTCCTAAACCTGCAACAGTTTGACTCCTAGCCCCCACCCTCCGTATTGCTACATCCAGTGGACATTTCTCAGGCATCTCTAATATTTTACACTGTTCTCCCATGATAATTGAAACTGTTTCCTTCCTTGGCTTCTGTGGCACCATTTTCTACCTGCCTTTCCTACTTTTTCCTGCTCCTTTATTCTTCAAATATTGGTGTTCCCAAGGGTTTTGTCTCTGATCCTCTTATTACTCTATCTGCCCTTGCTGAGAAATATCTTTGTCCCTGGTGTGAACTATCACGTCAACCACTTGGTTAGGACATAGGTATCTTAAACTCAGCAGATCTAAAACGGAATGTCTCCCTCTTCCACATATCCCTCTCCACCCTCCCCCGACACGCAGATTTTAAAAATTAAATTTAAAAAAACCCACACAAAAATAACTACAAATAAAACTGAAATGCATATATTCCCCCTGTATTCCCTATCACAATGAATGGCACCAGTGTCTACATAATCATGGGATTGGAAGCCATTCTACAATATTGTCTCCTCCTACATCTGTTTGGTCAATTCTGTGTTCTAATTGGATCTCTAGTCCATCCCTTCTGCATCTGCACTTCATTATCCGAGTTCAGGACCATATTATTGGTCATCTGGCTTCTAGCAGTAGAGTTGCTTCCTAACTTAGTACCTCCAGTCTTCCATCTGCCATAACTTCTGAAACAAATATCCTGCTTAAAATTCTGCAGCAATTTTTTTGGGGGGGGGGGCCATCAGTATAAGGCCAAACTACCTAGAGCATACGGTGCCTTTGTGAGCTGATCCTAGTACCCTTTTCCACCTCTTTTCCAAGAGTACCTCTTAATCCATTGTTCTAGCTATGCCAACCTGCTTGCATTTCACCCGAAGTGCTGTGTTTTCTTACCCTCCATAGTTTTGTCTGTGCTGCTTTCTATACCTGGAACGCCCTTCACCCATTACCTGCGTGGTTAATTCCTATTCATTCTTAAAAATTCAGCTCTGGTGTCACCTCTTTCAAACTGTGTCTTGTGTAACAAGGCTGAGTTGAGTGTGCCTCTGAAGTATTTCGATGACACTGTGTATTCCCTGCCCCTATTACAGCACATTGTGAAATTATAACCGCTGATTTTCTTATCTGACTCCTACACCAGACTGAAATCTTGAGGCAAACAGTTATGCAATCAGGGCCAGTTTATACCTTTTCTTACTACTAAATGGCCCCATATTCCTATGCATTGAGTTCTTACATCTGCTATGTATAGTTGTTCATTTGGTTCATTTCATTAATACTTCCCAATCTGCAGTGTTCCAGGTACTGTGCTTCTTCAACATCATAACAATTTGCCTCTGAAAGCTCACAGCCTGATCAAGGAAAGGCTAATTATATTTATCCATTAGCTTCCATTTGAAAAATCTGTGAATTATGTGATCATTTTATATATCTTTTCATCCAAAATGACTGCATTTTTTTTGGTACTTAAAAGTATATGATTTGGTTATTTGGAAAATCACTTTTGTGGAACATCTCATTTGCTGCTAATGAATTCCAATGACTTGTTGCCTTGGTGTAAAAAACAAATATGTGTGTTGGGAAGTACTGTCATTTTAACTTAAAATGTACAGATCTGAAATTTTGTCACTGTTTCTGTTCTCAATTGTCCTTTCTCCACATCTAGCTCAAGACTGCAGTGCAGATGACGACAACTTCCTTGTGCCCATAGCGGTGGGAGCAGCCTTGGCAGGAGTGCTTATTCTAGTGTTGCTGGCTTACTTTATTGGTCTCAAGCGCCATCATGCTGGATATGAGCAATTTTAGAACCTGCAGTCTGATTGATTATATAAAAATACATGCACATAACAAGATTTTCTTCCCTTTCAGTTTTGAAATACTTTGTTCTTTAAGATTGATATATTGAAACTTTACTTCTTAAATCAGTCCCAGCATTTTGAGATAATTCTTTATTAATAAAAACTGTTAATAGAACAGCATAAAATTTTTAAAAAAATGTTGTATTTACTGGTCCTGAAGACAAACTTGTTGAAAAGAACATCGGTGTGTGGTGTTTTAAGGTCTATCTTAAGAAGCCTTGGCCAAATTTTGATTCTAACCCAAGATGCCTTACACTTATTAACATGGCCATTATGAAGATAAAATATGTAGTTGTCTCCTAATGGAATTAATAAATATTGTTTCACTACCGGTGTTCTGTTTCAGTGTATAAGAATTATCCTGATTTAAGCTCATCACAGTGCCTTTGCATATAGTTCATTAAATAAATGTTGATGTGGCATAAATGCCCATCAGATGCTTAAACTTGGTTTTCAGTTGAATGTCCTCAGGACCATCAGCATTTTTTAGGTTATGTGACTTTCTTTGAAGATGAAGTCAGTATCTTTGGCTTGTGACTTTTCCCCAGGTAAAAAACAGACCCAAGAGGCTACAACAGAGCTTCAACTGGCTTCAGAATTAGAGTTTTCAAAAAACTTTCTTTTTCAGCAATAATAGACGGAAAGGATTCAAGCATATTTAACCACTTGCCTTTTTAAAAATGTTTTTCTCTTCCTTGGATGCCTGATTAGCATTGCAAGATAGAAATATTCTATGAACTAATTAGGAGAGATTGTGTTGTGTTTCTCTACCTCATCTTGTTGGTCTTTAGAGCATTAAAATCTATTTAGTGTTGTCATCAGACTGGTACTTACGAGCTGTAAGCAGCAGCAATCTCAGAAGGGAGGCAGCGAAGCAAAGCAGCAACTTGGCTCCTGCCTTTTCCAAGACGGCCCCTGTGGGGCAGAGCATAGATGGGGTGTAGACAGAAGCTGTTGGCATGAAAATGAGCTAGATAATCAGCCCCTGTTGAAGCACGCTCCATGTTAGAAGTGCAGCACAGATATTGAATGTATAGACAAATAAGAAGGAAGCTTAAAAAAAAATAAAAAAAATAAAAAAAAAGAAGGAAGCTTAATCAGTAGACTCGAGAATTTCACATGGAAGTGATTATTTTATTAATTCATTCTGTGTATATATTGGCTTGTTCAGAATTTTTGTAATTCACTGATTACAGCATTTTGGTACCCAGCTATCAGTCTCTGAAGGCTTTCAGTAAAATATAGTAAATCTTTTTAATAAAAGCTAATGTCATTACTAAAATCTGTTCTATATACTCAGAACCTCAGCAGCATTTTTTTATGAATGACAAAAGTGCAAGAGGAAGAAAAGATAAAATTAGAGGAAAAATGCAAGTTATTATTCAATCATAAATCACACCAAGTATCACATTTTGTTAATTGCATTAGACTTATACTGGAAAGGACCTTAAAGATTCCTTACTATAACCCCATAATTTTTTCAGAAAGAGGAGTGACTTCACTGAGGTTACATATCTAGCAGGCAACAAAACCATTATTAGCGTTTTGATTAAAAATTGTCCCATTGAAGTCTAGTCACTCAATAGTAAGACTAGTTTAAACTTGAAACTGTGAGATCAGAACTGGGCACTTTGAGTTTCTGTACTAATTTCAATAAATGACACATGATACCAACTTTGTTTGCTTGAGTATTTTTAAAAGTACTGAATATTGGCTTTTTCAGTGGCTTCTATTTTGACCTCTGTTTGCTACTTCAAAGCCTAAACCTCCTTGGATGGGATCACAGACATGGGAGGAAAAGAGAAGGGAATGAACACTTTTTGACCTCCTGATGTGTATCATATACTTTAGAAATATCATTTAATCCTCAGATACCTTATAATATAGGTATTCTTATCCCCCTTTTACAGATGAGGAAAGTGAGGCCCAGTTTAAATTACTTGACCAAGGTCCTTTAGCTAGTAATTGAAGGAATCAAGATTCAAACTCAGTTCTGTCTCAGTCCAGAGTTCAGAATCTACATTGCATGTGCACACCGCCTTCCTGGTGGTCCAGTGGAGTGGACTACAATGTCCATTGGACTCTGCTATTATTCTTCCAGGCCACTGCTCAGCTAAAATTACATATAACCTGATAGCTACCTAATGCTTGTATGAAAAAAATTATACAGCATTTTCTTGATCATGAGTCCTTTTTAACTTAGATGTTATTACTCATACAGAATTCTTATTTATACTTTCACGATAGCTGTGGCAGGGGAGAAAGGGAGTGGGGAAATACGCAGGTAGCGGTTTTAAGTGAAGATTCCCGCAGTGCCGCTCTTTCCCCGCAGTGCCATTAGACAATTCAACGTAAAATCTTCCCATATTAGGCAAGCACAATTCTTTGTTTTGGACCCTTTCCCATTCTTCCCTTAACTTCTGCTTTTTGTACTGAGGTATTAGGTGTGATTTGAGATGAAGTGACAGTGAGAGATACAGGAGGATCGGTTGCTTGGAAATACTTGGGTGGACATAGTGAAAATAAGAAAATAAGGGTAATGCTGTAAAAGACTAACCTATGTACTCTTTCAAAATGCTTGTTTCTTGTTTTCTTGTTTCTGCTTAATTGCATTCCTTACTAATTTCCTTTCCTTGCTTTCTGTCTGTTCTCTTCTAACAGCTGAAGAATGTTCTGCTGACTCTGACCTCAACTTTCTTATTCCTGTTGCAGTGGGTGTGGCCTTGGGCTTCCTTATAATTGTTGTCTTTATCTCTTATATGATTGGAAGAAGGAAAAGTCGTACTGGTTATCAGTCTGTGTAATCAATTAAATCTAGTGCTTTTTGGGGTTTTTTTGCCATCAGAAGTTATGTTTTCCATTGGCTAAAGAGCCAGGAAATGCTGTGCAATTGATTGTTTGAGATATGCAGATTAACCTCAGTGAGTTGCTAGCTAACTTGGGCATGAGTAGCACTATTAGGACCAATTTCTTCTTTTTTTCCTATTTTTTCTTCCTTTGTAAAAGTGTAATTGAAAGAAAAATTGTGGCTTAGAATATTTTTTTTTAGTGAATAATGATTCTAAGCCTCTGAATCCAATTACGAAAGCATTTCTACTGAAGTATAATTTTATATGTTGCAGTTACTTGTATTTTGCCTCTTTGACATTATTTGCAAAATCAAAGCTGTTAGAGAATTTAACTTGCTTCAGGAAATAAATTCAAGAACATAGTGAATTCATTTTCATTGGTGGCAAACATAAAATTTGGTTTGTAATAAGACTTAGATTCCCCACCGCCTAAACAAGATTATTTAAATTCTGATTTAATTTTCCTGCTAGTTAAAAAGAAAGAAAGAAAGGAATGTCTTCATAATATTGTATTTAATAGCAAAAGTCTGGCTGTTTTCTTAATTACTGTTAGTGGCTACTATATTTTAATAAGGATGTCGCAACTAAGACTCAGTGCAGCCAAAATAAATAAATATTTTTTAAAAACCCCAAACAAACAGGGATGTCTTTTTTTTTTTCCTACTGGAGTTTGGAATATATTGATTACCTCAGACTTGCCATTTATGCTGAAGGTTGAAGTAAGATCTATGGCGGTTTTTTTTTAAGGTGTTGATATAGAAAGGGTTATTTTTTTTTTTAGAGTTATGATTTAGAATTTTTTTTCCCTTAGAGCCTTAACTTGTTCACAAAGTTAATTCATCCTCCACTAAAAAACAAAACAAAGCTTCTCTATTTTGTGTGCCTCCTGTACTCTCTCATCCCCTGTATGAATAAGTTCTAATTGATAATTTTAATGTATTGGTTTCTTTTTTCTCACAGCAGCATGTGCTAACTCTAGAGGCTAGTGGGCCCTGAAGTATCATCAGTCAGATGGCTGCCTGGCCAGAGCTGGACCAGGATTATTCTGTAAATTTGTTGATCTTGATACAGACTTATATCCCTGTAGGGACCTCTAATGGCTCTGGCTACTGGAGTAAGGTACTAGAGGCCACTCCTCCCAGTGTCTGCTTGATTGGCTAGGCTATTGAATTGTCCTTTGATTTGGAAGCACACTGTTGTATTTCTCTAGTGTCCAAATGGCTGCTTTGCACTCCTGTTATTAGCATAAGGCAGATGTTTATTTTATCAAGCTATTTTATCTCTATATAACTAAAAAACAAAAGTTTTCCAAAGATCTGCCTTCACTTTAAAAATGTTCCTTGGATTGGGACTTCCCCTGGTGGCACAGTGGTTAAGAATCCGCCTGCCAATGCAGGGGACATGGGTTCGAGCCCTGGTCCGGGAAGATCCCACATGCCGCGGAGCAACTAAGCCCGTGGGCCACAACTACTGAGACTGCGCTCTAGAGCCTGCGAGCCACAACTACTGAAGCCCATGTGCTTAGAGCCTGTGCTCCACAACAAGTGAAGCCACCACACCTCAAGAAGAGTAGCCCCCACTCACCGCAACTAGAGAAAGCCTGTGCGCAGCAACAAAGACCCAACACAGCCAAAAATAAATAATTTTAAAATGTTCCTTGGATTAAAAAATTAAGCCTAAACCTTAAATAAAGTTAGTTATTACATCCAAGGATTAGGTCCCCATCTACCTCTTAGCACAATGCAGATGCTCACCACTGTATTGCTGCCATTAACTGATGCCAGAACTCTTTGCCAATAAATGAAATTGGAAAATTTTGTTTTTTTAAAAAAAAAGAAAATTCATCAACATCTTTCTTTACTCTCTTTATATATAGTGCATCTCAAAAGCATATATTCCAAACTGGAGTAGAAATAGATTGCTCAACTACATTTCCCTTAGAACTCTCTGGTTCTGACTTGTAGACTCAAGCTCTCCTCTGTTTGCTAAGTATATAAAGAATGTTTCCTTTTAAAATGTTCTTCTTTGAAAACAATTGCTTATTTGTTATTTGGTCAAAATGATGGCATCATAAAGAACAGTGGCTTCATTTCAAAAAATATTTTTGAGATGATTGTCTAAAAGCCAGATTTAAATCAGCCTGTGACCTTGCTAGGTATATGGATTGGAAAATTCAGATACATTCAAAATTATGGGTTCATTTAAAAGTTTTCTACTTGTTGGGGTAGGAGACTAACATCACTAATTCTTCATTGGGTATCATGGTTTTATCTTAGATAATTATTAGCAAACGTTTTAATTCTTCTTTGAGAATTAAGATTAATTGAAATATAAAATATTAACAGAGGGTTCAAACAATAACTGCTTCAACTCCAATAAAATACAGGAAGCCCAAAATCTATGAACTGAGTGTTCAATAAGCTTTGCTCACTGAGTTCATTTTTATGTCAGTACAACAGGGGGGTCAAATAGTAGGACTTTGAACTCATAAATATAAAGAATTGTTTTTACCTAAGCTTCTTTGGAAGAACTGATGCCTGCTGCTACCTAAAGTTTTGTATATATCAATATAGTAACCTAATTAATACCTACAAAATAAATACTGTGGTACTCTTGTTTGATCTGATGTGTGTGAATTTTAGATTGATGGATTAAAATATAATAAAGATCATACAATCTATATCACTATGGATAACTTCATTTTTATTCCATGTTCTCAGTCTTAAGAGCTTGGATTGATTTATAAAATCTAAGTCCCTCAAATTATTGTCTTTTGAATTGTCAGTAGGACTCATGTGATCTCATAGGTCTGCACATTAACCAAGTGCCGTCATTAAGAAGGCATTAGAACCTTTAATGCAGACATTTCAAATATGGGGGCCTATGTGGTCATGAAAATTCCAAGAAAGTATTGAAAATAAAATATGGAAATCAAATTTAAGAGCTTCATAATAAATGTACTTTCAGCATATGTATGTCTGCATTGATAAACTGTACTCACTGTTGAAGTTCATTCCATTCTGAGCAAGATACACCTCAGGGATATGACAGGGGCTGAGAAGGAGCTATCCATTTTCTGAAAATTCCTTAGAACCCAGCCTAATGCTCAGATGTTATATGATTGGATTAAATGACATACATTCCTTTTTACATAAGAGACATTTTTGGTGGGAGAAGGAATTGAACTTTGGATCGCTCCATAGTTCCTGAGTAACAGGGTTTCATTTTCTGATAAATGTTTAATGGCTTCTAATTCAGTCAAAAAATGGCCTTACCTTGCATTTGTGGGACTGGGGAGGGGGTTCTCGATAGAACCTGTCTTGTCTCAGCTTCGCTGAATATATTTCACAACTCTGCACCTCATAGAGCCTCTGAAAGAAGCACTTTAAGATTATTGATAGCAAGTAGAGTGGTTCTATGTATGTTGCCATGTATCTAAAAAGTCAACTTGGAGGTCCATCTTTTTATTTTTTTTAATTAATTAATTAATTTATTTTTTATTTTAACATATTTTATTTATTTATTTATTTATTTATGGCTGTGTTGGGTCTTCGTTTCTGTGCGAGGGCTTTCTCTAGTTGTGGCAAGCGGGGGCCACTCTTAATCGCGGTGCGCAGGCCTCTCACCATCGCGACCTCTCCCCGTTGCGGAACACGGGCTCCAGACGCGCAGGCTCAGTAGTTGTGGCTCACGGGCCTAGTTGCTCTGCGGCATGTGGGATCTTCCCAGACCAGGCCTTGAACCCGCGTCCCCTGCATTAGCAGGCAGACTCTCAACCACTGCGCCACCAGGGAAGCCCGGAGGTCCATCTTTTTAAATTCAGTGTGTATACTGTAATGATAGAACTGCCTAATTCTAAGGAAATGTTTTGCTTTCTCTTTGCTTTTATTGTCTGTATGTATTTGGATGGCAGTTGTAAATCTGAGTCCCTCTGTTTCAAGAGATAATGAACAGGAGAAATCTTGGTATACAATACATTTTTAGTAGGAAAATGCAGCTATAGTTTTATTTGTTTATTTTATAAATTTTTTATTTGTTTATTATTATCTTTGGCTGTGTTGGGTCTTCGTTGCTGTGTGCAGACTTTCTCTAGTTGCGGCGAGCGGGGCCTACTCTTTGTTGCGGTGCATGGGCTTCTCATTGCGGTGGCTTCTCTTGTTGCGGAGCACGGGCTCTAGGCAAGCAGCCTTCAGTAGTTGTGGCTCGCGAGCTCTAGAGCGCAGGCTCAGTAGTTGTGGCGCACGGGCTTAGTTGCTCCGCGGCATGAGGGATCTTCCCGGACCAGGGCTCAAACCCGTGTCCCCTGCATTGGCAGGCGGATTCTTAACCACTGCACCACCAGGGAAGCCCTATAGTTTTATTGAGCAGTTACAGTGCTGTGCACTTTACACACATTTCATTTAATCCTCATAGCAACTCTCTGAGGTTGGGCAGTATCATTCCCAGTTTACAGAGGAGGTAACCGAGGTTACCTCGGTTGGTTACTTAACAAAATTCCCACAAAGAGTAAGTGACAAAACTGACATTTGAGCCCAGCTCCGTGTGCCTTCAAAGACCATGCTCTTAACCACTATGCATCCTGGCTGCTAAGAAACAAAAGATTTTTAAAAAACCGTGTACCTTACATTAAATGGTTACAGAAATCTGACTTCTGTAATCTTCTGTCCTACATGTAGTTACCCTGCAAATGTTCTTCCGTATTCTTAAAATAACTTTAGTTTTGTCCAGCCCACTTGAAGCAAGGACGGATGCTGTGGCAGCATGCCTTTTGAAAGATCAAACCAAGGCCAGTTTGTGCTGTACCTCATTAGTAATGTTAAGCCCTGAATGTCACTTTTTTTTTCAGAGTAGCTTCATCTAGTTATTCTGATCACGTATCATTATCATTCTGCCCTCAAACTGTTCTGCACCATGAATCATTTTGACTATGCATTAGTGTGTTTAAGAGACTAAATGGAACTGTCTCTCTCCTCACTTTACCTAAATTAATGCCATCTCTACCCCCCAGCCGTCCCCCAGCCTTAAGTGCAGTGTAGCCATGACACTCGGCAATCCTTGCTAGGTGGTTGTGAGCCCCAATACGCAGTTCCTACTCTTAGATCTAGAGCCTTTTTGAGAGGATTTCAAGAAATCCTTATCCACATACTTAAAGTTTCCAACCATAATCTGCAGCACTTCCCCCTCCCACCTCATTTACTCTCCTGTACTCGCTTCTCTCCAGCCATAATGGCCCTCTTGCTACCCCTCAAAGACCCTAAGGGTGCCCTCACTTCAAGGCCCTTGCGCTTGCTCTGCCTTCTACCTGGAAAGGTATTCCCCCAGCTATCCTCATGGCTCACCCTCTAATCCCATGCAGGTCTCTTCAAATATCACCTAGTCAGGGCAGCATTCCCTGCGCACTCTAATAGAGCACTCCCTGCCCCCACCACTTCCCATCCCCCTTACTCTGTTTCACTTCTGTTACTTACCACCTATTACCATCTGACATACTATATACTTTACTTGTTAATCTGTATTTCATGTTTGTCTCCCACTAGAAGGTAAACTTCATGAGAGCAAGAATCTTTGCTGTGTTTACTAGTCCGTCCCAGTCCCTAGAACAGTGCCTGGCACATAGTTCACACTGAAGAAATATTTGCTGATGGATGAGTGGTCATCTTGTGTAATAGCTAAACACTTATTAAGCACTTTCTACCTTATTTCATCAAATCTAAGATGCCATCAGTTGTAAGATAAATACTGCCAGTTAAACTGTGAGAGACCTACTGGTTTCAAAAATGTGGAAAAAGTACATCTTTTTTTTTTTTTTTCTTTTTTGGCCGCACCGCGCAGCATCTCAGTTCCCCAGCCAGGGATTGAACCCGGGCCACAGCAGTGAAAGCCTGGAATCCTAACCACTAGGCCACCAGGGAACTCCCAAAAATGTACATCTTAGAGTTGATATGTACCAGGCACTGTGGAGAGTGCCGTAGGTGGATTATAACACCATTAATCCATTGAATGCATCTGGGATTCAGACCCAAGTGGTCAGAGCCAATGCCTTTAAGCACGCTACCATTACAACCTCCCTTTAGTATGACATACTGCTGCTTGTGTCATTTTCAATTCCAAAAACAGAAGTCTGTATCTGTGGTGGTTATGATTTTCAGTTTTAAAGCAGACAGAATTTTTAATATTCACGTTTCCTTCTTTTAAACGCTACATAGCTTAGGATGGCAGGTATATCAGAAAAGAATTTGAATCCTGGCTCTTAACACGCAGCACAAGTTACTTAACCTCTCTAAGCCTAGGTTTCTACATCTGTAAGATGAAGGTGGTACTACTACCTATCTTGTAGGGTTTTAAAGGGAATTAAATAAGATAATGCCACCAAATATACATAGTAAGCAATAAGCGTGAGCTTTTTTTTATTATATAGATTGGAATCTTCTTCCTAAAGATGATAGGTGTCAAATGTTTAGATAAGATCATGGAAGGAGGAAGTGAAGAGAGAGAATAGGGCTAAGATTAAAGCCTTAAGGAACAGAAATCTACTCAAACTAGGTTAAAAAAAAAGAGGAATGGGACTTCCCTGGTGGCACAGTGGTTAAGAATCCGCCTGCCAATGCAGGGGACACAGGTTTGATCCCTGGTCCGGGAAGATCCCACATGCCACAGAGCAACTAAGCCCATGCGCCACAACTACTGAGCCTGCGCTCTAGAGCCCGAGAGCCACAACTACTGAGCCCATGTGCCACAACTACTGAAGCCGCGCGCCTAGAGCCCAGGCTCACAAGAGAAGCCACCGCAATGAGAAACCCACTCACCGCAACGAAGAGTAGCCCCCGCTCGCCGCAATTAGAGAAAGCCCACGCGCAGCAACGAAGACCCAACGCAGCCAAAAATAAATAAATAAAATAAATTTATATATTAAAAAAAGTAATGAATTATGAAGTGATTGGATAAGCCTCACAGAATCCAACTGAAGGAAGTATGTCTGGGACTCAAAGGAGTAGAGTTAAGTTATAAAGCTTCAACTGAGAATAAACAGGTGATAACTACCAAGAAAGTTTAGAAAAAAATAAATGAGTGATAACTTGTACTGCATTTATTAAGATGTGCTATAAAGCTAGGATCAAATGTTAGATGGATATAATAATAGACCAACAATTTAATGGACAACACACAGACACTGTGTGTGTATTTGGTATTTGATAAAGATGTTCTTTTCAGATCAATGGGGAAAGAATGGAACATTGAAAAATGATGCCGAGATACTAGGTTGATTATTTAGGGGAAAAAATACATTGAGACCTACCTCATAAGTACCAAAATAAATTCAAGGATGATTAAGGAGTTAAATTTTTAAAAACTGTAAAAGATATAGAATCAAATATAGATGGTTGTATCTTATCTCAGAATAAAGGCCTTCCTAATAAAAGAAAAAGAAGAAATGACAGGGAAAAGATTTCAATATATAAGAATTTAATACTTCTGACTATCAAAATGCCACCACACACAAATTTAAAGATAAACTACAAACAAGGGGAAATACTTGCACCTTAAGTATGACAAAGGGTTAGGTTAATATCCTTACTATCAAATAAATACAAAACAAGATGAGTATTCCATGAGTACACTGGAATAAGGACATGAATAGCTAAGTCATGACAGAAGAAATACAAATGGATAAGCAATTTGAAAAACTACTCCATCTTTCTAATAAGCAAAGAAATACAAATCAAAACAAGATATCTTTCAAATTGGTTAAAGATATCTTAAATGATTATATTTACTCTTGGGCACAGTACAGAAAACTCTGCACACTAACCCAGTGTTGAGAGTGAAATGAAAATTTGGAAACAATCTAAATGCCCAATGAGATAGAACAGCTTAAGTAAATTGAAACACTGACATGACAGCACGTTACACAGCCACTTAAAGTCACATTCTCAAATAATTCAAATATGAGACAATGTTCATGTCTTACTGTTAAGTGAGAAACAAATGTAGGAAAGAAGTATGTACCATTTTTCTGTTTTGGTAAATAAATCTATATCTATGTATCTATATCTATAACTGCTCTTCTGCCATCCAAGAAGTGCTTCTCCCAATCCCTATACTTTCCCCCATGCGGGGTGCGGAGCCCACCACAGAAAGGATCCAGATTTGAGCCACTACTTTCACAGTTGAGGAGGCTACAAAAAAGTATGTACCATATTGTGTCTTGGTATATATGTATGTGGGTATATATATGCATATGTGTGTGTGTATAAAGTAAATACATTAAAAATATAAATAGCAGTCGCCTCCAGGTTTTGGGATTGTGCGGGGTTTTAACTGCTTTTCCTACTTCTTGTTTTGGTGAATCTAGTTTACTTTGACAGTCAGAAAGGCCCTCAGGAAAATGATTTCCCAAGAGAGTGGGTTTTAATCTCCTTGGTTCTCTCTTGCATCCTGCTTATAAATAAGATTTGGCTCTGTGAGAAGACAAAGCCTCCACTCCTACCAGATATCAGGGCTCTGCCCTCATTTTTTTTTTTTTTAATAAATTTATGTATTTATTTATTTATTTTTGGCTGTGTTGGGTCTTCGTTTCTGTGCGAGGGCTTTCTCTAAGTTGCGGCGAGCGGGGGCCACTCTTCATCGCCGTGCATGGGCCTCTCACTATCGCGGCCTCTCTTGTTGCGGAGCACAGGCTCCAGTCGCGCAGGCTCAGTAGTTGTGGCTCACGGGCCTAGTAATTGTGTGCTCCGCGGCATGTGGGATCTTCCCAGACCAGGGCTCGAACCCGTGTCCCCTGCATTGGCAGGCAGATTCTCAACCACTGCGCCACCAGGGAAGCCCCTCTGCCCTCATTTGAAACTTGTTTTTATCAAAGAAAACTTTTTATTTGACACTGCTTATTAGTCTGGTTAGCTGCCCTTTGCCATGCATCAGGCACAGCTCTCTCACCCACAGAGGGATGCAGAGGCACACCTATTATCGATCGGTCTTTTGTTGCCTCCTGTGACACCTGAGAGGTGCTTCTCCCCATCCCTAAACTTTACACTTGCTGCCTGCAGAGGCCCCCGCAGGAAGGGTCGGCTTGGAGCCCACTACGTCTGCAGTTGAGTGAGACGAATGGGAGTGGAAGTGTTGATGGCAAGGGGCTCTGTGGAGGTGGGGCAGGGAACGTGGCAGCCACCGCATGCTGCCTCAGCCTTCTGCATCTCTGTCTCTGCAGCTTTCACCAGGCTGACACCCCTAGGAGCCATGTCCACACTCCTTCCAGCACCTTCTTTTATAGCACCAACACTCCACAGCGACCAAGCCTGACTCTTTTGCCATCTCCACTCACTTCCCTCTCCACCAGACTGCTGCTATGACTCAAGAGTCCTTCCATTATAGTCAATTATATCCATCAAGGTATTGACAGACCCTGTTAACTGCTATTAATTGGTAAGGGTACAAGGTTGAGGCTCTGTGATATAGTAGAAAGGGCATGGAGTTTGGTGCCAGGCAGACTGGGGTTAGAACCCAGGCTTCACCGACTCCCAACTGAATGACTTTGGGTAACTTACTGAGTTGCCACATTTGTAAAAGTGGGAGTAAAATATCCTCCTTGAAGAACTATTGATAGAGGTATCTATTATACCTATACTTTACAGAGCTGTGATGGTCACCAATGGGATAATGGCCATACACTGTCACATAGTACGTACTCAGTGGTATGAGAAGGCACACAGTGGGTATCCTTTATACCCATTACCCCATCATCACAGAGAAGAACCCTAACGGTGGGGGAAGGGAGCCAATACTTTTGGGGGATCAGAGAAATTCACTAGTTTGTTTTCGGTCACACAGCTAGTGAATGGTAGAGCAGATGTATGAAGCCAGTCTCTCTGGCTCTAAAGCCCAGGCTCTTAAACAACTTGCTGCCTTTACCTGCATGTGCCCAGCCTAGAACAAAGGGATGACTGACAGCCAACCTCAATCATTCTGGCCAAAGATTCATGCAGGTTGCTATGAAAAAAGTCAGCCCTGAAATATTAGGTGATCACATTGAGCTATGGAAGAGTTGTGCCTGGGCTGTCTGCTTTCATACAGATCTACAGACGTTCCAATGGACATCAGAGTGTGTTGTGAAGCCCTAAATGAACCAACCATAATGAGATCCAGGGTGATTTGTTCACACTACACTAGGGGTTACAAAGTTCTCAAACTTTAGTAAGCACCAGAAACACCTGTTAGGCCTCACCTCCCACAACTTCCCAAGTCAGGAGGTCTGAGGTGGAGCTTGAGAATTTGCATTTGTAATAAGTTTCCAGGTGATCCTGATGCTGCTGGTTCAGAAACCATGCATTGAGAACTGCCAGCTTAAAATGTACTATAATATTCCCAAGTCTCATCTGTGTCCCATCCTCCCAAAATTCCAGGGAGCTATCAGCATACACAAGTGTATTACAAAACCAGCCTCCAACCCAGAAAGCCTAGCTTTGGGTTGATGTCCCTGCTGGTCCCCTTCCTCCCCAGCGCCCTCCCGAGTTACCCAGGCCTCCTGGTAATCAGGACTCCGAGGGAAGAGAGAATGCTGGTGGGTCAGGTTCACGTCTGTTCTCTGCCCCTTCCCTGTCTCTACACCAAGCAGGTAGCCAGACTCTACCCCCCTTTGCCTCAGGGAACATTTGTCTTGTTAGCTGACTGTCTGAGCCTGGCTGTTCTCTGGAGTCCTGAGCACCTTGATGGGATTATGCACAGGAGGGAGGGGGCAGTGCCTTGCAGGGCAGAAATGCGGGAGGGAAATTTCTGCTCAAGGGACCTCTGGGATACAGGGCCTCAGGGAAATGGCTTCTCGGTGCATGTAGGGAGGCTGGACACCAGGCATTAGGGCTCCCAGCCTAGGCAGAAGCCCCCTCCTCACCTCACCTCTCGTGCCCCACGGGCCCAGGAGTAGCAGAGATGCCCACCTTCAAGGAACCGTGGGGACTTGGACAGTGAGGGGAGCAGCGACAATCACAATGGACTGAAGACCCTGTAGAATACCCTCTGCCCTCCCATTCTTGAGTAACTCACAGGAAGAGGAGGGGCCCTTCAATAGTGAATGAGATTGGATTTTCCGTCACCTCAGTGGGATGGAGGGAAGAGCCAGATTTAAACCGCCGCTTCTGAGCAAACCTGCCCCGAGGTACACGCTACACAGAAGACACAGCAAGTAAGTGCACGCTCTTTATTACTAGTTAGCATCAGAAAACCTCTGACAAATGTTGAGCTTGGTGAATGGGGATCTCCTGGGGGAACTCGAGGACACTTTTTGTTCAGCCTGGAGGCTGACCTAACTTCCCAGCCCCTGGGCTCAACCCTGGCTCCCCTTGGCTTGCAGCAGCTGCCTCAGGGGAGCAGAGAGCCTGCAGAGAACACACCGAGTGGAAGAGAAAGGCCCAGGGGCGTTGTCAAGACTTAGGGTGCTTGTCCCAGTCCAGTTCTATTTCTAATCCAGTAGGTACTCCCAAGGGAAGCACCACCCATAGCACAATGCCTGTCCTTGGAATCCATTTCATTCTTCATCTACTCTTGACTGGAAGGGGGCTCGGGATGGGGGCAGCCTGAAGCTGAGGGTTCGAGTGTGTAGCCAACACTCTCCCAAAGCATTGTCTTTCTTAAAGACAACGCAGTGGTCTTTCAGACAACTGGGAAAATAGCTGTCCCTCTCAAGGGGGAAATCAGCAGGAGTATGAGAAAAGTCCTGCCTGTACTTTTGTGAGGCTACATTCCCAATATATGCCCCTGCTCATTCCTTTCCAGTGGGATTAATGTGATGAGCAGTTCAGTCATGCAAGCCTTTCCATGCAAGTCTCTTTGACATCGCCCCCAGAATCGTAGAAATGGATCTTGACTTTATTTCAATTGGGCTTACCCAAAAGCCATACTATGTGTAAGGCAAAGAAGTCACTCCTGATATAATTTGTATGCCAAATTAGGCTCTCTCCTGTCATCTAACCAAGCTCATCCAATTGAGTTAAAATGTGTGTACCAGATAATAACATACAATAGTAGTTCCTAGCACATAATAGACAATCACTATTTGTTCAATGAGTTAATGAATGCAATTTGACAAACTTTCTGTAACCCCTAACATTTAATACTACCCTCCCACCCCCCTCTTTGAAACTCTGCTACGTCTATCTCTTGTCCCCAACAGAAGCATTAAGCTTAACAAAATTTGTCTGCCCTCCCTTGTTGCAAGATGTGTGCCGGAATGTTTCCTTTTCTCTGATACTCTTTACCTCCAGCCAATTGAGATCTCACTGAGGTGAAGGTTGCTGAGAGCCAGAAGGGTATTTCCTAAGGATTCACACACTGGGAGCTGGACCTCCTTCAGCTTCACACGAAGTTCCTGGAGCTTAGAGACACAAAGAACAGGCCCAAACCAATGAATGTTATAAAAACAAATCAAGAAACAAATATGAACACTGCTGCAGAATACAGCATAACAATAGCATTCTCAAGGAAAAGCAGTGTTCCTAGAATAAAGTGTATCTTAGGTTCTAAGAGCATGGTTATTCTCAGCCAAAGACCTGGTATTATGGGAGAGAGGAGGTTAGAAGAATACAGAAGGGAGAAAAAGAGAATGTTTAATCACATCAGCCTCTCGAGGGTGTCAACCAATCGGTAGCAGCCATCCAAAGTCCACCAACCTGTG
This sequence comes from Balaenoptera musculus, assembly GCF_009873245.2. Classification (NCBI taxonomy): domain Eukaryota; kingdom Metazoa; phylum Chordata; class Mammalia; order Artiodactyla; family Balaenopteridae; genus Balaenoptera; species Balaenoptera musculus. The sequence goes on along the minus strand of NC_045806.1, from coordinate 100,920,607 downwards.
AACTTAAATGCAATTGGAGAAATTTTCCTTTAAAGGATTAATTAACATATTCAAATCTCATCTTCCTTTAAAACAATACACATTATATACACACATATACATATACATGTATAATATGAAAGTGGGAGAAAGAGATCCATATGTAGAAACAGATATGTGTTAAAAATGGTTATTGCTTGATGGTAGGATAATGAAAATTTTTGTTTGATGGATTTTCAAATTTTTTATGATGTAAATAAAAGAGTTAGTTTTTGATCAGAAGAGGGCCTCCAGAAATTGATTTCTCTTTAGACTATGTGTCCATTCTTTTTCTACATCCCATCCGTGAATTCAATGAGGAGCTTGTTTTGGGCAAGACTTTCCACTCACTTAGTATCTAGATTTTCTGGCATTTATTGCAAGGCAAGTATCAGGAAAAATTAATCCCACTCTATACCTTAGGCAGTCCCAATCCCTCCTCCTGAGGTCTGGGGCAGGTTTCTCCTCTTGCTGGGGTTTAAAGGCTTTCTTACCTCTGGTGGCCTGGGCGTCTGTTCCTGAGGTTGTTGCTTCATTGGGTCTTCTTGGCTCCAGCTGTGCCCCGAGGGATTTACGAAGTGGGAGCCTCACAGGACCTTCCTCTTGGCCTTGGATCCTCGGGTCCCACTGCAGGGCTACCTCCTCCTGGGACACGACTGCAGGCTGCATGCCAGGTTGGTAGATCCCCCCAGCAGGCATCTGGGGTGGGAATGCTGCTGCTGCGGCTGCTGCTTCTGCTTCTGAGACTACCCTAGGTGCGGGAGGCGGTGGGTATGGGAATGGCATGTGGAATGGCATGGGAGGAGGGGGTTAAACAACCTGGGGCCAGGAACTCGGGGGTAGCGGCACGTAAAGCACACCGCCTGCCGAGGCATTCTGGGCCTCCTCCATCTGCCTGCGCTGCGACGTCGTGACCAGCAACGTGTTTCGCTCCTCTGGGGTCAGGGGCCACACGTAAGCCCGGAGCTGCTGGGCTTGAGACCGGGATACGAACTCCTGGGACTGCATCTCGGCCTGGAGCAGCTGCTTACGCAGGGCCTCGTGCTCCTTCAGCACCTGCTGCAGGTAGCTGCGGGTGCAACGCAGCTGCCTGACAGTCTCCTCGCGCTCCTCGCGCAGGCGCTGCAGGTGCGAGGTCAGAGCCCAGGTGGCCGTCTCCCGCTGCCCCACCTGCTCCTGCAGCCGCGCAGGCGCTGCAGGTGCGAGGTCAGAGCCCAGGTGGCCGTCTCCCGCTGCCCCACCTGCTCCTGCAGCCGCTGGACCTGGCGGCCTTGCTGCTCCTGATGCCTCGTGGCCACACGCACGCTCAAGGCCAGCGCGCTCCAGGCGCAGGCCTTCTTGATGGCGCGCGGCACCTGCGGGTTGGCCAGGATGGACTGCAGCTCGTCCTCGATCTCGTTCCAGGGCCGTGTGCGGAAGGTCAAGCAGAAGTTTGGGCCGCCTCCGTTACTGAGCACCTCTTCGTTGATGAACGTAACTACCTCGTTGTGGCGGAAACCGCTGCTGGGGTCTCTGAAGTCCACGGCCATGGCCGCCGCGGCCTCGTCGGCAGAGCCACTGCCTCTGTGGTGAGCGGTGGCCGCCAACCGATCCGCCTCTCCGCTCCTCACTCAGTCCTCCTTCAGCCCTAGCTCAGTCCCGGCCTCCTCCTCAGCCTCCTTCCCCTCTCACCCGTGCGTTCTCCTAACAAAGAGTGAAGCGACCCACTCGCCACACCAAACCCCCTCAGGGCGACGAGCTAGCACGTCAGAGATGTGGGCTCCGACTCACGCCGCAAAGCATGTTGGGAACCACCGTACTCTACCCAGAGCCCCCTCTTGGGCGGGCAAGTTGGGCGACTGCTCCAGGGTCCACCTGGGACGCGCTCTCCTTGGCACAACGCCTCCTACAGGGCAGGCTGGCTGGTGACTGTGCTCCCGGGGCCCGCAGTGCGCCTCACAGTGATTCTCGTTTCCAAGAGCTTCTGAAGGACGGCACCTGGATACGGCGCAACAAATTTCAAACCCGGAAGTCGGGTGAGTGGCCGTGGGGGGGGGTCCTTTGGTTCAGCTCCCTCTCACTTAACTGTCAGCTGCTATCTCAAACTTTCTATACGGTCTCAAGCTGTCTGCTCTCTTCCCTCATCCTAAAGCAGACAACCTGGGAGTTCGTCTCATCAAGAAAATCAAGTGGCTGAGCCATGAAGCACCTCGGTTTTCCTTGCTAAACCCTACCTTCATGCTCTAGATCCCAGTCCCTCCTATTCCATTTCCTCAGGGACTTCACTACATCTTATTTCGCCTGTACTTCCTGCATCTCCGCCGCCCCTCCCCCCTCCTGTGCTACTGGATATTTTTCTCCCAGAGGGTAAACCTGTTCAAGTTCCCTCTGTACTTGGAATAATTTCCTCCCTCTAACCCAAGTCCTGGCCTTTCTCTCTTCTCATCAGAGAATAGTCTACAGTATGTCCACTTCACTGTGCTCCCTTCACCCTTCAACCTGCTGCACTTTGGTTTTCATCCCCCAAAACTTTAGTGAAAATTCTCTGATAAGGTCACCAGCAGTCCCTACCTCAGTACAAAAGCGAGTGGAAACTTTGAAAGTTAGTTTTCACGTGATTTTTCAGTAGGGTTTGATTCTCTTGCCCATTCCGTCCTTGACACTCAATACTGTCTTGGTTTCTGTGACATCAAATTCTTCTGATGTTCCTCCTATTCCTCTGGCTTATCTTTCTGTTTCTTTGAACTATTTATTCTTCTTCTGCCCACAGCTCCAAAGTTAGTATTTTCCCAGTTTTGTCTTCAGACCCCTCCTCTTTTCATTTTATATGTTCTCCTTGGATGAGCTTATTCACTGCTATAATTTTATTTTACTTTTATTTTTTTCCTCTGGGCTTCAATTCCATCAGCTGTAAAATGGGAATATAGGACCTACCTTATAGGGTTGTGAAGATTAAATATAGTAATCTATATAAAGTGTTTAGAATATGTTAATTCTTATTGCAATGATTAGATAGTTGCTGCTAATAGAAGTCATAATAGTGGTGGTGTGGGGTCATAGTTCTAACAGTCTGTGCCCAATCACAGCCCCAGATCCTGTCTGGTTATATTATACACACACACACACACACACACACACACACACACACACACATATATATGTAGAGAGAGAGTTAATTTACAAAACTATATTAGTTTCAGGTGTACAACATAGTGATTCAAAATTTCTATAGATTATACTCCATTTATAGTTATAAAATATTGGCTATGTTCCCTGTGCTGTACAATATATCCTTGTAGCTTATTTTATACATAGTAGTTTGTACCTCTTGATCCCCTACTCGTATCTTTCCTTTCCCCCTTCCCTCTCCGCACTGGTAAACACTAGTTTGTGGTCTATATCTGTGAGTCTGTTTCTTTTTTGTTATATTCACTAGTTTGTCTTATTTTTTAGATTCCACATATTAGTGATAATATACAGTATTTGCCTTTCTCTGTCTGACTTGTTTCACTAAGTGTGATACCCTCCAGGTCCACCTATGTTGTTGTAGATGACAAAATTTCATTCTTTTTTATGAGTGAGTCGTATTCCTGTGTGTGTGTGTATCTCAGATCTTCTTTATTTTTTAAGATTTTGTTTGTTTGTTTGATGTGGGCCATTTTTAAAGTATTTACTGAATTAGTTACAATATTGCTTCTGTTTTATGTTTTGGTTTTTTTGACCCCGAGGCATGTGGGATCTTAGCTCCCTGACCAGGGATCGAACCTGCACCCCCTGCATTGGAAGGTGAAGTCTTAACCACTGGACCGCCAGGGAAGTCCATCTCAGATCTTCTTTATCCATTTGTCTGTTGACGGACACTTAACGTTGCTTCCACACCTTGGCTATTGTAAATAATTGTAAATAATGCTGCTGTGAACATTGAGGTGCATGTATCTTTTCAAATTAGTGTTTTCATTTTCTTCAGATATATACCAAGGAGTGGAATTGCTGGACCATATGGCAGTTCTATTTTTAGTTGAGAAACCTCTATACTGTTTTCCACAGTGGCTGCACCAATTTTACATTCCCACCAACAGTGTACAAGGGTTCCTTTTTCTCCACATCCTCACCAGCACTTGTTATTTGTGGCCTTTTTGATGATAGCCATTCTGACAGGTGTGAGGTGATATCTCATTGTTGTTTTGATTTGCATTTCTCTGATGATGAGTGCTGTTGAGCATCTTTTCATGTGCCTGTTTGCCATCTGTATGTCTCCTCTGGAAAAACGTCTATTCAGGTCTTCTGCCCATTTTTAAATCAAGTTGTTTGTTTTTTTGATATTGAGTTGTATGAGCTATTTATATATTTTGGATATTAACCCCTTATCAGTCATATCATTTGCAAATATTTTCTCCCATTCAGTAGGTTGTCTTTTCATTTTGTTAATGGTTTCCTTTTCTGTGCAAAAGCTTTTAAGTTTAATTAGGTCCCATTTATTTATTTTGCTTTTTGTTCTTTTGCATTAGGAGACAGATCCAAAATAATGCTATGATTTATGTCAAAGAGTGTTCCACCTATGTTTTCTTCTAGGAGTTTTATGGTTTTAGGTCTTGCATTTAGGTCTTTAATCCATTTTGAGTTTATTTTTACATATAGTGTGAGAAAATGTTCTAATCTCATTGTTTTAGATGTAGCTGTCTAGTTTTCCCAGCACCACTTACTGAAGAGACTGTCTTTTCTCCATTGTATATTCTTGCCTCCTCCTTGGTTGTAGATTAATTGGCCATAAGTGTGTGAGTTTATTTCTGAGCTCTCTATTCTGTTCCATTGATCTAGGTATCTGTTTTTGTGCCAGTACCATGCTGTTTTGATTACTGTAGCTTTGTAGTATAGTCTGAAGTCAGGGAGCATGATACCTCCAGTTCTGTTCTTCTTTCTCAAGGTTGTTTTGGCTATTTGAGGTCTTTTGTGTTTCCATACAAATTTTGAAATTCTTTGTTCTTTTTCTGTGAAAAATGCCCTTGGTATTTTGATAGGGATTACATTGAATCTGTAGATTGTCTTGGGTAGTATGGTTATTTTAACAATATTAATTCTCCCAATCCAAGAACACAGTATCTTTCCATCTGTTTGTGTCATCTTCAATTTTTTTCATTGGTGTCTTATAGTTTTCCGAGTACAGGTCTTTTACCTCCTTAGGTAGGTTTATTCCTAGGTGTTTTATTCTTTTTGATGCAATTGTAAACGGGATTGTCTCCTTAATTTCTCTTTCTGATAGTTTGTTGTTAGTGTATAGAGATGAAACAGATTTCTGTATATTAGTTTTGTATCCTGCAACTTTACTGAATTCATTGATTAGCTCTAGTAATTTTTTGGTGGCATCTTTAGGGTTTTATACGTGTAGTATCATGTCATCTGCAAACAGTGATGTTGTCTCAGAGGTCTCTTAAACTCTCCTCATTTCCTTTTATTCTTTTTTTTTCTTTTTTCTGTTCATCTTCAGTGATTTCCACTACTCTGTCTTCCAGCTTGCTGATCTGTTCCTCTGTATCATTTAGTCTACTGTTGATTCCTTCCAGTATATTTTTCATTTCAGTTATTGTATTCTTCACCTCTGTTTGGTTGTTCTTTATATTTTCTAACTCTTCGTTAAAAACTTCTAACTTCTCACTCTGTGCATCCATTCTTCTGAGTTCTTTGATCATCTTTATGATCATTACCTTGAACTCCTTCTCAGGTAGATTGGCTATCTCCACTTCACTTAGTTCTTCTTCTGGGGTTTTATCTTGTTCCTTCATTTGGGACATGTTCCTCTGTTGCTTTATTTTGCCTAACTTGCTGTTTTTATTTCTATGTGCCTGTTAACGTTGGTTATATTTCCTTACCTTGGAGAAGTGGCCTTTTATAGGAGATGTCTTATGCATCCCAGCAGCACACTTCCCTCTGGTCACTAGAGCTATATGTTCTAGGAGTGCCCCCTATGCGGGGCTGCTTGGGTCCTTCTGTTGTGGCTACTGTGGGTGGTCCAGTAAGCTTGGCTGGCCCCTGATCCAGTTGGTCGCCAGACCCTGCCTTTTGTAGAGGCTGCTGGCCATTGCTTGGTGGGGCTAGGTCACAAGGTGGCTGGCTGCAGAACCCTAGGGGCCCCTGGGGCTAGTGCTGGCTCACTGGTGGGTGGAGTTGGGGTCCAGGAGATCCTGGGGCTGGTGCCCACCCACCAGTGCATGAAGCAAGGTCCTGGAGCTAGTGCCTGCCCATTGGTGGGTAAAGCCGGGTCCTGGGATCTGGCTGCAGGGCCTCAGGTCCCAGAGCTGGTTTCTGACAGAGCTGGCAGCAGGGCCCAGAGTGCCCTGAAGCTTGTATTGACCTGCTTGTGGGTGGGACCAGGGCCCAGGTGGTCCCAGGGCTGGTGTTGTTCTGCTGGTGGTTGGTCTGGGCCTGCAGGCTGCAGGGCTGTGGTTTTCCTGGGGCTAGTGTCCACCTGCTGGAGGGTGAAGCTTGTCTTGAGGCTAGAGGAAGTTTGCTGGTGGGCAGGGCCAGGGCCCAGCTAGTACTAGGGCTGGAGCTGGCCTGCTGGTGAGTCACTTGGGTATACAGGTTGCGGGGCTGTGGTTTCAGTGGGGCTGGTGTCCTCTTGCTGATGGGTGAGGCTGTTCCCTGGGCTAGAGCAGGCTTGCTGGTGGGTGGGGCCTGGGATTCTGGGGCTGGTGTCTGCCCACTGTTGGGTGGAGCTGGGTCCCAGGGTCTCTGGCCACAGGAACCTGGTGGTCCCAGATCTGCTGCATGCACTGGTGTGTGGGGCCTGCTTCTGGGCCCTCTAGTGGGCAGGGCCTTGTCTAGAGGTGGTTGTGGGCTTAGGGGGTCTTAAGGCAACCTGTCTGCTAGTTGGTAGGGCTGTGTCCCCTCCCAGTTAGTTGCTTGGCCTGAGGTGTCCCAGTACTGGACCTACAGGCTGGTGGGCATGGGTAGGACTGGGTCCTGAGGCTAATAAGCTAGAGGGAGGATTCCAAAATGGTGCTTGCCAGCACCAGTGTCCACATGGTAGAAAGAGCTCTCAGAAATGGCTGCCACCATTGTCTATGTCCCCAGGGTTAGCTGTAGTTGCCTCTTGCCTCTCCAGGAGATTCTTCAGATCAGCAGGTAGGTCTGACCTAGGCTCCTTTCAAATTACTGCTTCTGCCCTGGGTCCTGGAGCATGTGAGATTTTGTGTGCACCCTTTTTAAGAGTGGAGTCTCTATTTCCCATAGCCCTCTGGCTCTCCTGAAAGTAAGCCCCACTGGGCTTCAAAGCCAAATGTTCTGGGGGCTCATCTTCCTGGTGCAGGACCCCTGGTCTGGGGAGCCCAATTTGGGGCTCAGACCTCTCGCTCCTTGGGGAGAACCTCTGCAGTTGTAATTATTCTCCCTTTTGTGTGTCGCCCACCCGGGGGTATGGGACTTGATTATATTGTGACTCCGCCCCTCCTACCCATCTTGTTGTGGTTTCTTATTTATATCTTTAGTTGTAGAAGATGTTTTCTTTTTTTTTTTTTTAATTATTTATTTATTTATTTTTGGCTGTGTTGGGTCTTCGTTTCTATGCGAGGGCTTTCTCTAGTTGTGGCAAGTGGGGGCCACTCTTCATCACGGTGCGCGGGCCTCTCACTATCGCGGCCTCTCTTGTTGCAGAGCACAGGCTCCAGACACGCAGGCTCAGTAATTGTGGCTCACGGGCCTAGTTGGTCCGCAGCATGTGGGATCTTCCCAGACCAGGGCTCGAACCCGTGTCCCCTGCATTGGCAGGCAGATTCTCAACCACTGCGCCACCAGGGAAGCCCAGAAGATGTTTTCTTGTCGGTTGTGGTCTTTTTCATTGATAGGTGTTCTGTAAATCATTGTAATTTTGATGTGCCCGTTAGAGGAGGTGAGTTGGCCTGATCCCACTCCCGTAATTTTATTTTATTTTATTTTATTATTTTTGGCTGCGTTGGGTCTTCATTGCTGCACACGGGCTTTCTCTAGTTGCAGCGAGCGGGGGCTACTCCTCGTTGCAGTGTGCGGGCTTCTCATTGCGGTGGCTTCTTTTGTTGTGGACCACAGGCTCTAGGCGCACAGGCTTCCATGGTTGTGGCACGTGGGCTCAGTAGTTGTGGCTCGCGGGCTTAATTGCTCCGTGGCATGTGGGATCTTCCCAGACCAGGGATCGAACCCCTGTCCCCTGCATTGGCAGGGGGATTCTTAACCATTGTGCCACCAGGGAAGTCCCCCAATCCTGTAATTTTAAATACTACCTCTATCACAAGTCTAAGTATTTCCAACTTAGTCATCTCTCTTAAACATCAGATACATATGTTTTTATTCCTTTCATATGTAGCTATTGAACACAGAGTAGAGTCACTTGACAAAAAGCAGTGAAAAAAAATATTTAAAAGTATCCCGTTGGTGAAATACTAAATGAAAAAAAGTAAATAAATAAGCAAGGTAATTATAAATTGTGATATGTGCGATCAAGTTAATATATAAGTTGATGTGGGAGGTAGGGACTACACAGGGGTTTAAGGTTGTCCCCTATAAATAAGGAATTTAGGGAATGTCTCTATGAGAAAGTGACATTTGAACTGAGACCCAGAACTCCAGAGGCAAAAGGTTTAGTGTAGAAAAGCTTCAAGTCTTCAAGGAACAGAAAAGATTCCAGTGTGGCGAGAGCATGATAAGTTAGGAAGGTAGTGAACGACATGACGTTGGAAACATAGACAAAAGCGTCATCTTGCATGACCTCAGAAGCAATTATTAAGAAGACTGAATTTTATTCTAGGTATGAGGGGGCAACACTGTAGTGTTTCTAGGGGCAGTGTCCTCGGCTCTGAAAAGTTTTACTCCAGATGTTGCATAGAATAGACTATAAGGCATCAAGTGTATAAAGAGGGGTAACAATTTGGAAGCTGTTGTAGTTGACCAAGCAAGAAATGACCATGGGGACTTCCCTGGTGGCGCAGTGGTTAAGACTCTGCCTGCCAATGCAGGGGACACGGGTTCGAGCCCTGGTCCAGGAAGACCCCACATGCTGCAGAGCAACTAAGCCCATGCGCCACAACTACTGGGCCTGCGCTCTAGAGCCCGAGAGCCACAACTACTGAGCCCATGTGCCACAACTACTGAAGCCGTGTGCCTAGAGCCCAGGCTCACAAGAGAAGCCACCGCAATGAGAAGCCTGTGCACCGCAACGAAGAGTAGCCCCCGCTCGCCACAATTAGAGAAAGCCCGCGCGCAGCAATGAAGACCCAATGCAGCCAAAAATAAATAAACAAAATAAATTTATATATTAAAAAAAGTAATGAATTATGAAGTGATTGGATAAGCCTCACAGAATCCAACTGAAGGAAGTACATCTGGGACTCAAAGGAGTAGAGTTAAGTTATAAAGCTTCAACTGAGAATAAACAGGTAATAACTACCAAGAAAGTTTAGAAAAAAATAAATGAGTGATAACTTGTACTGCATTTATTAAGATGTGCTATAAAGCTAGGATCAAATGTTAGATGGAGGGCTTCCCTGGTGGCGCAGTGGTTGAGAATCTGCCTGCCAGTGCGGGGGACACGGGTTCGGGCCCTGGTCTGGGAGGATCCCGCATGCCGCGGAGCGGCTGGGCCCGTGGGCCACGGTTGCTGAGCCTGCGCGTCTGGAGACTGTGCTCCACAACAAGAGAGGCCGCAATAGTGGGAGACCCGCGCACCACGATGAGGAGTGGCCCCCGCTTGCCGCAACTAGAGAAAGCCCTCGCACAGAAACGAAGACCCAACACAGCCATAAGTAAATAAATTTAAAAAAAAATGTTAGATGGATATAATAATAGACCAACAATTTAATGGACAACACACACACACACTGTGTGTATTTGGTATTTGATAAAGATGTTCTTTATCTCTATAGCCCCCGCTTGCCACAACTAGAGAAAGCCCGGGTGCAGCAACAAAGACCCAACACGGCCAGAAAGAAAGAAAGAAGGAATGAATGAATCATGATTTGGCTTAGCCTAAAGTGGTGTTAGTGGACATGGACACAGGGAGATAGACTGAGAATACATTTTGAAAGTAAAATTGACAGTATTATAGATTGTTTGGATGGGGGTTGTAAAGATTGAGAGAAAGAAAGGAGACAAGGATGACCCCTAGTTTTTAGGCTTGAGCAATTGGGCAGATGGTGGTATCATTTCTGAGACAAAGAAGACGGGGGGAAGAAAGGAAAAGCAAGAGTACTGTTTCAGAGATGTGGTTTGTGATATCTTTTAGTGACCAGAGTAGAGATATCAAGCAGGCCTTCTGGGATATACAGGTCTGGAGCACAGGGGAGAAATCGATGGTGTTTAACAACCATGGACTTGAATGAGATCCCCTAGGGAGAGGGGAGAGTAGAAAACAGAGGACTGAGTCTCAGTGCACTCTAATTTATAGACACATAGTTATAGTATAGTCAGTTATTAAAAGCACAAAAATGATTCTGTGCTAATTCCTATTTAACCTTTAAAACCAGATAATTATGATGTATGCCATTTCAGCCATAGAAAAATATGAAAAGCTCCCCAGATCATTTTGTATAGCCTTTATAATATCCAATGAGAAAAATATATTACCAAAAAGAATGCTATTGACCCATCTCACTTATAAATATAGCTGCAAAGAGATTGTACCAACATTTATGTTACTTTTGGTTAATATGTGAGAGCAATTCCTTGTTGTGAGATTCTTGTATTACATATGAAGGAGTATAATAACTCTTTTTTTTTAATTAATTAATTAATTTATTTTTGGCTGCGTTGGTTGGGTCTTTGTTGCTGCGCGCGGGCTTTCTCTAGTTGCAGAGAGCGGGGGCTACTCTTCATTGTGGTGCACGGGCTTCTCACTGTGGTGGCTTCTCTTGTTGCGGAGCATGGGCTCTAGGCGCGCGGGCTTCAGTAGTTGTGGCTCGCGGGCACTAGAGCGCAGGCTCAGTAGTTGTGGTGCACAGGCTTAGTTGCTCCACGGCATGTGGGATCTTCCTGGACCAGGGCTCGAACCCGTGTCCCCTGCATTGGCAGGCGGATTCTTAACCACTGCGCCACCAGTGAAGTCCTATAATAACTCTTAAAGGTATAAAGTTAAGGATGCATATTGTAAGTTAAAGAGGTATATTCCACACCATAAAAAAGATGAACAGCTCCCCAGTTCATTTTGTGAAGCTGACAAATTTAATAGCCAATCAGAAAAATAGTGTACTAATTAATATTGCATAAATACACTGATCCATCTGCAAAAATTCTGCATAAAATATCTGAAAAGGGACAGTATCACCATTCATATGACAGATGTTGCTGTTAATAACAGCAAATCCTACTTTCTTCCTTGCTAACAGAACCTCTACATTGCTTAGTCAGTGGTATGTGAAGCCCTGGGCAGAGTCTCATGATTGGTTTAGGGGTGGGCATGTAACCCTGTGCTGGTCAGTGAGATGTGTCAGGAAATTTGCTGGGGATTTCAGGGAAAGATTTTCCTTTGTGATTAGAGAGAGGACCAATGAAGTGAAAACCTTTCACCACGAGCCCTCCTCCTTGGGCTGCCCGTATAAGGATGTGTTGTTTAGAGCTGCAGCAGTTACCTTGAGACCATGAATGACAGACATATGTTGTGACCATCATGTAGGGTGAACCAAATTTGGTTCAGATGTCAAGACTGATGACATCACATACGCAGGAAGAGGGTATGAGAATTTTTATTACTTATATAAGGGAGTTTTCTGAGGAGAACAGCCAGGCCTCCCAAGTTGGTCCAAAGATGGCTTGAGAGAGCAAGGAAAGGAGATTGGCTGGGGATTTTAACTGTAGTTAGGGTTGGGGCTGGGGTGACAGTTCCAGTGTGTGGGTGGGGGCTTGTGGCTTGGAACTCTTGCCAGCACCGAAGGAGGAGGAACTGAGGCTTTCTTACTAGCTTTCCCAGATGAGGGGCACAGGGTGAGAGTGAGGGTTGAGGCCTAAGGGCTGTCAGCAGTAGTCAAACATCAAAAAGTGGAGTCAGACTCTTCATGATAATTCACCCCTGATGTTTGAGTGATGACAAAAGTGTACCATGCTTCATTTAAGTGAATTTGAGCTTGTTTAAATAAGCGATTATGGCACTCTGAAGCCTGAAGCCTGTAGCCTGTAAGGAAGGTGAAAGTTCCATTGAATGTCTTGTTCAAGGGCCCTGTATTGTGTATTCTGAGAAGCGAAACGAGTGTCTTAGTCACTGTCAGTAATGCCTGGATTCCACAGGGGAAAAAGAGTGTCTTGGTAAGGTCTTCTATTGTGGTTTCGGTATATGTACAAGAATGTGTGACCTTGATTTATATTTAGGGTATCTATGAAGCAAGAATTCTTTACCCTAAAAGGGGAAACCTTGGACAAGAAATTATTGTTGCTGCCATAAGCTGGATCAGAGAGCCAGACCATTGGCAGCAGTCTTAAGAGTCTGTAAAATGGTGCAGATGGGGCTGATTTTTAGCCAGGGAAAACAGTGCCTAGATACATGCCTGAAGTTTGGCCAATTGTGTTGACCCCTTGGTCTTATCCTTTATCAGGGGTGTCCTGGTTAAGGGATAAAAAGCAGTAGCTCTCCAATGAACTTCAGTTACATGTGGTGGTGGCAACAGCATGTGAAAAGCGTACAAGCTCCCACTGCTGTTTACTCAGTTGATTCCAGGGGCTCCCCAGGTAGCTAAGGGGTCTAGTAGAGGGGTTGCCTCCTCCAGTGCCATGACATCTGGCAAGGAAATGAGGACAGGGCAGCCAGTCCTCCTGCAGATGGGATATGGAAGAGGGCCGCAGTCTGGTTCTGTCCTGCAGCAAAGGAGGCCTTGGTGGCCTTGGAAATCTTGTCGGTGCTGTTCCCATGACCCAGTGCATAGTGGGCAGCTGGGTATGGAGGGTCATGGGCTCAGGGCCTGTGGGACCTCTGTTTCCAGGAAAGCCCAGGATGTAGTCAGCAATTGCAGCTCTAATGGCATACAGCACAGGGCTGGGGAGGGCAGTTTTTGCATCAGAAAGCCATAAGTGACTTGTGGCCAGTATGGGTGGTCCAGAGACTCCAGGAGGCATGAGAGAAGGTTGCTAAAGCTTCAGTTGTGCAAGGAGTCTAGTTGAGGGGCACTAATGAGACTGGCTGTTGTACTGCAATTTTGACAGAATCTAGAGCCTTTGTTGGAAGGGGCTCCATTCAAGGTGGGCTGATTTGCAAATAATTACATTAATGGGCTAAAGTAAAATTTGTAAATGAGGAATATGTAACCTCCAGAGCCCAAAAGGCCTAAAAGGTATTGGGCTTGTTTTCACATTGTGGAGGTTGAGAGGGTTAATAACTGTTTCTTGACAGTGTTAGGTACGGAGGGGCCCTCCGTTTACCAAATAATTTTCAGGAATTTACAGAGGTGGTGGGGTCTTGTACTATGTGTGAGGCAATGGCCCATCCCCTTTTTTGAGCTCCCTTGTGAATATTTGTATGTCCTGAATAAATGTGCCTGGTGAATATCCTCAGAGGAGGATGTCGTGAATATAAAGCCATACCTGTGCCCCTGGAGAAAGCTGGATGCAGTTAAGATCATGTTTGCAAAGATTGTGTGTGATGGCAAGGCTGTTGAGGTGCTCCATAGATAGCCAGGTAAAGGTGTGTCATGTACCTTAGGAAATGAAGGCAAACTGTGGGTGAGAGGCTTTTGAAATAGGGACTGAACCGAACGTATTAGTCAAATCTATTACAGAAAAATATTTACCATTTGCTAATTGGATGGAGTCAGTAATTTCAATAATTTTGAATATGGAGGCCTTAATGAATGGGACCACAGCATTGAGGCTGCTACAATCTACTGTGAGGCACCATTAATTCTTTCCAACTTTAAGAACAGGCCACATTTCATTTAAAGAAAGATGAAATCTTGCCATTTGCAACAACAAGGATGGACCTTGAGGGTACTGTGCTGAGTGAAATAAGTCAGAAGGAGAAAGACAAATACCATATGATTTCACTCATATGTGCAATATAACAAACAAGCAAACTAAATGAACAATCCAAAGAAAAACAAACATGTAGATACAGAGAACAGAGTAGTGGTTTCTAGAGGGGAAGGGGCGAAGGTAGAGTGGGGAGGGCGAAATGGGTAAAGGGGATCAACTGTATGGTAACAGATGGAAACTAAATTTTTGGTGGTAAGCACACTGTAGGGTATATAGAAGTAGAAATATAATGTTGTACACATGAACCTTATACAATGTTATAAACCAATGTTACCTCAATTTAAAAAAAAAACAGGCCAAATTGGATTTTTAAAGGGAGGAGCAGTGGTAACAATCACTCCTTCTTTAAATAGGTCCTGTATAATGGGTTTCAATTCTTGAAGCCCCTATTTAAATTTACATTGGACCTTATTAGCTGTTTTAACAGGGATGGGGAGGGGAGAAGGTCCATGTGGTCCCATTTTTAAAAGCCAATTTGTAAGTGCCACAGATTTAGGTTTTTTTTACTTGAAGTATAGTTGATTGACAATGCTGTGTTAATTTCTGCTGTACAGCAAAGTGATTCAGTTATACATATACATATATTATTTTTTATATTCTCATCCATTATGGTTTATCACAGGATATTGAATATAGTTTCCTGAGCTATGTAGTAGGACCTTGTTGTTTATCCATTCTATATATACCAGTTTGCATCCGCTAATCCCAAACTCCCAATCCTTCCCTCCCCCCTCCCTTGGCAACCACAAGTATGTTCTCAATGTCTGCCACAGATTTAGTTTTAATTTATTACCCATTGGGTCAGTGCATCCATGCCCCCACTATGGGATATTTTAGGGCAATGCGTGCTACCATCATGGGGAATTTAGGAAAGGCTATTTTTCTGATAGTTAAGGTGAGGCATAACTGTTTGTCTTCTATTTTATATTACAGTAACTCCCCTAAGATTAGTGGGGTTGTGTTGTTCAAATTTAGAAGGATCCTCAGGTATTACTGTAATTTGAGCCCAACTGTTGATTAAGGCCATCAAGGTTTGCCAATTGGTGCATTTCAGCAGATGTTAAGATTAATTCAGAAACTATGTTGTAGAGGTGCAAAAGCGAATCAGCACACTTTTATCTTCTTTTATAAAAATATTCATTTATTTATGGCTGCGTTGGGTCTTCATTGCTGCACGCGGGCTTTCTCTAGTTGCCTTGAGTGGGGCTACTCTTCCTTGCTGTGCGCAGGCTTCTCATTGCGATGGCTTCTCTTGTTGCAGAGCACGGGCTCTAGGCATGTGGGCTTCACTAGTTGTGGCACGCGGGCTCAGTAGTTGTGGCTCGTGGGCTCTAGAGCGCAGGCTCAGTAGCTGTGGCACATGAGCTTAGTTGCTCCATGGCATGTGGGATCTTCCCAGACCAGGGCTCGAACCCGTGTACCCTGACTTGGCAGGCAGATTCTTAACCACTGCGCCACCAGGGAAGTCCCAATCTTTTTGTTTTATAAATACTTTTAGTAAATTTTGGACTTCCAATTGGCTCAAATTGTGGACCTCTGTTTCATTATTTTATTTCCTCCCCTGTATCCAGATTCCTCCCTCCCTTCCTTCTTTCCTTCCTTCCTTCCTTGCTTGCTTTCTGTCTTTTCTTTCCCTTTTTTCGTGATTACTGGATATACTTTGGCGAAGTTCTCTCTACCCTGCTTGTATTTATACATTTCTTCCTCCAGAGAGCCTCAGACAAGCATCATCAGTGCTAGGGTCTCTCCCATGGCAAGGGTTACTTTATACAGCTTAAAGACCTCAGGCTTAAGTTGAACTTTTTTTTTTCAAACTGATGAGGATGATTATAATTTTTTTGGCCTGAAACATTACTGATTCTTTAAAATAATTTTTATTGAAGTATAATTGACTTACAATATTTGTTACTTTCAGGTATACAACATAGTGATTTGATATTTTTATACAAAATGATCACCATTTTAAGTCTAGTTAACATCTGTCACCATACAAAGTTATTACAATATTATTGACTATATTCCCTATGTTGTACATTACATCCCCAAAGTTGACTTTGAATTTACCCCTTTGTTGTGCCATGAGGGTACGATGGGTGATTTTCCCTATAACCCTGAGGATCAGGATCTTTGTTGTGGCATAGGCAGCAGCAGCAACAGCAACAGCAAAAAAAGCATTTTGCAGGGTCCTAGTGAGCCCTCTGCCTTTAGGTATGTAGATTCAATAATTAAAATATTCAAGTGGGACTTCCCTGGTGGTGCAGTGGTTAAGAATCCACCTGCCAATGCAGGGGACACGGATTCGAGCCCTGGCCTGTGAGGATCCCACATGCCGTGGAGCAACTAAGCCCGTGCGCCACAACTACTGAGCCTGCGCTCTAGAGCCTGCAAGCCACAACTACCGAGCCCGCGTGCCACAACTACTGAAGCCTGCATGCCTAGAGCCCGTGCTCTGCAACAAGACAAGCCACCGCGATGAGAAGCCTGCGCACTGCAACGAAGAGTAGCCCCCGCTCGCCACAACTAGAGAAAGCCCGCGCGCAGCAACGAAGACCCAACACAGCCAAACATAAATAGATAAATAAATTTTAAAAATCTTAAAAAAAATATTCAGGTAGTAACTCCTTTTCAAATAGTGAATGATCTTCCTCCACATGAGCAACCACCCAATGGGCCTGTATATTGCACAGGGTGTAGTCTTTCCCATGACTGCTCTATAGAACTGTAGGTACTGCTGTTGAGACACACAACCAAATGATCTCTTTCCCCTGAGCCTAGCATTAGTCAAAGCTTATGCTAGAATCAAGACAGATGATTCATTCTAAGACGCACAGATAGGTCTGGGCCAAGACACAACCCAGGGTCACTTTAAGGAGGGCCCTGATCCTATATTTCTATCCCTAAGTGCCAATTAATTACTGAAACTTCTGACTTAAGCCAGTTAAATCTATGACAGAGGCTCAGTAGGACTCAGCAAATGCAGCACAAAGCAGCACAGCTCAAAGGGCAAGCTAGCCAGCAAGCATCAGAGTCAGTTAGCAAGTCAAAGCAAGAGAAGACAGACCCCTGGTGGTGGTGGTCACTGTCTCAGCATTCTGCTCACAGTACCAATTGTGGACGCCCTACAGAAACAGGATGAACCCCCACCCCAAATTTGGTTTTGATGTCAAGACTGACATATATCTAGAGGATATGAAAGGTTTATTGCTTACATAATGAGGCTTTCTGGGGCAACAAGGGCAGGCATCCCAAACTGATCTGAATGACTTGAGAGAGCAAGGAAAGAAGACTGGCTTGGGGTTTTTATGGTGGCCAGGGGGTGGGCTGGAGTGAAGGTTCCTGTGCATGGGATGGGGCCTGGGGGTTTGAATCTATGGCTGGTGCCAAAGGAAGGAGAACCCAGGCTTTCTTATCAGCTTGCCAAGATGTGAGGCACAAAGGGAAGAGGGAGGGTGAAGCTTAAAAGCTGTCAGCAGTCAAACATTGTAAAAGGGATTCGACTCTATTAGAGCATACTTCTGATGGCAGTATGGAAAAGTGAGATAGCTGGGTCCTTGATGAGTTTATTCAGCCTCTCAAAAGACCTTGTAACCACCTGCTCCAGACTTCTAGTGTTGCTGAATAATTCAATGTCTTTATGGTTGAGGCTATTTTTAATTAAGCTGTCTGTTACTTGCAGTCAAAATAATTCTGAACTGATATAATGTCGAAGATATAGTCCATTATTATCATTTTGGATATATTCAGGGAATACAAAGGTGGTTCAATATAAATAAACCTATACTTGTAATTCATAACAAAATGAATTAAAGAAGAACATCATAGGGCATATTAATAATATACTTTAAATGCTTTCATAAAATCCAGTAACTGTCTCTAATAAAAACGCAAAGTAAAAGAGGAATAGAAAGCACCTACCTAAAGGCTCCTTACTAAAAACTAACAACAAATATCATTCTAAAGAATGAAACACTAAAAGCATTTCCCAGATAACCAAGCATTACACAGGAATGCTATTATAATTATTATTCCACATATTCTAATAAATGCAATAAAGGAATAAAGTGATTTAGCATATTAAATATTGAAAAAAGAACCGTAACTTTTTCTGGTGTGAGTATATACCCAGAAAATCCAAGAGACACTAATAAATACTAATACAATTAATAACATCATTAAGGTTGCTGGATACAAAGTAAATATTTAAAAGTTAAATTTTCTTTATAGTAGGAATAAATGGGTATAAATAGAAATGGAGGAAGTACTTCATTCACCAAAATGACTTAGATTATAAAATACTTCACGGTAGGTTTATAATGAGTTAATTTCTTTAGGTTCAGCTACATTTCCCAGAATTCCTTTTCCTTTATGTTTCCAGCTAAGGTGGGACACAAGAGAGATTATTGTGGGAGACTCGGAGGACAGAAGTGAAGCAGTAGCCATTCTGTAGCTTGACCACATTGCTGTTTTTCTGCTGACTCACCTCATTGGCACAAGGCAGCAGCTGGGTTTGGAACTGCCCCCACCTTCCCCTGGATTCTCCTTTAACTCCTCTGACTCTTGGGTCAGGTGTGTAAGTTTAGTTTTGAGACAGTGTCTTGGCTTCTACTGGATGCCCATTCTATCAGGGTCAGAGGAAACAAGAAACTGACACAGGTTTCAGTTCGTCCTTGGGAGTGCTAGCTCATGCTTGTGGGTTCCAGTTTGTTTTTGTTCTCTCCCACTTTACATCTATGTCCATCTTGCCTTCCTGACTATCTGCACTGTGGACTTCAAGTTCCAGCATCAGATGTGAAGATAACAGCCTTACAGAGATTTCTTAACTAGTTCCCACAATTCTGTAAGGTAAAATCTCCGTAACAAATCCCTTAAAAATTACACACATACACTCACATGCACACTCACATGTGTGCACGTGTGCGCACATACACACACACACACACACATACACAGTGTAGTCCTGCTACTTTGAATGAAGCCTGATTGGCATACTTTGAAATCAAATTTAACAAAAAAGGAGGTAGATTTCCGCTACTGGCCAAGGTGGTAATAGCAGGGACTGGATTTACTCTCCTATCAGAAAAAGAAAACTACATTTTTACAAATGGACAACAGATATGAAATAATAGTTTTCAAGTCACTGGACATCAAGTAATGAAAGACAGTGATCCCTAAGAAATGGGAAACAAATGAGATGAGCCCCATGTTTGCTCAGCATGCTGTCTGGAGAGAGTTTCCAGGACATAGCGTAAGGAGAGGGAACCAGGTGGAACCTGAAAAACTCTATGAGTTGAGGAGATGGAGTGAAGAATCTGTGGAGACTAAGGCAGCTATGGTTTGAAAGACAGAGTAAGATATATATCTATATCTATATCTATATATAGATATAGATACCTATCAATATATATACATATATATAACTCCAGAAACCTGCAGAGGGTTCCCTCAAGTACTGATGTGCTCACACATGTGAAGAAACTGCCCAAAGCTAAGGAATTAATCACACAAAAGGATTGGAACACAAATAGACGTGGAAATAGTGCCTGTTCCCTTTAGCCAGACTGGTAAAACGTGGAACATTGGATAGAATACTGAGGTTCTTGCCTAGGTAGTGGAGGGTATTTAGACTCAGACTGAACAGTGCTCTCAATCCACCTAAAATATCATAAAAGCAAGATCCTAAAGGATTCAACTGTTTCCATGTAACTTGTGTTTCTGAGGAAAAAAGTTCAATAATATTTGTAGGATTACAGAAACAACTAGCACTCAACAAGTTAAAATTCTCAGTGTTGTGTATCCAATCAAAACTTTCTAGGCATGCAAAGAAGCAGGAAAACATAACTCATAATGAGATGAAAAAAAATTAACCAATCAAAAGCAGCCCCCAAATAACACAGATGTTGGAATTAGCAGACAAAGGCATTAAAACAGTTATTATAACTATTAAAACAGTTATAACACCATATCTTCAAAAGTTAAGACATGTATAATATAAAAAGACAGAAATCAAATATCTAGAGTTGAGAACTATACAATTTGAAATAAAAATATGCTGGATGGGACTAACAGTAAATTAGACATTGCACAAGAAAAAAATTAGTAAACTTGAAAATATAGCAATGGAAACTATCCAAAATGACACACTCAGAAGAAAAAACATCCAAAGAAATGAACAAAGCATCACTGAGCTGTGAGAAAACTGTATTTGTGTAATTGGAGTTCCCAAATGAAGGGAGTACAGAAAGTAGTTGAAAATTTCCCCAAATTTCATGAAAACTATAAACCCACAGATCTAAGAAGCTCAAAGAACCTCAAGCACACACAAAAAATTGAAGAACACAACACCAAGGCATGTATGATTTTTTTGTTTTGTTTTTATTTTAATTAATTTATTTATTTATTTTGGCTGCACTGGGTCTTAGTTGCGGTACATGGGATCTTCGTTGCGGCATGTTTTTTTAGTTGCAGCATGCATGTGGGGTCTAGTTCCCCGACCAGGGATCGAACCAGGCCCCCTGCATTGGGAGCACAGAGTCTTACCCACTGGACCACCAGGAAAGTCCCTGTTTTGTTTTTAGTTCTTTAATATTTTATTGGACAAATATTTTGACTCTTTTGAAATGTATGTTATCAACACGTCCTTTCAAATAAAGTTTTTAGATTTTGCTAACTAGAGACTCCAAGGTCTACCCTCCCTTCCTCTGCTGAGCATCATGAGGTCTCCTCTCCCTACCTGAATGTCACAAGACTTCCACCTGCTCTACCTCACATATGTGATTAAAGGTATATATGATTAAGTTGCTCACAATGAGTGAGAAAAAAAATATATATATATTTTTGGCTGCACTGCGTGGCTTGTGGGAAGTGAGATCTTAGTTCCCCAACCAGGGTTTGAACCCAGGCCATGGCAGTGAAAGCGCCAAGTCCTAACCACTGGACCACCAGGGAATTCCCCAAGAAAATCTTAAAAGCAACCAGAACAAGACATAGGTTACATAAAAGGATGATAGTAGATCTCATATCAGAAATAATGTAAGATGACAGAGGAGCAAAACCTTTAAAGTCTTGAAATTAAAAAATGATTATCAACCTAGAATTTTATACTGAGTGAAAATATTGTTAAGAAACAAAATTCAACTGAGTAAAATTTAAAGATCTTATTGGCTTTATTCAATGATTCACGAATCGGGCAGCATCCCATCTAGTAGATAGAAAGGAGCTCTGAGGAGCTGTACAAAATGAAAGACTTTTATAGGCAGAAGGGAGCAGGAACAAGGAAATTGGTTGTGGCAAGGTCACTTTCCTTTAGGGGAAGGCAGGGATCTATCAGGAAGATGACCTCACTAGTGCTGATCAGGTAATTCCTGACTGACTGGTTTAAGATTCCATTTCTGGGAAAGCTGAAACTAATTAAGTCTCGGTTTGGTGATGTGGGGCTTAGCATAAGTGACTCCATTTGTGACCTGTTGTCTTGTTTTTAACAATATCAAGAAAGAAGGTGAAATACTTATTCAGCTATACAAAAGCTGAAATAATGCATCATTAGCTGACCCATACTATAAGAAGTGTTAAAGGAATTTCTTCAGGCAGAAGGAAAATGATAGATGGAAATGTAGATTTATACAAAGGAAAGAGAACCGGAAATGGTTACAACAAGGAGATATACATATATATGAGTTTTTCTTATTATTTAAATCTCTAAAATTTAATTGACTGTTAAAATAATATTAACAATCTAGTGTAGGGTTTATAATATATGTAAAATAAAATGCATGACAAAAATAACATAAAGGCTAGGAGAGACGAAATGGAAATGTACTATTGTACTATTGTAAGGTTCTCATATAATATGTGAAATGGTATAATATCACATTAAGGTAGACTGTGATAACTTAAAAATGTATACTGTAAACTCTAAAGCAACCTTAAAATAACAAAAGAAAGCTAATGCTAATAAAAGCAACAAAGGTAAAAAAGTGAAATCATAAACAACATGGAATTAATAAAAAAAATAAGGCAAAAAAGAAGAAAAAAATAAACGGGGCAAATACACCATTGAGGTTGCACCCCAATTAAGTCAGAGATTCTCAGAGAATGGATTTAAAGCCAAGGCCCAGCTCTAAGTTGCCTACAAGAAACACACTTTAAATATAAAAACACAAATAGTTTAAAAGTAAAAGAATGGATTTAGCAATGATTTCTAGGATCTGACACCAAAAATGCCAGCAACAAAATTTTTAAAAAATATAAATTGCACTGTATCAAAATTTAAAACTTCTGTGCATGAAAGGACACAAAACAGATTGAAAAGGAATCCCCATGGAAAGGGAGAAATATTTGTAAATCATGTATCTGATAAGGGATTAATATGTAGAGGATATAATGAACTCCTACAACTGAATGATTAAAAAAACCTGATGAAAAAATGGGCAAAAGGAGGGAGCTTCAAGATGGCGGAAGAGTAAGACGTGGAGATCACCTTCTTCCCCACAAATACATCAGAAATACATCTACACGTGGAACAGCTCCTACAGAACACCTACTGAACGCTGGCAGAAGACTTCAGACCTCCCAAAAGGCAAGAAACTCCCCACGTACCTGGGTAGGGCAAAAGAAAAAAGAAAAAACAGAGACAAAAGAATAGGGACGGGACCTGCACCAGTGGGAGGGAGCTGTGAAGGAGGAAAGGTTTCCACACACTAGGAAACCCCTTCGCGGGCGGAGACTGCAGGTGGCAGAGGGGGGAAGCTTCGGAGCCACGGAGGAGAACGCAGCCACAGGGGTGCAGAGGGCAAAGCGGAGAGATTCCCGCACAGAGGAGCGGTGCCGACCAGCACTCACCAGCCCGAGAGGCTTGTCTGCTCACCCGCCGGGGCGGGCGAGGGCTGGGAGCTGAGGCTCGGGCTTCAGAGGTCGGATCCCAGGGAGAGGACTGGGGTTGGCTGTGTGAACACAGCCTGAAGGGGGCTAGTGCGCCACGGCTAGCCGGGAGGGAGTCCGGGAAAAAGTCTGGAGCTGCCGAATGGGCAAGAGACTTTTTCTTGCCTCTTTGTTTCCTGGTGCGCGAGGGGAGGGGATTCAGAGCGCCGCTTAAAGGAGCTCCAGAGACGGGCGCGAGCCGGGGTTATCAGCACGGACCCAGAGACGGGCATGAGACGCTAAGGCTGCTGCTGCAGCCACCAAGAAGCCTGTGTGCAAGCACAGGTCACACTCCACACCTGCCCTCCCGGGAGTCTGTGCAGCCCGCCACTGCCAGGGTCCTGTGATTCAGGGACAACTTTCCCGGGAGAACGCACGGCGCGCCTCAGGCTGGTGCAACGTCACGCCGGCCTCTGCCGAAGCAGGCTCGCCCCGTATCCGTACCCCTCCCTCCCCCCGGCCTGAGTGAGCCAGAGCACCGGAAGCAGCTGCTCCTTTAACCCCATCCTGTGTGAGCAAAGAACAGACACCCTCAGGTGACCTACATGCAGAGGCGGGTCCAAATCCAAAGCTGAACCCCAGGAGATGTGCGAACAACGAAGAGAAAGGGAAATTTCTCCCAGCAGCCTCAGGAGCAGTGGATTAAATCTCCACAGTCAACTTGATGTACCCTGCATCTGTGGAATACCTGAATAGACAACGAATCATCCCAAATTGAGGAGGTGGACTTTGGGAGCAAAGATATATATATTTTCCCCCCTTTTTCTCTTTTTGTGATTGTGTATGTGTATGCTTCTGTGTGTGATTTTCTCTGTATAGCTTTGCTTTTACCATTTGTCCTAGGGTTCTGTCTGTCCGGTTTTTTTTGTTGTTGTTGTTTTTCTTAGTATAGTTTTTAGCATTTGCTGTCATTGGTGGATTTGTTTTTTGGTTTGGTTGCTCTCTTCTTTCTTTCATTTTTTTTATTTTTAAAAAATGTTTTGATTACTTAAAAAAATTTTTTTTAATAATTATTTTTTATTTTAATAACTTCATTTTATTTTATTTTACTTTATTTTATTTTATTTTAACTTCTCCTTTCTTTCTTTCTTTCTTTTTTTCTCCCTTTTATTCTGAGCCGAGTGGATGACAGGCTCTTGGTGCTCCAACCAGCTGTCAGGGCTGTGCCTCTGAGGTGGGAGAGCCAAGTCCAGGACACTGGTCCACAAGAGACCTCCCAGCTCCACGTAATATCAAACGGCGAAAATCTCCCAGAGATCTCCATCTCAATGCCAAGACCCAGCTCCACTCAACGACCAGCAAGCTACAGTGCTGGACACCCTATGCCAAACAACTAGCAAGACAGGAGCACAACCCCATCCATTAGCAGAGAGGCTTCCTAAAATCATAATAAGGCCACAGACAGCCCAAAACACACCACCAGACGTAGACCTGCCCACCAGAAAGACAAGATCCAGCCTCATCCACCAGAACACAGGCACTAGTCCCCTCCACCAGGAAGCCTACACAACCCACTGAACCAACCTTAGCCACTGGGGACAGACACCAAAAACAATGGGAACTAAGAACCTGCAGCCTGCGAAAAGGAGACCCCAAACACAGTAAGATAAGCAAAATGAGAAGACAGAAAAACACACAGCAGATGAAGGAGCAAGGCAAAAACTCACCAGACCTAACAAAGAAGAGGAAAGAGGCAGTCTACCTGAAAAAGAATTCAGAATAATGATAGTAAATGTGATCCAAAATCTTGGAAATAGAATGGAGAAAATACAAGAAACATTTAACAAGGACTTAGAAGACCTAAAGAGCAAACAAACAGTGATGAACAACACAATAAATGAAATTAAAAATTCTCTAGAAGGGATCAATAGCAGAATAACTGAGGCAGAAGAATGGATAAGTGACCTGGAAGATAAAAGAGTGGAAATAACTACTGCAGAGCAGAATAAAGAAAAAAAGAATGAAAAGAATTGAAGACAGTCTCAGAGACCTCTGGGACAACATTAAATGCACCAACATTTGAATTATAGAGGTCCCAGAAGAAGAAGAGAAAAAGAAAGGGACTGAAAATATTTGAAGAGATTATAGTTGAAAACTTCCCTAATTTGGGAAAGGAAATAGTTAATCAAGTCCAGGAAGCACAGAGAGTCCCATACAGGATAAAGCCAAGGAGAAACACACCAAGACACATATTAATCAAACTATCAAAAATTAAATACAAAGAAAAAATATTAAAAGCAACAAGGGAAAAACAACACATAGCACACAAGGGAATCCCCCTAAGGTTAACAGCTGATCTTTCAGCAGAAACTCTGCAAGCCAGAAGGGAGTGGCAGGACATATTTAAAATGATGAAGGAGAAAAACCTACAACCAAGATTACTCTACCCAGCAAGGATCTCATTCAGATTTGACGGAGAAATTAAAACCTTTACAGACAAGCAAAAGCTAAGAGAATTCAGCACCACCAGACCAGCTTTACAGCAAATGCTAAAGGAACTTCTCTAGGCAGGAAACACAAGAGAAGGAAAAGACCTACAATAACAAACCCAAAATAATTAAGAAAATGGTAATAGGAAGATACATATCAACAATTACCTTAAATGTAAATGGATTAAATGCTCCAAACAAAAGACATAGACTGGCTGAATGGATACAAAAACAAGACCCGTATATATGCTGTCTACAAGAGACTCACTTCAGACCTAGGGACACATACAGACTGAAAGTGAGGGGATGGAAAAAGATATTCCATGCAAATGGAAATCAAAAGAAAGCTGGAGTAGCAATTCTCATATCAGACAAAATAGACTTTAAAATAAAGACTATTACAAGAGACACAGAAGGACACCACATAATGATCAAGGGATCAATCCAAGAAGAAGGTATAACAACTGTAAATATTTATGCACCTAACATAGGAGCACCTCAATACATAAGGCAAATACTAACAGCCATAAAAGGGGAAATCGACAGTAACACAATCATAGTAGGTGACTTTAACACCTCACTTTCACCAATGGACGGATCATCCAAAATGAAAATAAATAAGGAAAGACAAGCTTTAAATGATACATTAAACAAGATGGACTTAATTGATATTTATAGGACATTCCATCCAAAAACAACAGAATACACATTCTTCTCAAGTGCTCATGGAACATTCTCCAGGATAGATCATATCTTGGGTCACAAATCAAGCCTTGGTAAATTTAAGAAAATTGAAATCATATCAAGTATCTTTTCCGACCACAACACTCCAAGACTAGATATCAATTACAGGAAAAAATCTGTAAAAAATACAAACACATGGAGGCAAAATGATACACTACTTAATAACCAAGAGATCACTGAAGAAATCAAAGAGGAAATCAAAAAATACCTAGAAACAAATGACAGTGAAAACATGACGACCCAAAACCTATGGGATGCAGCAAAAGCAGTTCTAAGAGGGAAGTTTATAGCAATAGAATCCTACCTTAAGAAACAAGAAACATCTCAAATAAACAACCTAACCTTACACCTAAAGCACTTAGAGAAAGAAGAACAAAAAACCCCCAAAGTTAGCAGAAGGAAAGAAATTATAAAGATCAGGTCAGTAGTAAATGAAAAAGAAATGATGGAAACGATAGCAAAGATCAATAAAACTAAAAGCTGGTGCTTTGAGAAGATAAAAAAAATTGATAAACCATTAGCCAGACTCATCAAGAAAAAAAGGGAGAAGACCCAAATCAATAGAATTAGAAATGAAAAAGGAGAAGTAACAACTGACACTGCAGAAATACAAACGATCATGAGAGATTACTACAAGCAACTCTATGCCAATAAAATGGACAACCTGGAAGAAATGGACACATTCTTAGAAAAGCACAACCCTCTGAGAGTGAACCAGGAAGAAATAGAAAATATGAACAGACCAATCACAAGCACTGAAATTGAAACTGTGATTAAAAATTTTCCAACAAACAAAAGCCCAGGACCAGATGGCTTCACAGGCGAATTCTATCAAACATTTAGGGAAGAGGTAACACCTATCCTTCTCAAACTCTTCCAAAATATAGCAGAGGGAGGAACACTCCCAAACTCATTCTACAAGTCCACCATCACCCTGATACCAAAACCAGACAAAGATGTCACAAAGAAAGAAAAGTACAGGCCAATATCACTGATGAACATAGATGCAAAAATCCTCAACAAAATACTAGCAAACGGAATCCAACAGCACATTAAAAGGATCATACATCATGATCAAGTGGGATTTATCCCAGGGATGCAAGGATTCTTCAATATACGCAAATCAATCAATGTGATCCACCATATTAACAAATTGAAGGAGAAAAACCATATGATCATCTCAATCGATGCAGAGAAAGCTTTTGACAAAATTGAACACCCATTTATGATAAAAACCCTCCAGAAAGTAGGCATAGAGGGAACTTTCCTCAACATAATAAAGGCCATATATGACAAACCCACAGCCAACATTGTCCTCAATGGTGAAAAACTGAAACCATTTCCACTAAGATCAGGAACAAGACAAGGTTGCCCACTCTCACAACTATTATTCAACATAGTTTTGGAAGTTTTAGCCACAGCAGTCAGAGAAGAAAAAGAAATAAAAGGAATCCAAATCAGAAAAGAAGAAGTAAAGCTGTCACTGTTTGCAGGTAACGTGATTCTATACATAGAGAATCCTAAAGATGCTACCAGAAAACTACTAGAGCTAATCAGTGAATCTGGTAAAGTAGCAGGATACAAAATTAATGCACAAAAATCTCTTGCATTCCTATACACTAATGATGAAAAATCTGAAAGTGAAATTAAGGAAACACTCCCATTTACCATTGCAACAAAAAGAATAAAATATCTAGGAATAAACCTACCTAAGGAGACAAAAGACCTGTATGCAGAAAATTATAAGACACTGATGAAAGAAAGTAAAGATGATACAAATAGATGGAGAGATATACCATGTTCTTGGATTGGGAGAATCAACATTGTGAAAATGACTCTACTACCCAAAGCAATCTATAGATTCAATGCAATCCCTATCAAAGTACCAGTGGTATTTTTCACAGAACTAGAACAAAAAATTTCACAATTTGTATGGAAACACAAAGGACCCCGAATAGCCAAAGCAATCTTGAGAATGAAAAACGGAGCTGGAGGAATCAGGCTCCCTGACTTCAGACTATATTACAAAGCTACAGTAATCAAGACGATATGGTACTGGCACAAAAACAGAAATATAGATCAATGGAACAGGATAGAAAGCCCAGAGATAAACCCCCACACATATGGTCACCTTATCTTTGATAAAGGAGGCAAGAATATACAGTGGAGAAAAGACAGCCTCTTCAATAAGTTGTGCTGGGAAAACCAGACAGCTACATGTAAAAGAATGAAATTAGAACACTCCCTAACACCATACACAAAAATAAACTCAAAATGGATTAAAGACCAAAATGTAAGGCCAGACACTATCAAACTCTTAGAGGAAAACATAGGCAGAACACTCTATGACATAAATCACAGCAAGATCCTTTTTGACCCAGCTCCTAGAGAAATGAAAATAAAAACAAAAATAAACAAATGGGACCTAATGAAACTTCAAAGCTTTTGCACAGCAAAGGAAACCATAAACAAGACGAAAAGACAACCCTCAGAATGGGAGAAAATATTTGTAAATGAAGCAACTGACAAAGGATTAATCTCCAAAATTTACAAGCAGCTCATGCAGCTCAATATCAAAAAAACAAACAACCCAATCCAAAAATGGGCAGAAGACCTAAGTAGACATTTCTCCAAAGAAGATATACAGATTGCCAACAAACACATGAAAGAATGCTCAACATCATTAATCATTAGAGAAATGCAAGTCAAAAGTACAATGAGATATCATCTCACACCGGTCAGAATGGCCATCATCAAAAAATCTACAAACAGTAATTGCTGGAGAGGGTGTGGAGAAAAGGGAACCCTCTTGCACTGTTGGTGGGAATGTTAATTGATACAGCCACTATGGAGAACAGTATGGAGATTCCTTATAAAACTAAAAATAGAACTACCATACGACCCAGCAATCCCACTACTGGGCATATACCCTGAGAAAACCATAATTCAAAAAGAGTCATGTACCACAATGTTCATTGCAACTCTATTTACAATAACCAGGACATGGAAGCAACCTAAGTGTACATCAACAGATGAATGGATAAAGAAGATGTGGCCCATATATACAATGGAGTATTACTTGGCCATAAAAAGAAACGAAATTGAGTTATTTGTAGTGAGGTGGATGGACCTAGAGTCTGTCATACAGAGTGAAGTAAGTCAGAAAGAGAAAAACAAATACCATATGCTAACACATATATATGGAATGTAAAAAAAGAAAAAAAGAGGTCATGAAGAACATAGGGGCAAGACAGGAATAAAGATGCATACCTACTAGAGAATGGACTTGAGGATACGGGGAGGGGGAAGGGTAAGCTGTGACAAAGTGAGAGAGTGGCATGGACATATATACACTACCAAACGTAAAATAGATAGCTAGTGGGAAGCAGCCGCATAGCACAGGGAGATCAGCTCCGTGCTTTGTGACCACCTAGAGGGGTGGGATAGGGAGGGTAGGAGGGAGGGAGACGTAAGAGGGAAGAGATATGGGGACATATGTATATGTATAACTGATTCACTTTGTTATACAGCAGAAACTAACACACCATTGTAAAGCAATTATACTCCAATAAAGATGTTTAAAAAAAAAAATGGGCAAAGGGAACAAGGGGACTTCCCTCGTGGTCCAGTGGCTAAGAATCCACGATCCCAGTGCAGGGGGCCCAGGTTTGATCCCTGGTCAGGGAACTAGATCCCACATGCTGCAACTAAGAGTTCACATGTCCCAACTAAAGATCCTATGTGCCATAACTAAGACCCAGTGCAGCCAAATAAATAAATAAATAAATATTTTTAAAAATCCCACCACAGTGATTGTCTCTGCAAAGGGGAACTGAAGGTCTGAGGCAGAAGGGGGACTCACACTTAAAAAAAAGAAAAATTGGCAAAGGGAAGAGGATGGTGGACTAGGAAGCTACAGATCCTCCTTTCCCCACAGAGACACTGAGTTAACAATAACACACAGGCTAGAATACCTCTGTGAGAACTCTAGATACCAGTTGAGAAGCTACAGCAACTAGGCCCTTATAAAACCAAGAGAGATTCCAGTGAAAGTGTAGGAAAATTCGTGGCATTTTTGTTTACTCATTCACGTCACTCCCCCTGTTCTGCATAGTACAGAGTAAGCAGGAGGAAACCCTCCATACTGGAGCTCCTCCCTCCAGAAGGAATAAAAATGGACCATATGTCCAACATTCTGACTTGTCTGGGACTGCCAGAGGGACTAGTTTCTGTCTTGCCTGACTTAGAACACTGATGGGACCAGCACCAGAGTTTGGAAGCTTCTGAGAATAGAGAACAGCATATTAGGGCTGTAGTTCTGCAGGCAGACACGGTGGGGAGCAAGAGATCAGAAAAGGTTTGAGAGGTCCTAGAACCTCCAGCAGGGATGCTTGATGAAGGTCTTCCCTTGCAAGAAGCTAGCACTTAAAGATAGGGAGAAGTGGTTGTTTTTCAAATGCCCAAAGCCCAGCAAAAAATTACAAGGTATACAGAGAAACAGGGAAACATGGCCCAATCAAAGGAACAAAATAAAACTCTAGACATCAACCCTAATGAAGCACAGATCTATGAGCTTCCTCACACTCATTAGCATGGCTACTATCACAAAACAGAAATAACAAGTGATGACAAGGATGTGGAGAAATTGGAACCCTTGTGCACTGTTGGTGGGATTGTCAAATGGTGCAACTGCTATGAAAAGCAATATGGAGGTTCCTTAAAAAATTAAAAATAGAACTACCATGTTATCCAACAATCTCACTTCTGGGTATGTACCCTGAAAAATTGAAAGCAGGGTCTCAAAAAGATATTTGTTCATCCATGTTCATAGCAGCATTATTCATAATGGCTAAAAGGTGGAAACAACCCAAATGTTCATCAACATATGAATGGGTAAACAAAATGTGGAATATACATACAATGGAATATTATTCAGCCTTAAAAAGGAAGGAAATTCTGTCACATGCTACAACGCAGATGAACCTTGAGGGCATTATGCTAAGTGAAATAAGCCAGCCACATGAAGACAAATACTGTTATGATTTCACTTATATGAGATATCTAAATTCATAGAAACAGAAAGTAGAATGGTTGTTACCAGAGGCTGGGGGAAATGGGAAAAGAAGAGTTGTTTCATGGGCACAAAGTTTCAGATTTGTAAGATGAAAAGGTTTTGGAGATCTGTTTCACAAGAATGTGAATTTACTGAATGGTACTGAACTATACACTTAAAAATGGTTAAGATGGTAAATTTTATGTTGTGTGTATTTTTTTGCCACAAAAAAATGTCCTAAAGAAATAATCAGAAGTGTGCAAAGAGATTTCAGTACACGAATGTTCATTGCTATATAATTTTTAATATCAAGGAAAAAACAGATAACAACCTTAATGCACAATTTGGAATTGATTAAATAAATTTTGATGCATCCATACTCTGGATAGTACATAATACTATTTAGCTATTAAAAGTCATGTTAAGAACAGAAAAATGATAAGGGTTAAAGAAAACATAATAACAATGAAGTGTGGTGTTTATAATATACATAGAAGAAAAATGTATGATAACACAAAGATGAAATGGAAGTGAATTGTTGTAAAGTTCCTATACTATACATGAAGTGGTGTAATATGACTTGAAGGTAGACAGTGATAAGTTAAAGATATCTACTATGAAACCCTAAAGCAATGTCTAAAAAACACACACACACAAGAAATAAATGAAGCAATATAGCTAATAAGTCAATAAAGTAGAATCATTTTAAAAACTCAGTTAATTCCAATAGAAGACAGAATAAGGTAGAATCATTTTAAAAACTCAATTAATTCCAATAGAAGACAGAAAAAGAAGAAAGGGGGAACAATGAACAGATGGGACAAACAGAAAGCAAATAGCAAGATGGTAGATTTAAATACAACCAAATCAATAATCACATTGTATATAAATGGTCTAAACAATCAATTAAATGGTAGAGATTGTCAGGATGAAAAATATGAAAGACCCAACTATGTGTGGTCTACAGTAAACCCCCTGAAATATAAAGGCACAAATAGGCTAAAGTATAAGAATAGGAAAAAATTACACCATGCTAATACTAATCAAATAAAGCTGAAATGGCTGCATTAATTTCAAGCAGAGTAGATAGCAGAGTAAAGAATATTTGTTTGAAAAACAAAGTCATTTCATAATGATAAAGGGATCAATTCATCAAAAAGACATAACAATCCTCTCTACCCCTGAAACTAACACGATATTATAAAGCAACTACATTTCAATAAAAAATAAAGTAAAATAAAAGGAAAAAAAAAGACATAGCAATCCTAGATCTTTATGTAACTAATATCAGAGGTTCAAAATACATGAAGAAAAACTTAGAACTGAAAGGAAAAATAGACAAATCCAAACAAATTATTGTCAGAGATTTCAACACCACTCTCGTAATAATTGAACAATTATTAAACAATTAGAAAATCAGTAAACATATAGATGTGAAAAATATGATTAATCAATTTGACTTAATTGATATTCATAGAACACTACACCCACAAACATCTGAATACATATTTCAAGTGATCATTTGCCAAGATAGACAATATTCTGAGTTATAAAACAAGTCTTAATATATTTTAAATTATTTATTTATTTGCAGTTTTTTTGTCAGGTATATTTAATTGAAATTAATTTATTCAACAGGCTTTTATTAATACCTATAATGTAAATTATTTAAATAATATAAAGTATGTTGTCTCACAACAATAGAATTAAATTAGAAATCACAGTAAGATATCTGGAAATACCCGAGTATCTGGAAACTAAATAATACACTTCTAAATAATTCATGAGTCAAGGAAGATATCAAAAGGGAAATTAGAAAGTGTTTTGAAGGGAATGAAAATAAAAGCACAATATATTAGAATTTTTGAGGTGTGGCTAAAGCATAACTTACTTAGAGGGAAATGTAAACATGACATGTTTAAATCTAAATATCCTTGGACGTTCATAGCACTAAGCACTTACATGAGAAAAGAGTAAAGTTCCCAATTCAGTGATCTAAGCTTCCACTTTAAGAAACCAAAAACATAAGAGCAAATTAGACCCAAAATAATAAGAAAAAAAAACCCAGTACAAATCAGAACAGAAATCAATGAAGTAGAAAACAGTAAAACAATAGAAGAAAATCAATGAAATTAAAAGCTGGTATTTAAGGAAATCAATGAAATTGATAAACCTCCAGCCAGATTCTAGGAAAAAAAAGCAATAAGACACAAATTACTAATATCAGGAATGAGAGAAAAGGCATCACTATGGATTCATGCAGACATTAAAAGGATTATAAAGAAATATTATGAACATAATATTGAACATAAAAAGAGAGACATGGAAGATATAAAAAGAACCGAAATCAGACTTGTAGAAATGAAAACTATAATATCTGAGATGAAATAAGCACTGTATTAGCTTAACTATAGGTTACCAGTTGTAAAGGAAAATATTAATGAAGATATGAAAATAGAAAATATTCAAAATTAAACATGGATAGAAAAAGACTGAAAAAAAGATCAGAGTATCAGTGAGTTGTGGGAAATTTTTTTTCAGTCCATCTTTTTTTTAATAAATTTATTTATTTTTGGCTGCATTGGGTCTTCGTTGCTGCACGAGGGCTTGCTCTAGTTACAGCGAGTGGGAGCTGCTCTTTGTTTTGGTGCGCATGCTTCTCACTGCGTTGGCTTCTCTTGTTGTGGAGCACGGGCTCTAGGTGCACAGGCTTCAGTAGTTATGGCATGTGGGCTCAGTAGTTGTGGCTCGTGAGCTCTAGAACTCAGACTCAGTAGTTGTGGCTTGTGGGCTTAGTTGCTCTGCGGCATGTGGGATCTTCCCGGACCAGGGATCGAACCCGTGTCCCCTGCGTTGACAGGTGGATTCTTAACCACTGCGCCGAGTTGTGGGAAAATTTTAAGTGACCCAATATATGTGTGTATTTGGAGTACCTGAAGGAGAGGATGGGGTGGGAGTGGTAGCTGAAAAAATATTTGAAGGAATAATGGCTGAGTTACTTCAAAATTTAATGAAAACTATAAGCTTACAGATCCAAGAAGATCAATGAACTCCCAGCACAAGGAACATGGAAACTATGCCAAGCACATAATATCAAGTTGCTTAAAAATAGTGATACAGAGAAAATCTCACAAACAGCAGGGGAAAAAATACGTTATGTACAAAGGTTGACATCAGATTTCTTGAAGAAACAAGCCAGGGACTTCCCTGGTGGTGCAGTGGTTAAGAATCCGCCTGCCAATGCAGGGGACACGAGTTCGAGCCCTGGTCCGGGAAGATCCCACATGCCGTGGAGAAACTAAACCCATGCACCACAACTATTGAGCCTGTGCTCTACAGCCCACGAGCCACAACTACTGAGCCCGTGTGCCACAACTACTGAAGCCCATGCTCCTAGAGCCCGTGCTCCACAAGAGAAGCCACCACAATGAGAAGCCCGCGCACTGCAACAAAGAGTAGCTCCCACTCGCTGCAACGAGAGAAAGCCCGCGCGCAGCAAAGAAGACCCAACGCAGCCAAAAATAAATAAATAAATAAATAAATTTATAAAAGAAACAAGCCAGAAGACAGTGAAGCAACATCTTTAAAGTGAAAGCGAGCACTCTTAATCAAGAATTCTATATTCATCAAAATATTTTTCAAAAACAAAAGCAAAAATAAAGACTTTTGGGCATACAAAAGCTGAAACAAACCATCAGCAGCAGTTCTGCACTATAAAACACATTAAAGAACATCCTTCAAGAAGCATGAAAATGGAAATCTGGATCTACTCAAAGGAATAAAGAGAATTGGAAATGGTAACTACATAATTAAATATTAAGAATTTTTTCTTATTATTTAAATCTTTAAAAATAGTTTACCATTTAAATGAAAATAATAACAATGTGTTGTGGGGCTTATGATATATGAATAAGTAAAATGTATGATAACAATAGCAGAAAGGCCCACAGGAGAGAAATGGAAGTATACTACGGTAAGGTTCACATACAATATGTGAAGTAGTATAATATAACTTGAAGGTGGATTGTGATGTTAAAGATATATACCCTAAACCAGTGGTTCTCAATCAGGGGTGACTTTGACCCCCGGAAGACATTTAGGAATGTCTGGAGACATTTTTGGTTTCCAATACTGAAGGGGATACTACTGATATCTATTACATAGAGGCCAGGGATGCTGCCAAACATTCCAAAATGCACAGGACAGTCCCCAAAACAAAGAATTACCTGGCCCAAAAAGTTAACAATGCTGAGATTAAGAAAACCTGGTATGAACTCTAAAGCAACCATTGAAATATAAACTTTCCTGCAGAAATTGACAGGCAGATCAAAAAATTTATATGGAAATTAAAGGGATGCAGAAAAGCCAAAAAAAATCTTTAAAAAGAAGAACAAAGTTGGAAGACTTACACTTCCCGAGTTCACAACTTGCTACAAAGCTATAGTAATTAAGAGTGTGGTAACTCAAAATGGTCATAGATCTAAATGTAAAAGCTAGAGCTATAAAACGCTTAGAAAATATAGAAGTAAATTTTCATGACCTTCAGTTAGGAAAGAGTTTCTTAGATATGACACCAAAAACACAGGCAACAAAAGAAAAAATAGATAAATTAGACTTTATCAAAATTTAAAACTTTTGTACTTTGAAGGATTCTATCAAGAAATTGAAAAGACAGCCCATAAAATGGGAGAAAATTTTTGCAAATCTTATATTTGATAAAGGTCTAGTATCCAGAATATATAAATAACTCTAACAAATCGAGAGTAAAAAGACAACCAAACTAAAAATGAGCATAGGATCTAAATAGACATCTCTCCAAAGAAAATATACAAATGGCCAATGAGCACAAGAAAAAAAAATGCTCTACATCATTAGTCATCAGGGAAATGCAAATCAAAACCACAATGAGATGCCACTGCACTCCCAGTGGGATGGCTCTAATAAAAAAGAAAATAGACAGTAAAAGTGTTGCCAAGGGTGTAAAGAAATTGGAACCCTCATACATTGCTGGTGGGACTGTAAAATGGTGCAGCTGCTTTGGAAAACAGTCTGGCAGTTCCTCAGAGTTAAACATAAAATTACCATATGACCCAGAAATTTCTCTCCCTCTCTCTCTATATAGATGGATAGACGGACAGATAGATAGATAGATAGTCTCATCCCCATTAACAGTCACTCTCCATTCCCCCTCCTTCCAGCCCCTGACAACCATGGATCTATTTTATGTCTTTACAGATTTGCCTATTCTGGACATGCCATACAAATGGAATCATACATGTGGTCTTTTGTGTTTGGCTCCTTTCACTTAGCATAAAGTTTTGAGATTCATCCATGCTGTAGCATGGATCAGTATTTCATTCCTTTTATGGCTAAACAATATTCCATTGTATGGATATGTCACACTTTGTTTATCCATTCATCAGTTGGTGGACATTTGTGTTCTTCCCATTTTTTGGTTATTATGAATAATGCTGCTATGAACATTTGTGTACATGTTTTTGAGTGGACATATGTTTTTAATTATATCTCATGTATATTTAGGAGTGGAATTGCTGGGTCATTTGGTAAACTCTATGTTTAACCTTTTGAAGAATTGCCAAACTGTTTTTCCAAAGTGGCTTCACCATTTTATATTCTCTCCAACAATGTATGAAGGTTCTAACTTCTCCATATCCTCAACACTTCTTACTGTTCTTTTTTAAAGAAAAATTATTATAACCATTGTAGTGGATGTGAAATGGTATCTCATAGTGGTTTTTTTTTTTTTTTTTTTAATTTTTATTTATTTATTTATTTATGGCTGTGTTGGGTCTTCGTTTCTGTGCGAGGGCTTTCTCTAGTTGAGGCAAGCGGGGGCCACTCCTCATCGCGGTGCGCAGGCCTCTCACCATCGCGGCCTCTCTTGTTGCAGAGCACAGGCTCCAGACGCGCAGGCTCAGTAATTGTGGCTCACGGGCCCAGTCGCTCCGCGGCATGTGGGATCTTCCCAGACCAGGGCTCGAACCCGTGTCCCCTGCATTGGCAGGCAGACTCTCAACCACTGCGCCACCAGGGAAGCCCTCTCATAGTGGTTTTGATTCGCATTTCCCTAATGACTAATGATATTTAACATCTTTTCATATGCTTATTAGCCATTTGTATATCTCCTTTGGAGATATATCTATTTAGATTCTTTGCACATTTTAAATTGGGTTGTCTTTTTACTGTTGCGTTGTAAGAGTTTTTTATATATTCTGGATACTAGTCCCTTATCACAGCGGTCCCCAACCTTTTTGGCACGAGGAACTGGTTTCTTGGAAGACAGTTTTTCCACGGACCAGGGGCGGAAGGGAGGGTGGGGATCTTTCAGGTAGTAATGCAAGCGATGGGGAGCAGCAGATGAAGCTTTGCTTGCTCGCCCACTGCTCACCTCCTGCTGTGCAGCCCGGTTCCTAACAGGCCAAGGACTGGTACCGGTCCACAGCCTGGAGGTTGGGGACGCCTACCTTATCAGATATATAATTTACAAATATTTTCTCCTATTCTGTGGGTTGTATTTTCACTTTCTTGATAGTGTCCTTTGAAGCACGAAAGTTTTTAATTTTGATGAAGTCAAATTTATCTATTTTTCTTTTGTCACTTGTGCTTTTGGCATTATATTTAAGAAACCATTGTTTCATCCAAGGTCACAAAGATTTAAGTCTAGGTTTTCTTCTAAGAGTTTTATAGTTTTAGCTCTTACATTTATATCTTTGATCCATTTAGGGCCAATTTCTGTATATGGTGTGAGGTAAAGATCCAAATTCATTCTTTTGCATGTATATTGTCCCAGCACCATTTGTTGAAGAGACTATTCTTTGACTATTGAATGGATGTAGCACCATTTTGAAAAATCGATTGGCCATAGATGTGTGGGTTTATTTCTGGACTCTCAATTCTATCCCAGTGATCTATATGCCTGTCCTTATGACAATACCACACTATTTTAATTACTCTAGCTTTGTAGTAAGTTTTGAAATTGGGATGTATGAGTCTTCCAGATTTTTCTTCTTCAAGATTACTTTGGTTTTTCTGGGTTCCTTACATTTCCGTATGAATTTTAGGATCACCTTGTTAATTTCTGAAGAAAAAAGGAAGTTGGAATTTTGAAAGGTTTGTATTGAATATGTAGATCAATTTGGGGTGTATGACCATTTTAGCACTATTAATCTTCTAATTCATGAACACCAGTGTTTTTCCATTTATTTAGTTCTTTAATTTATTTCAACAGTATTATGTAGTTTTCAGTGTACAAGTCTTACACTTCTTTTGTTAATCTTTTTCTAATTATTTTGTTCTTCTTTTATTCTATTGTAAATGGAATTATTTTGTTAATTTCATTTTTGAATTGTTCACTGCTAGTGTAGAGAAAGACAACTGATTTTTTATTTTTAAATTTTTTAAAATTTTATTATTATTTTTTAATAAATTTATTCATTTATTTTTGGCTGCATTGTGTCTTTGTTGCTGTACACAGGCATTCTCTAGTTGCGGCTAGCGGGGGCTACTCTTCGTTGTGGTGCACGGGCTTCTCATTGCGGTGGCTTGTCTTGTTGCAGAGCACGGGCTCTAGGCATGCGGGCTTCAGTAGTTGTGGCACGAGGGCTCAGTAGTTGTGGCTCACGGGCTCTAAAGCGCAGGCTCAGTAGTTGTGGCACACGGGCTTAGTTGCTCTGCGGCATGTGGGATTTTCCCGGACCAGGGATCAAACCTGTTTCCCCTGCATTGGCAGGCAGATTCTTAACCACTGCACCACCAGGGAAGTCCCACAACTGATTTTTTTATACTGATGTTTTATCTTGAGACCTTAGTGAACTTGTTCTTTAGCTGTAATAGTCTTTTTTTTAAAAACATCTTTATTGGAGTATAATTGCTTTACAATGTTGTGTTAGTTTCTGCTGTATAACAAAGTGAGTCAGCTATACGTATACATATATCCCCATATCCCCTCCCTCTTGCATCTCCCTCCCACCCTCCCTATCCCACCCCTCTAGGTGATCACACAGCACCGAGCTGATCTCCCTGTGCAATGCAGCAGCTTCCCACTAGCTATCTATTTTACGTTTGGTAGTGTATATATGTCAGTGCTACTCTCTCACTTCGTCCCAGCTTACCCTTCCCCCTCCCCATATCCTCAAGTCCATTCTCTATGTCTGCATCTTTATTCCTGTCCTGCCCCTAGGTTCATCAGAACCTTTTTTTTTTTTTTAGATTCCATATATATGTGTTAGCATATGGTATTTGTTTTTCTCTTTCTGACTTACTTCACTCTGTATGACAGACTCTAGGTCCATCCACCTCACTACAAATAACTCAATTTCGTTTCTTTTTATGGCTGAGTAATATTCCATTGTATATATGTGCCACATCTTCTTTATCCATTTATCTGTTGATGGACACTTAGGTTGCTTCCATGTCCTGGCTATTGTAAATAGAGCTGCAATGAACATTGTGGTACATGACTCTTTTTGAATTATGGTTTTCTCAGGGTATATGCCCAGTAGTGGGATTGCTGGGTCGTATGGTAGTTCTATTTTTAGTTTTTTAAGGAACCTCCATACTGTTCTCCATAGTGGCTGTATCAATTTACATTCCCACCAACAGTGCAAGAGGGTTCCCTTTTCTCCACACCCTCTCCAGCAATTATTGTTTGTAGATTTTTTGATGATGGCCATTCTGACCGGTGTGAGATGATATCTCATTGTACTTTTGACTTGCATTTCTCTAATGATTAATGATGTTGAGCATTCTTTCATGTGTTTGTTGGCAATCTGTATATCTTCTTTGGAGAAATGTCTACTTAGGTCTTCTGCCCATTTTTGGATTGGGTTGTTTGTTCTTTTGATATTGAGCTGCATGAGCTGCTTGTAAATTTTGGAGATTAATCCTTTGTCAGTTGCTTCATTTGCAAATATTTTCTCCCATTCTGAGGGTTGTCTCTTTGTCTTGTTTACGGTTTCCTTTGCTGTGCAAAAGCTTTTAAGTTTCATTAGGTCCCATTTGTTTATTTTTGTTTTTATTTCCATTTCTCTAGGAGGTTAGGATTTTCTATATACAAGACGATATCATCAGCCAGAGGACTGGAGAGGAGGGAAAGGATGTGACCCTCCTCCTGCATCTCATTTGTGAACATGTTTGTTCTGATGGAAGTCAAATACTTTTATGATTCAAGTTAACTGTTTTATGAAGGTTATATCATTCTATTCTGGGAAGAAAATGTTTTATGGAAGCCAGACTCTGAATGCAGATTTAAATTTTGGAATTCTCTTTGGTAAAGACAAAGTAAAATAAATCAAGATGGTTTCTTTCTCTCTCTTTCCACCTTCCTTTTCTTCCAAGCAAAAGGTGTTTACAAATGCCAGAGTAGAGTGAAAGGACTGTTCTTTGGAGATCTTAATGTTAAAGTTTTGAAAAGATTTTAGTCTAAAAGTTCAGATACAACCATAAGTAGGTGTAGGATTTGACAGGACACTGACAAAATATAGTGGACATCTATTCTATCTTCCACTTCCCATCCGTACACCCTTCTTTGGTAACAACACTTAAGTTTTCCTCAGGAGGATCACCTCTCCCTGACTTTCATTCCAGGCAGGTTGAGTGGTATTGATATCACCCCACGATCCAGGGCTGGGCATGTGACTCAAGCCTGGCCAACTAGAGAAGTTTCCCCCTGTGGCCACAGAGGTTGGTTCAGGGATGGACACAGAGTCCAATTCAAGCAAATGAGAGACTCAGAATTTTTATTTGAACTATCAGGGAAGAGAAGCTATCTTTTCAAAGGGGAATTAGCCTTTAAGGATGTCGGCCTGGCAATGCTGGCAGCCATCATGCATATCTTGATTTGTGGAGCCTGAGAATGAAGCCAATGTGATGGAAAGCAGAATAGAGAGATGGAGAGAGACTGGTTCCTAATGACATCTTAGGGTTCCTGGACTTTTCAGTTATGTGATTCAGTAAATTCCTTTTTATCCTTAAGTCAATTTGAGATTTTAAAAAATTCATTTGTTTATTTTGTCACTTACAAGCAAAAGAGTTCTAAATGATATACCAGATTAGGAAAGTATGAAGGAGGAAATTTGAAAAGGGAATGAATATTAAAGAATAGAGAAAAGAGTTTCTGTAATGGGAAAGTCTACTACCTCTGACCCCATAGCCATGGAGCAGAGTATGCATGAAGATAAAATTGCCCCAATCACTGGAGTCGGTTCAGTAGATGGTTCCAGCACTGTATCAGGCTCTGAGGAGTCTGTCCTCAGAATCTCAGAATCTTGGTGGCTGTGCTAGGTATTTCGTGTTCACCCCTCCAAATGCACTTTCTACCCTTTTCCACCCTGCTTTCTTCCTTGGGAGGCTGACCTGTATGGACCACATCGGTGGGCTTCCTTGCCCTCTGACTTTTGGTTGAGTTTGGGCAATGGGAATTACCAGCAGGACATCATAGGGAGGGAGGAAAATTAAGTCAAAGTATTTATTCTCCTATTTCCCCACCTACAAGGTCACCTAGAGCTAACTTAGTCCTCCAACAAGGTTGCCACTCCTCTCAAAGCAGTCAACTGGGCACAACTCAGTCCTTCCGGGTTCTGGGAACCACTTCCTACCGTTGTCCCTTAGGGTCTGGGGAAGGCTAGAGTTTAGCTTATACTAGCCTGGGTTATTATGCTATTCTTTGTGGTTCCATACATCTACACATTTATAAGTAATCTCTTTGTAAATAAATCCTCTTCCAATTATTCCATTTTGTCAAGTGTGCTATCTGTTTCTTGTTGGAACCCTAACTGAAGCTATGGCCATACAGGAGCCTGCAAAGAAGTATATCCTGGATACTGTGCTGTCAGATTGAGAGCCTATCACATCCTTCTTAAACCTTTTGGATCCCTCTATCAGCTTTTCTTCCCTCCTAGCCTGCAACTGCAGAACTTTGTGAAGTAGGCAGGGCTATTCAGCCTCTCAACTCCATTTTCCTTGCCCTTTGCCTCCATCCATCCTAGGCCCCCACACACACCTCAACACACACATGAACCC
Organism: Balaenoptera musculus; assembly: GCF_009873245.2. NCBI lineage: Eukaryota > Metazoa > Chordata > Mammalia > Artiodactyla > Balaenopteridae > Balaenoptera > Balaenoptera musculus. The sequence continues at coordinate 100,878,451 of NC_045806.1, read as the reverse complement.
CCAAAACTCTATTTTCTGCCTGGATAAAATCACAGTGTAAATCACACTTCAGTATGATTTGGTTAAATTGCTTTATCATGTTTGAAGTCAGTAAGGAAAAATGACTCTAACAAAGAACCTAGATGGGGGAAATACATTGGGATCACAGACCTCGCCCCAAGTCAAACTATATCAACCTAGTAGAGCTTAGCCCAGGGCAGCTTCCAAAGAAAGGGATTCCTACTGCAGCCTAGCCTCTGAGTCAAACAAGGGAGTGGAAATATTTCTGTCTTTAGTTGCAGTTACAACTAGAGATTTGCTCTGGGAGACAGTTTGGGGTCAAATGTGCCCTGAAGTCACTTAGCTAGACTTTCATCAAGCACTTGCAGCTTCTCTTTGAATTTTGCTTCCTTCTCCCCACCTCAAAGTTTCTCATAGTGTTCTTCTCCTACACAAAGAGAACAGTTTATACTGGAACTCAACCTTGATGAAGAAAGGAAGTTTACTTTGACAAAGTAGTCTTCCGAGAAACTGGAGCTTGAAGACTGCAAAAGGAAAAATGCTCAGAAATGGAACAACTTTTAGTTTCATCCTCCTGTGGCCAAATCCCAAGAGTCAGAAAAAAAAAAAAGGTGGGAGGGAGAAGAAGAAAAAATGTCTTAAACTAATAGGCTGTCAGTTGTCGAGTTTTCCACCCACATGTCTGCCCAGTATTCCTATGGGAAAATCAGTGGTACAGTTTAGAAAGAGGAAATCATACACTCCTTTTTTATTTTAATTTATTGCTGTCAACAACTCCCCAAGACAATATTAATGTCTTCTATATGAAGATTCCCAGCAAACAGATGCCTAAGAAAGGTAACTTCAGGATAATAATTTCAGAGGGATAAGAAGTAAAAAATCCTAAGTCTAGCATGGACAAAATCATGAAGGCATTTGGAAGTAGTATTTCTCATTGACAATCAAGTAAAACCAAGTGCACTGCAACAGATGGTATACAAATCAAATCCTGGTACAGCACAGTTTGGGGGACTATTTAAATTAATCCATTAGAAGTTTATTGAATTGTTAGAATCCAATTTTAGTGAATATATTATAATATCCAGTTCTGTATAATAAAGCTATTTTTAAATGTCCCAGCTGACATCCCCAACTGCCCTAGTACTATTCATTACTGCTTTGAAACTGTGGACACGATGGATTCCACTGAATGAGAAATACTGTATGACAAAAGATTCATAATTCCTTGTCTGTTTAATAGTCAACGTATTTAACAGGATAATGTATTATGTATAATATATAGCACCAGTTGAATTCCTGTGAAATGTTAACTATTCTAACTCAAATTTGACATATGTTTTTAAATGTTTGGGGTATCATTCATTGATTTTTAAAAAGATGGTACTTCCTGGTAAGCAGCAGCTCAGAGTAGAAAGAGCACTGGACCTGGAGTCAGATGCAATGCAGGTTGTTTTCACTAAACACTCTAATATCCTTTCCAGATCTAATGTTCTATTACCTTTTACTACTAAATCTCGAGAGTTTGGTTATTTGAGGTAATTTTTAGGTGGCTTTAAAGTTGTTATCTTCAAGTTTGTTTCTTTTTAAAGGTTAGCTTTGAAAATGGAATTGGTAAGGAAAGGCGTTGGGAGGAGACAGTTTCATTGTTTTTTGTATCTTCCACAAATCTGCTGTCGCATGTCTTTTAATCACTTGTTAATAGCAGTCAACCCCCCTTTACTCTGTCATTAAAGTTGGAAAGGTGTCTGGGAAGGAGATTCCAAAGAGCAGCAGCAGTCCTTTCTGCCATAAGCCAAGAGAGAAGCACTACCTGAGAGACTAGATTGCTGTGGTGTCTTTACATAAGTGGCTCAAATTCCCATGATTAAATAGCTTAGACTTTATTAAGAGAGTTCATTTAAGCGAATGCTGCTTTTGTTCTCAGATTTCCTTCTTCCCAACCCCACTTATATTTACATCTCCACATCAATGTCTGACCAATAGAAATCAAAAGCCTAAAATGTCCAAAAGTGATCTCAACATCTTCCTCTCCAATCCTGCTTCACTTCGTGTATTTCCAGTCTTAATCAACAATATCACTATCCCACTGGTTGTAGCCAAGCTCAAAACCTTGGCGTCATTCTTGACTCCTTCTTCTCCCTCGTTGCCCATTCCCCAGTCTCGCCCCTCTCCAATCCACCCTTCACATTGTGGCTGCCAAAGTGCTCTTTCTAAAAAGTAAATATGATCACAGAGCTTCCCTGCATAAAATGCTTTAATGACTCCTTTTCACCTACTCGATAAAACTCAAAGTCTTCTTTCAGTACCTGTATACATTTCTAGCCCAATCCACTGCTGCTCCCTGCCGTTGCTCTGAGCCCTGTACGCTCCAGCTACATGAACTGCTCACAGTTACCCAAACACACCATGGTCTTTCGTGATTGTGACTTTGCATGTGAAATTTCCTCTGCTACTTTCTCAGCTTACTTTTCCTCATGTTCCCATAGCATTTCCACATACTAGTATTATAACTCTTGCCACACTATATTGTAGTTACTTCTTTACTTGTTTGTCTTCACTACCAGACTGTCAGTTCCCTGTTTTGGGAGAAGGTAAACATTGTAGAGGAGATTCAGACTCTGGATACTTCTAGGTGGCATTTAACCCTGCTTTGGACCCTGAGACACTATGCTCTTCTCTGATGCTTTCTTTTTCTCCTTGTCCCAGCCCTCCCCCTGGTGGAGGCGTTAAGGAGCAGTGGAATGGTCACATGGCCAAAGATAAGACAAAGCAGCCTGGCTGATCCACAACCTGGAGAAACATCTGCCTCATATCATTTTTTAAGCAAATGAAAAGCTGGCTAATGGGCCTTGAATTTAGGGTGGCCTGGCAGGAGCTTTCTGTCTTACCACGTATCAGTTGGGAGACCCTGATTTCAATCCCCAGCGCTGTAGCGAGGTGTGGGCGGGGACGGTCAACACACCTATCCCTGATGGTCTCAAAGAACATCACACTACTGTCAAACAAAGAGCTCAAGAAGAATTAGTTGGTGGAGATCTTCCTTGTTTTCTTCCTGTGTCTGAAGCTGAGACAAACCTTTCTGCAGGAACATTTGCCTTTGGATGATTACACCATAAAGCAAGGAATCTAATACCAGTCACATCCACATGGTAGGCGTTCTCCCCAGTTGCAGTGGGCCTCACCTCCCAAAAAAAGTGATAGGGAAGGTCTATGTTCTGGTCTATCCCAGGACAATATCCAGTTATCACTGACTTCTGTCCCAGTTGAAGATAACCTAGTCTGTGGATCAGTATTTAGTTGCCCATGTGAGGCAGCCAGTTTCACAAGCACCCCTGGATATAGAGTTCCCTAGGTATGGTGCCCCTAGGTGTATTCTGGATTGGTCTGGTTGGTGATTCTCAGGGAAGGACCTTGCCAGGCAGGTTAACAAAAATGGTTAGTTATCAGCCTGGTTGGGAGGAATCTCACCTCTAAAAACAACAAATTTTTAGAAAACATGATGAATTTATAATCATTATGGAAATTCTCCTTCATGGCTATTGTGAATTTTATCAGATACTATGTTACACTACAATGAGACTTCTAGCAGCAAGAATGGGTTTTAGTTTTAAGTGGGAGAAAATGAAATTAATATAAGCTATTTGTCATCAGGAGAGACTACCTTTAAACATCAAATAGCTCCCACAATGCCATTTCGAACATATGTCAAAGGCAAGGAAAGATGATCTGCTGTCTCAGGTGTCCACTTGGCTGTGTCTCAACTGAAGAAAAAGAATTCAGGTGCTACCAGGGTAACATGAAATAAAACAGAAACAGAACTGGTGGGAGTGGCCCCCTGAAGTTCTTAGGTTTCTATGTTCAGAGTAAAGATTACCCTACCCACAAAACGATCATTGATGACATCATTTATGATGCCTTTGCCCTTCAGTTGGCACTGCACAGGCACCGCTTGGTTCTTCACTACATCTGTAAAGTGCATTGCCACCAGCGGGGAGGTGTAGTTAACCTGTAGGTGGAAGAACAATGAATTCTAAGTGTGAGGAGGGGAGGGTATGTAGGGGAGGGCAATAGGATGGAAGTGATCGGATAATCAGTGCAGGAGGATGGAACAACCTCCACAAAAGGAACTGAGGAAATCCCATGATGCCAGGTCACAAATGGCTAAAGCAACTGACATGCTCTCTCTACCCTGGGACAGTGGAGAAATGACACATTTCTCTCATAAGTCAGTGTCAGTTGTCTGATTGTCCTCTGGGGAAAACCAATTCTAGCTCAGCGTGATATGATTTTCTGGATATCAGACCATGAATCAAACCAGAACTAGTACTTATCAAGTCTCCATGCTGGAGATGAAGTTTTCACTGCCCCAAGGCTCTAAGTGGGAGAAACAGGAAAGTGATTATTTGGGCATAATTTAGTGCAATGGCAAGTGATTTGTCTGCTCCTGGCTCTGCCACTAATTAGCTATGTGACCTTGGGCAAGTCACTTCCTCTCTCTGAACCCTAATTTCTCCATCTGTAAACTGAAGGAGTTAGGCCAGACCATGTCTGAGATTCCTTCAGATTTGGAAAGGAGCGGTTGGGATAGGAATTGGTAGAGGGAACTCCTAGTCTGGGCCAGCAGCTATTCACCCCTTTGCTACTACCTGCTGCTCCCTAATTCTCATAGATCCCAGCCAGCCCTTCCTTCGTCTCTGAGCCCTTTCTGACAGCAAAGACTGAAGGGAATACAGACTTACGTGAGTCAGTTTGCCATAGTAAGGGTAGTAACGGAGGTCAAAAGAAGCCGACTCTGGGTAGTAATTGATGGATCGGATGTCGTTTTCATCACCTCTCTGTAAGTAAAAGCAAGTACATGTCAGGTGCCGGGTCACTCAGTGAGATGGAGCCTGAGCTAAAGGGGCCTGTGTCCCAGGTGAAATCACTGTGTGACCCACAACTGTCTCAGGAAGACCATGAAAGCAGAATGGGGCATAGCTCAGCCCAGACTTATCCCCAGAGGAGTGTTTTGAGGGAGAGACTGTGCTTTGGCTTTTCAGTGCAAAGAACACTGAATAGAAGGCCCAGACCACGGAGGCTGAAGGTCCTCAGTCTGGCTCTATGCTGGCTCCTAGGGGACCCAGGCAGAAGGGCTCCAAAGGGCTTGCAGTACCCAGCGTTGCTCTGGCAAGAGGGCCTACCATGCCAGCCCCTCTCCAAAGAATCACACTGGTCCTGGTACCCAGTCTTGGACTTTGGAGCTGAGGCAGGTGTAAGTTGGAACATGCCTAGTGAGTCCCACTCCACAACAACGTGCACACGGTACGCTCATTTCTGGTTGAGATCAGACCCACTGCACAGGGACCTGATGCATAGGGACACAGCCTGTAGTTGGCTCACCTAAGTGCATGTCTCTGACCACATTCTCTGAGGTGCTTAGTTACAGGAGGTGGGGTCAGGAGGATAAGCAAGGGGGGAAATGATTAAATAAACAAGTCTACCCTCATCATATCATGTCAGGTAGGGGACTGCCCATTCTGCCCATGCGTTAGGCTTGCCCTAAATAGCAGAGGTCTAGAAGTTACTAGGGGACAAATAGTGCATCACTACTAGCAAATCATTCACTCGGGTCATGTGATTACTTGTATCGATATAGTATAATGGCTCTTAGTATAAACTGAGCTCTCCTTAATTTATTCTAATAATTACCTCATCATGCTTGATTTCCACAAGTGGGTGTGGATTTGACCAGTGTTGATTATTATACAATGTATAATGACTCAGTGTTTCTTTTTTTTTTTTTAAAGGACAGTTCTCAGCAAGGTTCGATGTAAGCTGAAAAATGCATGGCTTCCACTAGGGAACTATAAGCAGGACTCAATCCAATTAATTAATATGCTGGTTTAAGACTGAGTTCGTCTTTATGGTTTATTTATATATTCTTGTAAAAAGTAATGAAATTCATTTTTTTGTGAATGGTGTGTGGAATCAATTCCACCGGTTTGCAGTCACACCTCACACGTGTGTATGTTTATACATGCTCACGTATATGTGACCAGAATGAATGTCCTTCCTACCTTGTTCACCTAGCAAGCACTGCCTGACCTTTCAAAGCTCAACTTCAGTGTCACCACCTCTCATGTGGAACTAACCTTTCCCTCTTTAATGTCCCCACTGCACCTTTCATAGCACCTGTATTACTTGATGGCCCTGATTTCAGAGACAGAATCTTATTTATCTTGGCACCCCCCAACACCTAGCAAAGTACCTGGTACTTAATAAGTGATCCATAAATCCTTGCTGAATGTGAACTATTGACTGAATCAATGCTGCCTTTTGCTGCTTTCTGATCTGTCACAATCAAGACTGGAGTTTTGAGCGGCATTTCTGGTACTGAGAATGGGGTTACCCGCCTTCACACATTTGCAAGACAACTGTCCAGGACTGGGGGTGTAGTAGATGTTACCAAACAGGAGGGAGCTACTGCCAGCTTTAAGAAACAAACCCCAGCAAACCCAAGATCTTTGTAGGCTTTTTCCTACAAAGGAGCTAATTGGCACAGATGAGATAGGAGTTAATGGTCCCTTGAAGGACAGTTAATTAGCATATTAATGGAGTTCTGTTTATACTTCCCTTGTAGTCATTTGTTATTGCAACACCCAGTGCCACTGGTCATTGCTGCAAAAAGTGAAATCAGTTTTATTTATTTATTTATTTATTTTTATATTGCTATATATGTTATATTGTAAAATATGTCAAAGAGTATGGAGGCTACACACACACACACACACACACACACACACACACACACACACGATTTAAAGAAGAAGAAGAAAATTGACCCCTGAAGACCTCCACCCAAGTTAAGAAACAGATCAGAGCCTGTCTTTCCACAAACACTACCTAACTTTTGTGATATCATTCCCTTGCTTTTCTTTTGGGAAATCAGTTTTAAAAGCAGGGACTAATGACTCTAATGAAAGCTGCTTGTTTAGTTCAAAGAAACAAGTAATTAGAGCTAAAAGCAAACGTGTAAACAGAATTCCCGTTAATGACTTGGCACATTGTTGTTTCCTGCTGTGGCCGTTAGCTGAGGTTCAGTCTTTGGCTTTCACAGGTATAAATCAGCACACACACACACACAAACACTACACACACGAATACACATGAATGGAATGCTTTCTGGAAACAGGGAGGCCCGAAGGTATAAATGGAGGTGTAGTTATGAAAAGATTAACCCTTTCCCTAACCCTTAGGCAACCATCCATGGTAAAGCCCTTGGAAGGGATGACCCACCCTTTTGCATGAAACAGATGTGCTAACAGTACTTACTCAAAAAGGCACTTTACCTGAACTTTGCAGGAAACCTTCACAGGGTCTCCAGGCTCAGGACGAAAGCCAACAATCTAGCAAAAGAAAACCAACGTTTTTTTAAAAAACAAAAACCAAAACAGATTTGACAGTAAAAATACAGCTTTTCTAAATCCCCCTTGAGTTGTCCTTTCTTTAGGCATAAACTTGATCTATTTTGCCCTCTCAGAAATGTTACAGAAAGCAGAAAATGCAAAGTATCTTCAGAGCTGCTCAGCTCAGCTTACTTCTTATTTTATTTGTGCCTGATATTCATACAATGGTAACTGCAGCAGGATTACCCTGAAAATGTAAAGAACGTACTGGGTCAAGAGGAGTGTGCCTGGTAAGGCTCAGCCACACCTGAGGCATGGCAGGAGAGAAGGAAAATGCATTTCTTGTGATATAAGAATTGTCCCCCATGCCACCCCCATGTCAGTCCCCTGTTCCAAACAGCTCAAGATCTCATTCCTGACAAAGCATCAAAGGTTTAGGGGTGCTGGAGAAGAATCAAAATAGAACGTGTTCAGGGAGAAAAGGAATTATTGCTTGGTAGGTTTGTCTGGTTGTTTGTATTAGTGATGCTCTTGGTAAAAATGGCCAAACTTACAGTGTATGAAGACAGAGCCCAAGAGAAATGGAGTGGCCAGAGCCCTCCTACCCAACTCATCCGCTTATCATAGCCAGAGTGACAAGGGCCAATATACCCGGTTCATCTTTAGAAGGATGCAGGGCTGTCCAGTAGAGTAGCCAAAAGTAGGGTCCTCCAGGCCAGAGCAGTTCTTCAGGAAGGAGCGCTTAAATTGGCAGGCCTTCTTGTCCTCATCCTCATTACCATCTTGGATGAAGTATTGGCCCGGGGGGCAATCTACATTCATTTCCTCTTGAAGACTGTCATTATAACCTAAAGTGTGGGTGGCAAAGGGTCATGTTAGATAGGTACTACAGAGGAAGGCCATGTTTTCAGTAGTTCTCTTCCCTAGTTTCCTTTCTCCAGCTTGCTTGTGTTCCTCTGAAAGCCCACTCAGTTTGTCCTAGGGCCTGTGACCTGGCATCAGGTGCCCAAGGCCCTTCATCAGCAACATCCCTCCAAGAAGCCTTCTGGGCTGGTCCCCTCAGCCCACTTTGATTGCCTGTCCCCTTGCTTTTCATTCCCTTGAACTTCTTCGATATCTGTCTCTGGATTGTATGTTGATCGCTTTATAACTTTTCTCTATTTTTCATTGTTTCCTTTCCGATACGGTAAATTGTAAACTTGGAGGGCTGCCTTTTCTACCTCTGGGAGAGGAATAGGCAACGTAGTAGATGGATTTTGGAAGAAGGATTGAATCATATCAAGGCATGGCATATATAAGGAGGCAAAGCCCCTGGGTTAAATCTCTTTAAGTTCGGCCTAGGAAACATCTCTCTTTGAGGTCAATGAGAGGCACTGGATGCAAGACAGTGAAAAGTGTGTGCTGTGGGACAGAGGAAGGGGGAGGACGAAGAGGAGGAGATAACCAGCTCCTCATTCTTTACAGAGGGAAGCTAGCACTGCAAAATAGAAGCTTAGGTTGAAAGACAGAACACAATGACAACCAAAGCGGTCTCCACTGAGAGGGTGAGGGGGTGAGGTCTTGTCTACTGAGACCTGAGGCACTCAGAGTTAGTGTCCCTTTACACTGGATGGAATTTAACATGTGCCCAAGGTACATATATCAGGGAGAGAGCTGAAAAGGGCTATCTGTGAGCTGACTCTTTGGGCTACTAGATGCCAGAGAACTGGACTTTAGAAATTACTGCATTATTTCCAGTTTGGTTCTAAATGATGGAATCCAGTTAGTCCTGTTAGATCCAGCCCCCATGCATTCATGTTCCAAGTAGCTCAGTTTTTTAGAGGAGATTGTGCACCTACGATCCACCAGCGTTAAAACTCCAAACGTATTGCTGGATCCTCATCTAAACAGATTGTGACTTGAGTTTGATATTAGAAGCAACTGGGAATTTTAAATCTATTCTAATTATGGCTAAGCCTTTATTTTTCCTTTGACAAAGCTACATTCAATTCAAGGTTTTGTTTTAATCTCTCTCTCTCTCTCTTTTTTAGAGTAAAGATGTTCAAATAACAACTTTCTAAATAGAAGCTCTAATCATGTGCTCCTTGTTTCTCTTGAGGTAGTTCCATTAAAAATACTGTGACATGGACATGACCCTTATTGCAAAATCCCTGTCCTCATGGGAATGAAATTGATACTCTGGGATGTCTATTTCAGAGATGTGTTCCTTTTTAACAGGGCATATTATCTACACTTAGGAACTAAAAAACCCAACGCTTTTCCTAATGTTCCCCACCTGTGTCATCAGGTCAGCATTGATATTTCTGAATCTACTACCTTCTCAGAGGAATTTCCTCAGCAGAGATTCTGGCAGTACATTTGCAATAGCTCACAAACATTTTGAAAGAAAAGAAGATATTGTGCTGGCTATGATGCCCAAAACATTTTTGGGAGCCGAAAGTGGAACTTCATGGATTCAAAAAGAACCCAGCCCCTCTAATTTTACAGGTGAGGAATCTGAACCTCAGACTTAATCAAGATGACACTGAGCATTACCAATACAAAGCTGAGTTTCTAGCTCCTGGTCATATGGCAGCAGCAAAGAATTATGAAAAGCAGAACTTCTCGAGCTTTAATGGACATACAGATCACCTGCGGATCCCCATTCAGCAGGTCTGGGTGGAGCCTGAGATTCTGCCTTTCCAACCAACTCCCAAGTGATGCTGATGCTGCTGGTCCCTGGGTCACACTTTGAGTAGCAAGGGTGTCGAGAACACAAACAAGGGTTTAAATTAAACCCTACTGCTACTGGGAGACTTTGATCACATTTCTTCTCCTTCTGAGCCTCAGTTCCCCCAATGGGGACGATAGACTCTACTATGCAGGGTTAAAGTTCAGTGACAACATTTACACATTTAAATAACACGTCCTATCACATAAGAGAATCCTCTTAATTCAGTGCACATTCTGTTGGGCACCCCCATCACCCCACTTCAGCCAGGCCAGGAAAACCAAACCTGGCTTTTTTCCACAAATAATAGCTGCAGTAAACCCATGGGGGCTACTCTTTGATAGCTGGATAAATACAGAGACTGTGTGCTCTGTGTTTAACCTTAACCAAGCTGCTACCTCAGTTTTCGCCCTGTGTAAGGGCTTCTCAGAAAGCCATTCATTCGCCCCTGAAAATGTATCTGATGACGCTATAGAAAACACTTGCTGTCAAAATGTTGGAGTGAGTGCCACCCAGAGATTCTTCCTCTAACTCCCTTTTGGACTGCTATTTAAATGAAGACCCTTGTTCTCCTCCTTTAAGATGGATCATCTCCAAGAAATGAATTCTCTTACCTTGAGAAAACATAGGAGGCAAGAATCTTCCTGTTCTGGAGAACACTCTTCTTTTCTCACCACTACCTCCCCCTCGAATTATCTTTTATAATTGATCATTATTGAGCCATCTGGATGTGCCCGGGACATAACTAGGTGCTATAGGGTGTTCAGGAAGAGAAAACAAGTTCTCTGCCCCAATGAACTTATCATCTTACTGGCTTATATGCTTTCAAGGCAACATACAATCACAAACCACAGCAGTTTTGATTGTATCTGCAGGTGCTGAGGGGGATGCATGGTAAGGAAAAACCAGAATGGGCAGTGCTAGTAAGACTGGGATTTCTGAGCCAAGTGAATTTTGAATTTTGAGTTCCCACCCATCACCTTTCCAAAGAGATTCTCACCATTCAGAGGAACTTACCCTGGAGAAAGCCATTTAGACTAATCACATAATGCTGCCAAGTGTCAGGTTCAGAAACGTTGAAGTTGAAGTTAAGGCTATGGGCGAAGGGTCTGATCATAACTCCTGGCAATGAAAACAGGTCTTGGATATATTAACCCATTCTTGGGATAATTTTTTTGTATCGATTCCCATGAAACCATTTCCCCCCAGGCAATCAAAATGAAAAGGACCATAATTTGCCAAGTACCATTTTACTTTTACTCTTAATAATTGAATCCCTAAGTCATTACCGGGAAGAGCCAAAGTTAATTGAAGCTGAACATGCTGTGCAAGCAGATTTCTGTCCAGCAAGTTCTGACAGCACAGGGTATTTGGGCACTCACCAGGAGGCTTCACCCTCTCAGTGAAGGTCGGCATGTAAGGACTGATGGTCAGAAATAGCGTGTACATGCAGAGGGTGATCACAGCGGCCAGGGAAGCATAGAAGAAGAAGTAAATGACTAAGATCAGGCCTGCAGAACAATGACAGATGAGGGTGGTCAGTGCTGGCCAACAAGCCCTGCCTCTGCATTTGAACTCATGAACCAGAACCAACCCAAACATGTGACATGGCTTTTTTAAAATTCCCCAGATTCAGTATGTCCTTGCTTATTCAGATTTCACCAATTTGAAATTGGTGAGAATTGCGTCAGAGGTCTGATTGCAGTTTACCTTTACAGCATCTCCGATGGAAGGGCTTGCTGAGCAAATGATGACCGTGAACAAGATTACAGGGGAGTGGAGTTTAAAGTACTGCAGAGGGCAAATTGCTTGGGAGTCCTCTGGGCAATGGTTGATGTCCTAAGTACAAATCATTCTTCGCTATTCATTAAAGTAGGTGCCCTAAAGAGTCCTAGCAGCTTGGTTCCAGTGATTATATGTATTTGCAAGTGATGAAAACAGCATTTCTTTTCACATAGCCTATAATTCAAACCTTTGATTCGTTTCCACTGGATGTGCCTCTAATGAAGGCAAAGTGAGGTTTCACTTTACGTATTTCAAATCTTCTTCATCTTTGGCAAACTCTAAGTGACTCTGCTTTCCAAAAAGAACACTAACGCAGGATGGGGAAGGGAAGAGGGGCAAACTGTACTTAATTACTGACACCTGCTACCTGTGAGCTCAACCTGTGAGCTATAAGTTATAGAACCTCCTGGCACCCCCGATTCCTCGCAGGTAAAATGGGGATAAGTTCAGCACTTACCTCATATTCTGATCAATATCCCTAACAATATTTGAAATTCAGCCTTTCCTTACATCCTGTCCTGACTCTACCACTTCCTAACTGTTTAATCTTAGACATGCTATTTACCTCTCTGGGCCTCAATTTCCTCATCTGTAAAATGAGGATAATAATAGTACTTACTTCTTAACATTGAATAATGCATATAAATAGCATAGCAGAGAGCCTGGCATATACTAAGTGCTCTGTAAGTGGCAGTCTTCTTCATTGTTATTATTAATATTATTATTGCCATAGGACCAGAAGCACAGTTGTGTGAATTCTTCCTCTGTGGGCTGGATTAGCACTAGGTTTGCCCCAGGATTAGGCAGCACAGAATGAGTGAATGAGCATGAGATTGCTGCTGAGAAGCTCTTTCAAGTCCTCTTTGGGGCTCTCTCAGAAAATAATATCTAGCTCCGCTCACAGCAGTGACATGATGTCGGAGCTACAGATTTGAACTGAATCATGAACCAGAAACCGGAACAAACCACAAAACTTTGCTGTACCCCAAACCAAATCCAAATATTAATTTTTAAGTTGAACCATGAACCAAATAAAATGAACCAAAAAAAAGAAAAAGAAAAAAAGGAGTAGGGAAAAGGAGAAAAAAAATCTTAGTAATCTAACTAGAAGTGAACCTTTATGTTTTATAAGATGAACTAAAGCAGAGCTGGAATATGAACACATTGATTCAGTTGGAGTCCCTGGAGAAGAAACAGCAGCACCTCGTGTGCCTGTGATACTTGGCTGCTGCCCGCCTGCTGTCCTGATGGGATGTGCCCTGTGACTCCTCCTCCATCCCTCTACCCCCATCCCCATCCTGGGAACCGATCAACAGCTGGAGCCATCCTGGGGGACCAGAAGGCTCAGTTTCATGGATGAGAGGAAAGCAATAGAATACAGGTACATTCCCCTGGAGATATCTTCCTTCTTGCCCAGGATGTGTGGCCAGGAAGCTGTAGATGGGAGAACGGCACTAGCAAGGAGTCCCCTCAGCTTTGCCCAGGAGTCTGTGCCCTGGAGTCTGTGATAGGCTAACTGTCTCAGCTACACCACCCCCTGCCCCCGGCAAAACCAAGCACCGTACCCACCTGAACCCATTGATCCCTCCAACCCTTTCTGCTCCAAATGTCCAAGTTTTACTTGGGCTGCTCCTCTAGGTAATCCAGAGTTTTCTCCTGAATGCCCCACCCAAGCTTGGATAGACCATTATATCTTGAATAGACTAGGTACCCACGATCCCAACTCTTCAGTCCTTCCACTGAAACACCCCATCAGGTCCTGAGGCCCTATCCATCAGGGCCTTGCTCATTGCTAGAGTTCATGAAGACAGCATGATGTTCTGGCAAGAGAATGAACTCCAGTGTTCGTCCAACCTGGGTTTGAATCCCAGTACTGCCACTTTATTAACTGTGTGACTTTAGATAAGTTACTTACCCTCTCTAAGCCTCAGTTTCTGCATCTGTAAAATGGGGATAATAATATTACTACCTCATACAGTTCTTGTCAGTACCCAATAAAATAACATAAAGCTCCTAAGAATAGAAGTTGCCCAGCTATCAGAGGAAAAGCCCAGAATATAATAATAGGCTGGGTGAATATGTTGGTCATTTTGATGTCCAGGCTGGGACAGTGTTAGTAAGTGCTTAAGTGGCACCTACTTCTCAAGCAGGAGGGCAGCAAGGCATGTGGCAGCCTAGGCATTAACATCACTATTTGCCCTTTGCCCAGGGGTAGCCCGGGCTTTCCTTAGACCCGCTACCCCAAGGCCTGGATATGGCCTTCCATGCAGTGTCCCCACTGCCATATCTTCCCTGGGCACTTGAACCTTCCTCCCTCATCCCCACTTGTTGGCCTATGGATTGTTCTCCACAGGCGCAGTTGGGATCAGCTCATCTGGTTAAGTTCCAATGGCTGGCTGTTTAAGGGTTAACGTAGGGCTCCCTCTCCCAGAATCACACTTGCATTTCACAAGGCCTGTTTTTCCAGTCCTCTTTAGGCAAGGGAGAAACAGCTGTGCCCCCTTTTGGAGCCCCAGTGAGTGTCCAGCATTTGTCTGCAGCTTCCAGAACGTCGGAATGTTCCTTGAATGGTACATTTGTTCCAGTTGAGAGTTCGAGGGATGGGCAGGGGTGGGGCTGGGAACTGAAGAGGGGTGAAGGGAGGTGGGTGTTGTTCAGAGCCCCACACCTGCTTTTGCTAATTCCAGGCAGCAGGGCTGGCTGTTTCACCCTGACTGAGCTGAATTAGAAACATAAACTACAAAGGAGAGAATTCTCAGCCAAAGGGGCCTTTAGAAGGCATGACCATCGACTTTAGCAACCTAGACCCTTGGCACTGGGAGACTCTTATTTTATCCATAGAGTTATCTATTTTTTTTCTTCTGTGGGTTAACTGAATTCAAACCAGCAGCTGCTCTTTTCCTGGGATGTTCAGAGACTATGGCGAGTGTGAATTTTACCACAAGCTAAATCTCCTGAGAAGGATCAACATTAATAGTTCAAGAGGTGAGTAGGACCCTGGGAGAGGAGTGCTGGGGAAGCTGTGAAGTAAAGGTGGTGGCAGCATGTGGTACAAAGAGGAAATGCTGGGGACCGCAATTCTGCCATTGATCAAGCAATATGGGGACTCAGCCTTAAATTGCTAGAAATGATCCCTTTAACCCATTTCTCTCTATACACCATGGGATCGATCACAAAGCACCTGCAAGCTGGGGCCAGGGGCAGCCATGGCTCTCCTTCACTGATATTACGAGGTGAAATGACGAGGCTGTACAAACCCTTGGTCAGGTTAGCAGGGACTTGGGTCTCGTATCCTAGGAATAGTCTTCTGCATAGTACTTTGTACTTTACAATTTTAACATCTTATTGGAGCCTCAGGCTGATCCTGTGAGAGAGGTAAGGCAGATACTGTTTCCTTCATTTAGCAGGTGAGGAAACTGAGGCTCAGAGAAGATAAACGATGAGCCCAAAGTTACAGATAGAAAGTGACAGGGCTGGGGCTTCAAAGAAATCTGCACTTTTTCAACTCATTCTTACTGTCTCTCTGCACTGCAAATGCTATTGAGCCCAGTGTATTTCAGCTATACAATCAAGTTCGTTCACCCACTTGGGAGTTTGTTCTGATGAGATCTGCCCATTATTTCCCTAGGCAGTGATCCTGTTACATGAAGTGCTAGAGAACTTTGCAGACAAGCCCATCCAACGTATGGTAAAGGAGTCCTGGACACCAAGCCAAAAGCAAAGGACACCCGACTGGGGCATTGGGACAACTGGGACTTACTCCAACTCTGACCTGTTCGGGCCAGAGACATCCTTTTCTCCGGATCCCACAGGTATTCGTTCACGATCTGCCATTTCCGCCACCAGGCACTGCCTGTTTCCTGAGTCTGACTCTCTTCCTCCTCCTTTTCCTCTTCTTCTTTCTCCTCCTCTTCTTCCTCCTCCTCCTCCTCCTCCAAATCAGGTACCACCATCACCCGAGCCTCTTCTTCTGCTTCTTCCTCTTCATCTGCTAAGTAGTTCTGGTTCACTTCATCCTGATCATCCTGAAACAGTGACAAAACACAATCCCCTTTTTGGAGAAGAAAATTTCCAATGGCACATCCCACCAGCCAAAATAAATGGAAAACGACTCAATATTTGGAGATGCTTCAGATGTCCACTTACCCATACACATACCTGTTGTTACAAGAGGCAGATTTCTTTCTCTCTGTTCTTTTGCAGGAAATATCCTTTCTATGACCCATTTTGACCCAATATTCTTTCCATAGAGGTGCAAGTTTTATTCTCGGCTTCAGGCATTTGGGCTCTTCCCCTAGGACTGCTCATGTCATTACTCTGTCCTGGGGCCTTGGCTTCCCACTTAACTTTGTCTGGCCTGTCAGGGCAGAGCTGAGCTCAACACTGGAGGATGGAGTAGTTTTAGACACTTGTGTCCGTGATGGCAAATTCTCAGTCTAAGCCAGCTTTGTCCTAACACCCTGTACACTTTCAGCTGCTCAACCTCACCATCCTAAGTTGTGTCTATAAATAGCCTGGGACAGACATCAGGAGGAGAGGCCAGCTGCTGGACCCCTCCTCAAAACTTAGACTGCCTTCCCAACAGAAACAAGAGATGGGGGCGTTACTTGCTGCTTCTCTGACTGTTGCCCACAATGGAACCTCCTCCTGCCTTAAGCAGGTTGGACAGACCACCTGAGGGCTGGCACGGCAACTGATACTTCCTTCATCTTCCCCCCACCAACCCCATACCCTAGGCAGAAATCTGGGCACGTAGTAAATGCTCAGCACATATTTGTTGATTGACTGATTGCAGCCATTACTTGAGATCTGAAACTGTAATCTTCTCCGAGTGGTTCTAAGAAGATTAAACAAACAAACAAACAAAAAACAACAACAACAAAAAAGAAAAACCCAGACTTCACCAAATGGTATTTCCAATGCCTCCCAGCCACGGGCTGGAGGGTTGGATCTTTGCTCTTTGTGGGTCTGAGGCCACCGTCCCTTCTCTCCGCTGTCCAAATCTGAAGAGTGGCGGGGCCTGTGCACCTGTTGGGGTTGGATGTGTCAAATGATAGAGGCCAGGGGCTCTGTGCTGCCCCCTCCCTGCCTGATTCCTCAAAGGCCATTTAGAGGACACTCAGCTAAAAGGGCTGCCATGGCCGGGGGGGAGGGTCAGAAAACTGGATTGTTCAGAATCAGTAAAAGTGATACAGTGTGACAAGGCTATACTCTCAGCATTCAGTCTGCCCGGTGCTATCTAGCTCTTGATTATAAGCACTCTTGAATTGCTCTCTAGTTTGTTCAAATGTACAGCTTTATGTCACGCGCCATATCAGCGCTGACAGGGACCTTGAAGATTCACTTCTCCATGTGAGGCCCAGAGAGGGGACAGGATCTAGCCGAAATCACTCAGCAAGGTCATGATAGAGCTGACAGTCTCAGAACCACGCTTCCTGGTACCCTGGACAATGATGCTTCTCACACTAGGCGGTTTAGCAGAGGTGGTTTATGGAGCACGACGATGTGGTAGAGTCTGTGTTCCCAAGACACTGGAGGTGCTTATAATCAGAGATTTCTAACTGACAAGGACTCACAGAGTAAGGCTTAGGAAAATAAACCTGAATGGATTAATAAATGTTCTTAAATCTCTTTCCCTTGTGTGTGAACATATGTACCCATTTGACCTCCAGAATGACATTCTGAGCACCCGGGGGCAGGGTCCATATTTTCTAACTCCTTGATGGCTCTCCACAGTGTGGAGCCCGCAGCTAGGTAACCAGCGGGTACTGAACAAACGTCAGTGATGACTGCCCGACTGAAAACTCCTGAACCAGAGCTCTGTGGGAATGCTCTCACAGAGCTTGCTGCTCTAGCCTCAGCACTCATTTGGACTGTAGTGGGTCGTCATCATGGCCCCCAGAGAATCTAATGCAACTGAGAATCTCAGAGAATTTGAAGTGTAACATTTCAACGTGGAGACATTTATATTCCCTTTATATTTTCTGGAAAACTTCCTTTTCTCTCCTTGTTGCCTCTTTGCCTGCCCTCCACCGAGGAGGCAGCTGGCTTTGGCCTCAGCCTGATCTTATTTGTAGATATGAGCTCTCACGATAATCCCATTAAAGATGGCTTGTCATTAAAGCTTTACCCTCCCGGGAAGAATTAACCTTCTCAGAGCTAATTTCCCCACGGCTCTCACACTGCCTGAGCTTCAGGAACCGCAAATACCTTTTCCCCTCTCCCCTGCTTCCAGGTATAGGAGAACCTCACGTTGTACAAGAGAGGCACTTTTGTGCAACTAACTATTTAACGGAATCCAGTAGGGAATCCTTTGGTAATGAGAGGGTCTGTTTTTGTCAGTTTCCTAAAGTGGCACTGCCCTCATGTGATAGTGTGTGTGAGTGTGCTGGGGCCATCGTGTTGCCCTAAAAGGAAGGAGTCTGAAGGGCAGAAGGTGGCTCCATTTTGAGCACTCTAAATATATAAACATATAAACAAATGTATAAACAAACAGTATGACCCGAAAGATAAATTCGTGCCCTGCATTAACACCCTGTAAACAGTCGAACAGTTGGTTAATTGTCAAAGAGACATTAGCACCCGATTATTCACTGCATCAAATAATTTCTTTTTAACTTTGATCAAGTAGCCCCTATAAAGAGCAAGATCCCCTGATGCATTTAAAATCCAAACCAGTTGACAGATAATTGAAATTATACACAACGCTTTAGCAGCATTATAGCGAGAAGATGCCAAGTAAGGAATAGTTAAGTATGCCCTACAGACTGTGACTGCTCTGAGACCTGGAAGGGACTTTGGGGATGTCAAAAGAGAGATTCTACAAACTGTGGCTGGAAAGTTACGAGAAGCCCTCCGCAGGTTGATACGGGGTTGGAAGAATTCGTGTCTTCCTCTGCTGGCGGTCGACAGTCTCCACTTAGCTCCCTGGTTATATAAGTGGACATTCCCCAAGAAAAATGGATTAAGCTTTGTTTCTTCCTGGGGCCCAGATCACAACCCTTTCTGGGGGAGATTTCAGAATATACATCCCCGCAAAAAAAACTACTGCATGCGGCATATATTCATGATTTCTAGCAAAGTAAACGCAAAGAAACTTTGGGTTCAAAAAAATTTCTAATGCACCCTGGAGATAAATGGTGACATTGAAGGTGGGGTGCGTGAGTGTTGGGCAGGGTGGGGTGGCAGGCAGGGAGGCAGTGGGCTAGGGAGTGGCATGCTGCAAATATGATGGAAAGAGCACAACATCAGAAGTCAGGAAACTTACATTCTCACTTTGGCTCTTCCAGTAACTTGCAAGTCACTCCTGTGCTCTGAGCCCCAGCAGCCTCCTTTACATAATGAGGGGTTCTGGAGAGATGATGTCTAGGACTGCTCCCAACTTCTATCTAGGATTCCATGCTTTTAGCCATCGTTTGGAATTTCTGCTTTAGAAAAGAGCAGCTGGGTTCCTAAGAAGCTACCACCCAAAGCGACTGAGACAGCTGGGTAGGCAGCGCCTTTCATTTCCTTTTCCCCTTCCCTTCTTTCTTGGCTAAATTTCTTGCTATCGGAATGAAACCTCTATGCCCAGACTCCAAAAGGTCTGTTCAAATTCTAGACTCCCACGAAAAAATTTTAGAAGCCCCCTTATTCTCTGGCATCTTCCCCTTCCCTTATGTTTGTTGCACAGGAAGAGGGGCTTCCTCTTTCAATCCAGCAATTTAGGGTGCAGTGGGGTACTGGGAGTCACTGCTCGAGCTTGAAACAATGGGCTTCCTTAAACTTCACTGTTCCTGCCCATCTTAAGGAGAAGCAGCCCTAAGCCATGACCTATACAACCCCCAACCCACCCCACTAAGAAGGGACAGCAAAATATTCTGCTCCCTGGGACTCACAAGTCTGTAGCGATAACCGTAAGGAAAGGCCGGAGCCCTTCTGGACCGGAGCTGCCTTCTCATGGCTGTTCAGTGGGCAAAGACGCAGCAGAGGCAGGCAAGTGGCTGAGAGCTCTGGAGCTTCTGCTGGTACAGGAGACACTGGTTGCTGGGGATACTTGGCGCCTAGTAAAAGTGAACCCTCCTGGCATGAGCCCTTCCCCAAAATAATCTAACATGCCCCGCTCTCATTGGTTGGCCCCTTCCCTGAATCAAAGGAAAGCCCTTATGGAAAAGCAAGCTCATCGTTACAGGGAGGGGGAGATATTCTGGGTCACGAGGATGAGCGACTCACCCCCCCCCCCGAACTTTGTGTCTCTTCCCACTCCCTGCTCTTCTCTAGCGCCTGAGCTACTATGGGCCCAATGGAAATCTTAAGTTGTGTTCTTCTCAACTGAGAGTTGGATATCAGTGTGTGCAGGGGGTGGGGCGTGGGTGGGAGTTGGGGGTGAGGGGAGTTGGCCAAGAATAACTTTCTTTTTTCATAAGGCTGATCTCATGCAAAAGGATCTAGGGTGTCAGGAAAGATTCCCTTTGCTCTCCCCACCTCCCCACACACACGCACCAAGCCACCTACGATATTCCTTATTTGTGTCAATCCACCAGCCCCTTAAAGGTGGATTATGCGTTCTGATTTTAGAGGCCAGGCTCCTGCTTTGCCCCTCCCTGCCCAAAGAGGATCTTGGACATAAGAAGCCTTTTTCTAGCGTACATGTCAGCATGACCCCATCAGCACTACCCCTCACACACACACCCCTTGGAATCCTGGCCAAATTTCTGTAGTGGTTGAGATCTATATTTATCCCTTAGCATCAGGGCAGGGAACAAGCCAGAACTTTGCAGTGTCAGTTTCCCAGACATATATAACTCCTGAAGCCAATGTGGGATCCAACAAAAGAAAAATTAGTAAAAACAGCCAAGAACATTGTATAGCATTTTTGGTTTGTTTGGTTCACCCCACTGGAGCCTGGGTGGCTAAAAGGCCTAGGAGGAATATGAGATCCTTCACAAATCCCCTCCCCCCCATTACACCCAGGTGACTGAGAATGTTGCAGGTACTGAGATTCTGGGCACATTCATAAGCAAGAAAGCCAGCCCAACCTCTTAGATAGACAGATTTATTCATAATGCCAAGCCTAGGCTCTTCTGATGAAGACAGCTTCAATAGTGGTTAATTTAAAATATAGACTTCATTTGTTAGAACGTTATTACTCAGGATTCTTTCTTCCAGAGTCTCCCCCAATACCCTCATTTGAAGAGAAAGAGAACACTGACAAAGAAAAGAGAAACTCATTCCTCTTTTTGGATTTTAATAAAAGCAAAATATATTCCAGGGGATAACCTGGTCTCAGTAGACATTGAGCTTTATCTTTACACTTTCTCCACTCGAGATTTTTGTGTGATTCCTGATGTTAAGTATATGAGAAACCTGAAGCCCTTGGGAGCCTCAAAAACCAAACAGAGGATAGGTAAATTGGTCTTGTCTTACTAAGGCAGAAAAGACAGTACAGTCATGTTAGCAAGATTTAAAAAACTAGGAGTAGGGGGTAGCATTATTCACAATAGCCAAGATACGGATACGTGTCCTGTCAACAGATGAATGGACGAGGAAGTTGTGGTATATATGCATACAACGGAATATTACTCAGCCATGAGAAAGAAGGAAATCCTGCCATTAATGACAACATAGATGGACCTTGAGGGCATTGTGCTAAGTGAAATAAGTCAGACGGAGAAAGACAAATACTGTATGATCTCATTTATATGCGGAATGTAAAAAAGCCAAATTCATAGAAATAGAGAGTAGAATGGTGGTTACCAGAGGCTGGGGGGTGGTGGGGGAATTGGGGAGATGTTGGTCAAAGAGTACAAACTTCTAAACTTCTAGTTATGAAATGAATAAGCTCTAGGGAACTAATGTATGGCATGGTAATTGTGGTTAATAATACCGTACTACATACTTGAAAGTTGCTTTTTTTTTTTCCTTTCTTCTCTTCCTAGTCTTCCTTCTCTTCCTCTTTTCTTTTTATTCTTCTTTCTTTTAACAGTGTTTTTTTTTAACATCTTTATCGGAGTATAATTGCTTTACAGTTGTGTGTTAGTTGCTAAGAGAGTAGATCTTAAGTGTTTTCACCATAAAAAATAAATGGTAATTATGTGACATGCTAGAGGTGTTAGCTAGCACTATGGTGGTAATCATTTTGTAATATATATGTGTATCATATATATTGCACATATATACACATATATATGTGTATAAAATCACATTGTACACCTTAAACTTACATAATGTTGTATGTCAATTATATCTCAATAAAGCTGGGAGAAAAAACTAAGAGTGGGAGATAAAAGAGGATTTGGAGCAATGTGAACTCAGGTAACGAAATGTTCCATTCTCCAGAATCTCTCGTTCCCTAGCATTCTGGGTAATTTGGGGTTTGCCATATCCTTAATATATTTGCAGTGTATTTTGACTATAGCCCAGGCTGCCTTCTGGAATGCCAGCTGTTGGGTGGGGTAAAATAACAAAATCCCATAGGATCTCAAAGACAGAAATCTGTATGAGCTCACACTCAAAAGACTAAAGGAGAAACCATTCCTGCCAACTTTGGAAAAAAGCAGTCTGCTTAACAGTGTAGCAGACTGGAGCCAGAAGTGGCCAATGGGGCTGCAAATGAAGCAGTGGCTACAGAGGCAAGAGAGGAGGGAGACAGGAGAGGCTTTGAACTTGATAGCAAGTTCAAAGGCAAATGATTCAAGTCCCTAAAACTATATGGCCAGTCCTTGTGCACAGATGTTAGCAGCTGCTTCTATAAGCCCCTTTTCCTGGTTGCCTGCCTCAGGAAAACCACCTGGTGGCTGATGGGGAACAGAAAGTGTCTTATGGACTGGGTTCTCCTGTTCCCAAAGGAAGGAAGAGAAGGTAGCACTTTTGAGAGATTCTTTGCTTCTGAGAGGGGCTAGTTTAAGGCATCTATTCCTGTGGGCTATTTACACAATCGTGTGTGTGTGTGTGTGTGTGTGTGTGTGTGTGTGTGAGGGGGAGTGTCCCAGAGCCATCAAAGAGCGGTTATGTACTTTCCCTGCCTAGGGATTGGCTAAGTCTTCAGGGAGTCTCTAGGAGGTCATGTGCAGTGGAGCTGAAGAGTTGTTTGCTGTTGGAGTCACCCAAGCATTGCTGAGTGCTCTCTAGAACCCCAGTCCCTTCCAGCAGTAGTGACCTTGAGGACTCTGAAGTCACAGGTGAGGAAACTCCAGGCTGGCCTAGGACCTGAGGCTGCCCATGAAGGCTGCCCAGCATAGGGTGTCATCTTCAAAATTTGTGGAGGAGGGGAAACTCATTTGGGACCGCAAAGATCAGGGAAGGCTTCCCAGAATAGGCGGGGTTTGGGCTGGACCTTGAAGGGCAATCCTTCAAGCTGGAACAGCTACTGCTCGACTTTGATGATGCCAGTATGGTCCCCAGTGCCCAAAGTTCCCCTCCTGAACAGCTAGCCTCTGAGTAGTGGCCAGCAAGCTAAGGCCAGAGGGTTTCTTTGACCTGAATGGTCCAGATAATGGCCCCAGATCCTTATTTCACTGAGTTCCAGGAAGAACCCTTAGCACATCACATTCCTGAGCAGAGTTTCCGTCTGTCGAGTACAGTTGTACAGTGAGCAATGCTTTCATTTCGAGGGACTGAGGGCTCTAAGTTGGTGACTATATAAGCTTAGACCCCCTAGGGAAACAATGAAGGCTTGGGAAATAGTGAGGTCCTTGTGGAGTTTCAAGCCTATTTCCAGTGGCTAAAAGGCACTAATGAGTATAATGCAGGCAAGAGACGTTGGTTCAAACAAACAACTAATTGGAATTAAGAGATGAAGTGTGCAGAGGCCCCTAATGAATGGATATGCTAATTGGTCTTCTTTGCTAGCCCCTTGGGCTTTGGCTGTGACATAGACTAGCCTATTAGATGCCTGCTCTGTATTAGCTGCTGAATGCTGGGGCCCTTTATTGCCATGGTAACATTGATGTCGAGAGTCTAGCTGAGCCCCGGATCTCTTAATTTACTACTCAGGCGGCTACAATTCTTTGGGTTTTATTATTCTTCATGCCCCGGGTGCCAGAGTGGCAGTGAATCATGCTTATTCATCCTCTGCACCACCCACGGTGTCTTTGAATAAGTCAGGGTGTCTCTTACTGTGTGTGATGAGCAGATTATTAAGTTCGAGCCTGTTTCTGCCTTAGCTAGACTAGTGCCTCTCAGAAACCCAATGTACCTCTCTAACCACTTGCTTACCTGACGCATCAGATGGCTTTTGGCAAGCGGAGTGATGGCACTGCAGTGGGCTGGCAGAGGCCCAGCCTCCCAGGAGTTTTGCGCTTGCTTGGTGGGCAGGGAGAAGCAGAGCAATATAGGTGGGACAGCACCCACCAGGAGAATGAACCTTGGAGACACATGCCATCCAAAGGGAGCAGTCAGAAGGGGAGAAGAGTCACTGCAGAGAAGGTCCTGGCTGGGAACTGTGGTGCTGGAAGTTTCAGTCTCTCTAGGGTCAGGGGGAAGGGTCTGGGTAGAAAAGGCGATCCCTCGTTCTTCGTGACTCCAGAGGAAGGGAGCAGCCCCCAAAAGCTAGAAGTTACTAGGAGGATGGGTTTCACTTTATTTTCTCAAAGACCCTTGTTTAAAAAAAAAAAAAAAGCTGGTCACAGAGACCAGCTGCCTCTGAAACTTAGTAAGTAACCTGTCACATGAGCTGCCCATACTTTGGTCTCTCAGTATAGAGATGTTCTAAGATGTTCTAAGCGTGCACAGCCAGGGGGTGAAGAGTAGGATGGAGGGTTTGCTAGATGACCTCTTAGGACTCTTCCAATTTTGAAATCTTTTGTGTCTATATATGATGTTGTTTAATTTATCAGGACATATGCTAAACTTGGGTGATACTTTATATGCACATGTGCTTGCTTTAACAGCGCAAATGCTAAAATTGGGATGATACTCTATATGTGTTTGTCTGTGTCTATCTCCAGCCATAGATGAAACCTTGCAACAGGTGCAGAGGTATTTTCCTGACACCCCTGTTGCTAAGAAATGGGCAACCTGAAACTAAAGATAAATCGGTCAATAACCCCCCAAATTACAAATGACTCTTGCTAGCAGGAGAGAGTCTTGGTTTTTGTGGGGTTTTTTTGTTTTCCATTTCACTGCAGCATTTGACTGGGCATCCTCATGGGAGAACTGGCAGACTAGAGAAAACTGTGGGCTACACAAATTCAGAGCACCTTTACAAGGTTTTTCTTTCTGTTTATTGGGAATGGAGGGTGTAGGGTGAGAGGAAGAGGTTTTCTTGAGCTAACTAGAATCTAAGAGGTAGCATTTTCCCCTGTGACAGGCTGGACAGAGAGCTGTAAACATAAAGACAGTCAATCAAGTGTGCAAAGCACAGAAAGGGGCTGTTAGGCAACACCGGTCTTTTCCACCAAAGCCTGCAAGCCTGTTTATTATCAAACAGCAGCATTTCCCCACACAAAGGACAATGATATTAATCCAACCTGAACCCACTCTGGATTCAGCAAGCACCAGTCAGAAATCACAGTGGCTCTCAGCTGCCTCTTAAATCAAAATCAAATTCATAAGCAAGAGCTTAAGGTCTCTCCATCAACATCCCTGCTTGGTTACTCACTTGCTGTAAGACCACAGGAATGCCAATTGATTTCTCTATTAAACCATCTCTCCACCTTTAAAGATAATAAGTCCAGTGTCCCTGCTTCCTCACTCTCAGGAATGCTGTGGGCCTAGAACTCTTCAGAAGAAAATGGCAAGAGAATTCTGAAGTTGGGTGGAATTATTGCTCATTAGGGAGTATATAGCTTAGTGTTTAAAAGCATGGGCTTTATAAGTGGTACTGGATTTGAATCCAATTCCCACTCTTAATAGCTGTGTAACCTTAGAGAAGTTACTTCACTTCTCTGAGCCTCAGTTTTCCCATCTGTAAAATCATCAGATTGGCATAGGATCAAATGATGTAATTTATGTACAGTGCTTGACTTAGTTCACTCAATTATTATTATCATTATTATTATTGATAATAATACAGACCAAACAAACAAAAATACCTTGTCCGTTTCAAGGGCGCTTCCTCACAAGGCCAATGACCAGAGTAGGGGAGAAAGCTCCCTCGGGTTGTAGGCAATGCCCCCATCTGGCCTACTAATGTCTCTCATGCTAGGGATTTGGGGCCAGGCAAGAGGGAGAGGGTATTTGGAGGTGGAGTGAGAGGTGAAATGTGAAGGCAGACATGCTAAGCCTGAGGTATTTTGGAGGCAGATAAGGCCTTGGAGGACCCTCATTCACATCACACCATGTAAAACAGCAGTTCAAACTTCAGTGCACTCAAGAATCACCATAAGAGCTTGTTAAATGTGCTCATTCCCGATTACTCCGCAGATTACTTATTAATTTCAAAGGGAAAATGTACCTTTGCAATGAAGAGTTCTAGAAGACACCACCTTACATAAGTGATCAAATTTAGCATCACCAGTAACAGGGCAATTGCATGTGAACCTCCTGATGTGACACAATGGGAAGTAAACAACATTACTTCTGTAGTATTCTTGCCAAAGATGTTTAATATGAATCTAATCATAAGGAAACAATCAGACGAATCCAGACTGTAAACAAGACAAAGGACCTGGACTCTTCAAAAATATCAGTATCATTAAGAAAAAAAGCCAAAGGTACTGTTCTAGAATCTAGATTAAAAGAGACTAAAAAGAAAAGACAATCAAATGAAATCCATGATTCTTGACTGAATCCTGTATCAACACAAACAGCTAGGATGTTTTGGAGATAATTTGAGAAATTTTGATATGGACTCAATATTGAATAATATTATTCTATCAATGTTACATGTCTTGGATGTGAGATGGTGTTATTATTATGCAAGAGAATGAGAGAATGCTTTTGTTTGTAGGAAATACATGCTGAAGTATTTAGGTGCAAAGTGGCATGATACCTGCAAGTTAATTTCAAATGTTGTAGCCAAACACATACATGTTTTTATTACATGTGTGTATGTGTGTATGGAGAGAGAGCATATGTGCAAATCTAAAATGTTAATTTCCAGGTGAAGGATATGCTGTTATTTATCATAGTTTACTTTCAGATTTTTCCAAACAAAAAGTTGGGAGCAAAACATAAATTCTTTCCTACAGCTCCATCCCACATGTGCCTTCTCATAGCCTCAACACTCCCTTGCACCCCGGTTCTTAGATGCCTAATATCCCCTACTGCATAGCATCAGGAGATAGTTGGAGTTAAGGAGACATGAAATCAGGGAAAGCTCCATGAAGGCAGCTACACCTGAGCTTGGCCTCCAGGGTTGGGGCAGGATTTTGCTAAACAGAGATAGCAGGAGAAGAACTAGAAGAACGAGGCAACAACTCAAATGAAGCTTGAAGAATATAGAACAGAGGTCCTCAACTTTAGTGGACACAGAGTCATGTGGGGAGCTTGTTACCTATGCAGATTCTCTGATCCCGACTCCAGAATTCTGATTCTGTAAGCCTGAAGTTGGGCCCAGAGATCTGAAGGTTTAAAGCACGAAGATGACTCTCCTGCAGGGGTTTGAGGACCATGATTTGGGAAACACTGGCATGGGCAGCTGCCTATTCCACATACACACAGAACTGGCCCTGTCTCTCTCGTGTTCACCTATGAATCTCTCATAGGTGAATTGTCACCAAGGCTGATGTAAACCTTCAGGGGAAGTCCTCTGTACTAGACCTGTTAGTCACGGTGTCTGCCGTGTCCAATACTCTGCTCACTGCCTCCTGGTCAGGAAAGCAAATCCAGCTAGTTGTGGCATAGGGGTGACCTTGACTGTACCAGGAATGGGCCGCAAGATTTGGTGACAGATAAGGTAGCCAGGCACAAAGAGTTCTGTCCAACAGGATTGATGGTATCAAGCTAAGGCAATCAGACCAGCAACCTGTGGAACTGTTCATATAGACTACGGAGAGAATTTTCTAGTCCCTGGCAAGAGGAGAATAGAGCAGACTTACAGAGGGAAGCAGGGCCATTATACAAGAGGAAGGGAACGTGATGCTGAGGACTAGGGCTGCTTTGGAATCTAGGAGTCTTCCAGGCTATGTGTATCATCATCATAATCTTTCTTTTCTTGAGGTATCCTAAATAGACCTCTGTTATCTATGATAAAAGGATTAAATTAATGTGCCTTCTATGAGGTTCCCAGTTCTTAGAGAACTGCTAATGCCCACACTGAAAAAGAAAGTGTCTCTGGGGCATGTTGCTGCTCACCTGAGGAGCTGGCAGGACAGAAATAAGCTAGTTGTTTCCTTGTCTCTTGCCTCTTCAAACAGACATACAGCTCAAGAAAAGAAACCCCGAGCCTACTTTCTCGAGACCCTCCTTATTTCATACATGCCTGCATCCCAAATGCCTCCCTTTCCTATCCCCAGTCCTCCTTGCTTGGTTCACCATGGTGGACACTCCAAGTTATGTAGCCCTTTTCTGAACTGTTTGCTTCCCATCAACTCTGGCTCCAACCCAAGCGGCGCCCTGCTTGGTAAATCCATGCCTAGAAGTCAAGAAGTGAAACAATCATCCTCTGTTCAGACAAGAGCAACAGCTGCTAGAGGGGGTCAGGAAGGGGAGAGCCGAAGGCTGTGGGGAGGTTAATTCTACTGCTCGAAACTGCCAGTGGGCCATTCGACCAGGAGAACTGGTTATCTGGCTGGACTCTCAGACCCAAAGGCACCAGCACATTGTAGATTTTGGATGCAGGGTGGTGAAAGAAAAATTCATGGTCCAGTCATACTTTAGGACTCCCAGTCCTCAGCTCTTCGCAGTACATCAGTCCTTACACCACCCTTCCCCCCTGCCTTTGTGGAAGGAAGCATGATGTGGCTAGGCATTGACGTTGTCCTGCCCTTTGCCTCCGGAGATTCTGTCTTATGGCAGGATGACCAGAAGCTGTCAAAAGGAAGATTCCTCACCCTACTCCTCTACCACCTGAAAACTAGGACACTAGCCTCTGAACTCACTAAATAGACAAGGTATAGAGAGGAATTCTAGCCCCAGATCTGCTATGAATGTACAGTATAATGTTGGACTAGTTAGTCACTTAAACTCTTTGGACCTGTTTCCTCAAAGGGCTGTTGTGAGGATAGCATGCAATCACTCTGGTGCAAATGCTAGACAAATCATCAGGCCTTCTGGTAGAGCAGTCCTCTGGGGACATGATAAGGGGGAATGGCCTCACTCCTCCACAGCCTCCTGTTTCCCCTCTCCCCAACGCTATAGCGGCAGCTGTAGCTCCAGCTTTAGTGAACAGAGGGAATGATTGCCTGACATCCCAACATTGTTGAAGCTAAAAAGAGTTTGTAGATAATAAGAGCAAAAGACCTATATGAACAAAAGGGGTATTTGGGACTCCTGAGATTAGAAATGTCTATTGAAACCACTTTATACAATTAATTTGGGGGTTAGAAATATGCGGAAAATGTGATCTTGGGATCCCACCATTGTATACCCCCTGAACTACTACCTAGGTGGCCCAACAAGGATATAGAAGGCCCAGTGCTTTTTGATGTAGAGCTTGGCAAATAACCCCCAAAGAGCTAAAACTAGCCGGTTATTTATGAAGTATCTAAGGTGCTCCAGTTGTTGTGTCCTCTGGGAACTTTTGTTCATCAGGATGAATATGCCTGACAAAAGCCTGACTATTACAAGAACCATAACCCTGGGCAAATAGCGCGATTAAGCAGATAGGATGATAGATTAAAGACTTCCATTAACCTAGGAGACAGAGGGAAAGACAATTATAATCAGACACTTTAAACCTCTTCTCTGCTTAATGGAACACCCAAATCATCCAACCTGAAAAGTAAAGTCAGGTCTAGTGACACATAGGTATCGGAGAAGGGCAGGGAGGAATGACATCATATGATGCAGCAACTACTCCTGTGTACAGCTCAGGAAGCAACAGCATCCTGGGAAGAGAGTGTGGGTTCTGGAGCCAAACAGATATGGGTACAGTTCCCATTTCTGACACTTCACCTGTGTAACCATCAAGACTTGTGATGGTTCTGAGATTTTATCTTACTTGCAAGCTAACAAGTTAGCCTGCCACATTTTTTTCATGGATGCTGGCAGAAGACATGAGACTCCTGGGTCAGCAATAGTAGTAGCCAGAGTATAAGCTTTTTCTTGTGTCAGTTCCCCTTGCCCCCAAGTCTCATAGGAGCTACTCAGAAAGGGCCAGGTGACACCTGCACATGCAGTGGGTTGTGTTACAGGAGAGCAACACTGAGCTTAATGAGTCTGAATCTTTTATGATGGGCAGTAAGTTTGCCTTTCCATTGCTCCACAGGGAGACACTGTGTCTTCCAAAGCTGTTCACTATACAGATGTCCTTGAAAACATAGTCCAGAACCATGTCAGTCAGTGTCTCTGTTCACAAGATGTGCAAAAACATGAGAGATCCATGGGAAATTGTCTCACAATAATGATCATTAGCAAGTTATTGAACCTCTTTGAACCTCTTCTTTTTCACCTGTAAAACATGTATGTTATGAGATATGGCCTATCTCATGGAGCTGTGAAGATTAAATGAATTCATACACGTTAAAGCACTAGACACCTAGAAGATGCTCAACAAGTGTTAATTTCATTCCTCTCACCCTCATTTTCTCACCACTGTTACTAGAAGGCCCTACTATTCCACACTTCCTGTTTTGTTCCTGCAGTCACTTCATGGCTTCCCAACGAAGACTTCAGTTTATTTCTCACCACCTTTTCTCACTCATTTGCTAGTTTCCATCTACATCCCGTCAGGATTTAAGTCCCGCTTAACTAATTAATTATTTATTTAAAAGATATTGATAGGACACTGACTATGTGTCAGGTACTGTGCTGGGTGCTGGTGATACAACAAAGAATGAAAAAGACATGGTCAACAGCCTCATGGAGCATGCCCTTTCATTGGGGAGATTGACATTAAACAGATAAGTCAGAAATTATTGGTCACCAAGAAAGCATGACATATGGAAGAGAGCATTATCCCCATTTCCCTCATTTGATCCGCACTGCCGCACTGAGAAACACTGTCCACGTAGGAGCATATCTCTTACCACTTTTCCTTAATGGAGTCAGCTTCACTCCTGGGCCCTAACTAGGTGAAAGGTCAATCTAAACTTGTGGACCAGCTAGGATGTAGAACACTGTCCAAGGAGTGGAGTCCTATTACTTTCCAAGACAGGCAGCAGCACTGGTGATAGAAAGTAGGGTCAGAGAAATAAGGCTTCTATAATCTGCTGAGGACTTGAAAGAACAGATCCCAGCTGACATTAACAGACATTCTTTAAGAGAAAATACAGCTGCCAAAGGTGGTTTTTGTTTCTTTGTTTGTTTGTTTTGGCTGCACTGCGTGGTGTGTGGGATCTTAGTTCCCTGACCAGGGATCCAACCTGGGCCCGGGTTGAAAGCGCTGAGTCCTAACCACTGGACCACCAGGGAATTCCCCAAAGGTGTTTTTGAAAGCAAATCTGTTGGCCTTCACTTTTAAGGAACCTACACAGTGCCCTCATTTTTCACAATTAATTAGCTACACAAACCTTCCTCCCCTTCTTCAAAGGTCAGCCTCACCTCTGGCATATAAAGAAATGATCATGCACTCCAAACCAGCGAGATATTTTCTCTTCCTTCTCCTAGCTGAATATTTTTTTTCTCCAATAGGATTGTAAGAACCTTGAAGGCAAGACCTGTACCTTACACTTCCCTTGTAACCCACTTCTACTCTTTCCCTTCCCAGCAAAGCCTGCATCTGTTCAGTGACAAAAATCTGTTCTCAAAAAAAAAAAACAAAAACAAAAACCTAACTAAAAAAAGGAATGATGATGTGGAACGGCATGGTGTTTACAAGCATATTTGTGGTCATTTTATTTATAAAAATTCCCAGACTTCTCTGGTCAGTCACTCTTATGGTATCAACAAAAACATTTTTTTCACAAGTATATTTTGTTAGCCCAAACAGATCCGTCTCCCTAGTTTCACAGATAGAAAGTCAGGTGCTAATTTGAACCAATCCCGTGCTAGTACAGTACTGCTAGGAATAGAAGCAAGGAAACATTATCCCTAACTCTCTTTAATCATTAGCTCGGTCTCTTTCTTAGTCTAATCCCCTTGATCATGAGTCAGGGACCTTTCCAAGCGGTATGCCAAGACTTATGTCACTGTTCCTCCCCAGGGCAGGGGGCAAGGCGTGATTAACTTCAGGGGAGGGCACGAGAGAGAAGATTGTTACCTCTCAGCTATTGTAATTTGGAGGTCAAGGGGAGAAGCCAACTCTTTGGAGAGAATGAGATTGGAGGGAACTTTGAAATGCTTGTAAGGAGACCCTCACAAGACAGGAAGAAGCTATGACAACTGCAAAAATTAGCCCAGGCACTAAATCTGGCTGTTCACTTATCATGATTGAACCTAGGAGACTTTGGAAAGTCAATAATTCCTTACTTGGTTCTAGAGAGGAAGACGGTGTAATGGGGAAAGCATAGAATTTTGACTTTGATAGCCCACTATACTTAATTAAGTCTAAAGTTAATATATTGACATACCTCTTAAAAAATGTGAGCAACTTAGAGCACTATAACTGTAATCACTTCTCTCCAGACATTTCCTCCTTTAAAAAAAACTGTGGAGGGCTTCCCTGGTGGCACAGTGGTTGAGAGTCTGCCTGCCAATGCAGGGGACACGGGTTCGAGCCCTGGTCTGGGAAGATCCCACATGCCGCGGAGCAACTGGGCCCGTGAGCCACAACTACTGAGCCTGCGCGTCTGGAGCCTGTGCTCCGCAACAAGAGAGGCCGCGATAGTGAGAGGCCCGCGCACCGCGATGAGGAGTGGCCCCCACTTGCCACAACTAAAGAAAGCCCTCGCACAGAAACGAAGACCCAACACAGCCATAAATTAAATAAATAAATAAATAAATTAAATTAAAAAAAAAAACTGTGGAATATAATATACATACAGATTTTAAAATAGACTTTGTTTTTTTTTAAATTTTATTTATTTATTTTTTGGCTGCATTGGGTCTTCGTTTCTGTGCGAGGGCTTCCTCGAGTTGCGGCAAGTGGGGGCCACTCTTCATCGCGGTGCACGGGCCTCTCACTATCGCAGCCTCTCTTGTTGCGGAGCACAGGCTCCAGACGCGCAGGCTCAGTAGTTGTGGCTCACGGGCCTAGTCGCTCCGCGGCACGTGGGATCTTCCCAGACCAGGGCTCGAACCCGTGTCCCCTGCATTAGCAGGCAGATTCTCAACCACTGTGCCACCAGGGAAGCCCCTAGACTTTGTTTTTTAGAGCAGCTTTAGGTTGATAGCAAAATTGAACAAAGTACAGAGAGTTCCCATATACCCCCTACCCTCCCCCACACACAACCTCCCCCACTATCAGCATCCGCCACCAGAGGGGTACATTTGTTACAATCGATGAACCTACACTGACACATCAGAATCACCCAAAGTCCTTAGTTTACAATGTTGTACATACTATGCATTTTGACAAGTGTATAATGGCATGTATCCACCATTACAGTATCATACAGAATGGTTTTACTGCCTTAAAAATCCTCTGTCCTCCATCTATTCATCCCTCCCTCTCCACTAACCCTTAGCAACCACTGACCTTTTCACTGTCTCCTTAGTTTTACCTTTTCCAGAATGCTGTATAATTGGAATCATGCAGTAGGTAGCCTTTTCAGATTGGCTTCGCTCACTAAAGTATATACGTTTAAGTTCCTCCATGTCTTTTCATGGCTTGATAGCTCATTTCTTTTTAGTACTGATTACATACAAATGTGATGCATAAAATATTATCGTGTAGCCTAATGAAAAAATTTTAAAAGCTAATGCCATAGGGAAACCACTACCCAGGTCAAGAAATAGAAGATTGACAGCACTCAAGAAGTAACCATCCTCCCGTGTGGACTTCTAAAAGACAACTAGTCTGAACTCTTCAAAATATAAATAAGATGAAAAGAAAAAGTGGAAGGTTTGTTTTAAGTTAAAGAAATCTAGAGAGACAAAGCAACAAAATGCAATATGTGAACCTTGTTTGGTTATTGGTTCCCCACCACACACCACCCAAAAGAAGGCCCATAAAAGACATTCTTGGAGAAATTTGAATATGGACTGTTTATTAGATGATGTATAAAATTATGTTAATTTATTCAAGAATGATAATAGTATTATGGTTATATAGGAAAATGTCCTTATTTGGGGGAGATGCATGCTGAAGTATTTAGGGATGTTTCCTGATGTCTGCAACTTATTTTGATATGGCTCAGCAAAAAATATATATGGATATATATGGAAGTTCCACTTCTGGCAGGACAATGTGAGGAGCTCTGTGGACCAGCTCTCCAGTGAAACTGGTGAAAATTATGAAAAAATACGTACAACCATTAAAAAATCTCTGGAAATTATCCTAAGGACATACAGAAAATGAAGAAACATCTACTCAAGAAAAAGTCTACTAAAATTTGATTAGAACATGGGGAGTATGTGGTATTGGAACCAAGACCCATTCCCTTCCTTCCCCTTTTCTAGCTCTGCAAGAAGGAAACTCCTCTCCGGATTGGTGCAAGCAAGAGCACAGGGCTCCACCTTTCCCTAGCTCCCAGTTGGAAGGCTGTCTTCTTAGAAGGCGCAGGATGTGAGCTTTTCTCATCTTGCCCTTAGCTACCTGTCGCTGAGGCTAAGATCCAGTGACTATGGCCAAGAGGTGCAGGCTTCCTTCTTTTACCCAGCCACCACTTGTGGGATGGAGGCTCTACCCTGGGCACGGCACCGCTGACAATACTGGGGCCCCATTACCCTTGTTCTGGCTTGTAAGGTGGTGGTTCTGTGCTGGGAGAAGCAAGCCTAGAAAACTTGAGGCTACTGCCCTCCATTCCACCGAATACTAACCTCCTAGAAGCCGAAGAGAGGAAGGAGCAGAAAAATTATTTGAAGAAATAATGGCTAAAAACTTCACAGATTTATTGAAAAACATTTGTCTACACATCCAGGAAGCTCCATAAACTGTAAGTAAATACAAAACAAGACAAAAACAGGAAATGCAAGGAAATACGAAACAAGGAATTCATAAAGAACTCTTACAACTTGATAATACCAAGAGAAATAACCCAATTAAAAATTGGGCAAAGGATTTGAATAAACATTTCTGCAAAGAAGAAATGCAAATAGCCCATAAGCACATTAAAAGGATGCTTGACATCATGATTGATCAGAGAAATGCAAATTAAAAGCACAATGAGATGCCATTCACACCCACTAAGATGGCTATAATAAAAGGTCAGATAATAACAAGTGTTGTCAAAGACTTGATAAAATTATAACCCTCATACACTGCTGGTGGGAATGTAAAATGATGCAGCCACTTCAGAAAACAGTCTGGCAGTTATTCTAATGGTTAAACATAGAGTTACCACATGACCCAGCAATTCAACTCCTAGGTACCTACCCAAGAGAAATGAACACACATGTCCACACAAAAACTTATACACAACTGTTTATAATATAGCAGCATTATTCATAATAGGTAAAAGGTAGAAACGACCCAAATGCCCATCAACTGGTGAATGGATAAAAAAGATGTGACATATCTATACAATGGAATATTATTTGCTCATAAATAAGAGAGAAGTGCTATTATAGACTGAATTATGCCCCACCCCACCCCCGCAAAATTATATGTTGAAGCCCTAACCCCCAATGTGACTGAATTTGGACATAGAACCTTTAAGGAGATAATTAAGGTTAAATGAGGTGCTAAGGGTGGGGTCTTAATCCCATAGGAATGGCATCCTTGTAAGAAGAGGAAGAGATGCCAGAGATCTCTCTCTTTGCAGGCACACAGAAGAAAGGCCATGTGAGGACACAGTGAGAATGTGGCCATCTGTAACCCAAGGAGAGGTCTCACCAGAAACCAACCCTGGTGGCACCTTGATCTTGGACTTCCAGTCTCCAGAACTATGAGAAAATAAGTTTGTTGTTTAAACCTCCCAGGTTGTAGTATTCTGTTATAGCAGACCAAGCAGACTACTACAATTACTGACACATGCTACAACATGTATGAACCTTTAAGATACTAAATGAAAGAAGCCAATCACAAGAAACCACATATGATTCCATTTATATGAAATGTCCATAATAGGCAAATCTATAGAGACAGAAAGTATATTAGTGCTTGTTGGGAGGATGGGAGGATAGGGAATTGATAGCTAAAAGTATGAAGTTTACATCTGAGGTGATGAAAATGTTCTAAAATTGAATATGCTGATGGTTGCATATATTCATGATTATACTAGAAACCATTGAGTTGTACATTTAAAATGGGTGAATTGTATGAGATATGAATTACATTTCAATACAGCTGCTAAAAAATATATGTAAGTATACATGGAGAAATATAAAGCAAAATGCCAAAATGTTAGCAACTGTTATATCTAACTGGAGGGTACATGAATGTTACTTGTATTATTCTTTCAACTTTTTCTGTATCTGTGAAATTTTCCATAATAAAAAATTGGAAAAAAAATAGAAGTCCTCCAGTGTGTCCCTTCCTGATCACTCCCATTTTTCCTCTTCCAAGAAATAACCAATATCCTGACTTTTGTTAATCATGTCCTTGGTATTCTTTATAGTTCTACCACCTCTATGTATGAGTTCCTAAACAATGTAGATTAGTTTTTCCTGTTTTTCTGCTTTATATACATGGAGTCATACAGTAAGTAATATTTGTTCTTGGCTTGTTTCCATCAATGTCATGTTTGTAAGGTACATTCATGTTGTTGCATGTAGCTGTAGCTCATTAATTTTCACTGCTGAATAGTTTTCCATTGTTTGGAAATATCACAATGTTTTACCCTTTCAACTGCTGGTCAAAATTCAACTGCTTGAATTTTGGCTTATTCAAGTGTAAGGGCTATTAAGACAGTGCTGCT
This sequence comes from Balaenoptera musculus, assembly GCF_009873245.2. Classification (NCBI taxonomy): domain Eukaryota; kingdom Metazoa; phylum Chordata; class Mammalia; order Artiodactyla; family Balaenopteridae; genus Balaenoptera; species Balaenoptera musculus. The sequence continues at coordinate 100,841,651 of NC_045806.1, read as the reverse complement.
AAGAACATTCTTGCACATGTCTTTTGATGAACATATACACAAATTTCTGTTGGGTGTATACATAGGAGTGGAATTGCTGGGTCACAGAAAATGCATTAGTTTCAAATCTGCTAGATAATGCCAAACTTTTTCAAAATGGTTAAATCAAATTACATTGCCACTAGCAGTGTGTCAGAGTTTCTGTTGTTCCATATCCTTGCCAACAGTTGGTATTGTAAGGATTAAAAAAAAAAACAAAAAAACCAGCCACCATTCTGGTAGATGTGTGGTGGTATCTCATAATGGTTTTAATTTGCATTTCTCTGATAAAGTTAAGGACATTTTCATATGTTTATTGGCCATTTGGATTTCTACTTTTGTGAAGTAAGTGTTTATGACTTTTTGCCCATTTAAAAAATTTTCTTATCATTTTCCAGCAGTTCTGTATATGTCCCAAGTCCTAGAACTTTATTTGCTACATATATATTACAAATATCTTCTGCTACTGTATGGATCAATTTTAATTTTCTTCATGGTATCTTTTAATGAACTGTTTAATTTTAATATAATCAAAGTATCAATTTTTTCTTTTATGGTTAATAGTTTTGTGTACTGTTTAAGAAGTTCTTAAACTTCCAAAGCTGCGAACATAATCATTTACATTGTAAAAGCATAGTTTTGCCCTTCAGATTTAGATGTATAATCTACTTGTACTGATCTTGGGGTATTAATTGAAGTAAGGGTCCAATCTCTTTCCTTTTTTCCATATTGGTACCCAATTGTCCCAGCACCATTTTTGAAAAGAAGCATCTGTGTCTCTTGGCTATTCTTTCAAAAAGAATTTGCCATCCAGCTGCAAGGAGTGCAGTTAGCTGTCAGCCTCAAGGTGCAGCACCTTTGAGATCACTAAAGCATTTAAGCAGAAGCCAAGCTCTTCCCACGCAGCCCCTAGCCAATGAGTGAGCATGGGAGGCGTACTAAGGCCTGATCCTTTCTGCCCATTGAGGGATTCCTCTAATGAACTCTTCATCCAGGATGCCAAAACTTTCACAATCTGAGGTTCTCCACGCCCAATCCTGCTTTCCCTTCCTTTCAAACATTACCCTCCAATAAACCTCTTGTACTTTGTACTCCAGTTCATTGTCTCCTTACCAGAGGACCTAAACTAACACATCTGCTACCAGGAGTGATCCAAGAAACCAGGCAGTAAAATGGAATTTGGGAGATGGGATTACTCACTACCAGGCTGTCAACGTAGACCCCATCCCCAGTGGTATGTGGGGTACGGATTGTCCCAGGCACCAGATGGTGGCGCACTTGCTAAAACTTTCACAAGCAGTGTCTTGGGGAAATGTTCTGTGGAAGGAAATGCCTTGCCAGTGCAATGATTCAGGCTTTTGGGAAATGGGTTGGTGCGGGGTGGGGGGTGAGAGGGGAGAAGAGGGAATCATACAAAGACAATGAGATTTTCCAGCTGTCATTTAGTTGCATTGATACCTACAGAAGGCTAATGAAAAGGTGAGGGCTGTTAACAAACAAATACTGTGAAATCCAGAGTGTCTCTTTGTTAGCTTACACCAAAGCTCTTATCTTCTGCAGTGGAAGAACAGAAAAAAAATCTCAAGACCAAACTCAGGATTTTAAAGAATCCAGGTTCTTTAATCCAGGTTTAAAACTTCGAATCCAGCTTCGAAGATGACTGTTTGGTGGAGGCAAGGCTATTTTGTTAAAATCAGAGTCTTGGTTGGGAAAACTTGGGACACATGTTGATGAGTGACCCTGAACATTTTGACATCTCCCTTAGTTCGTTTGGGCTACTATAACAAAATACCACAGATTGGGTGACTTATAAACAACAGAAATTTATTATTCACAGTTCTGGAGGCTGGAAGTCTGAGATCGGGGTGCCAGCATGGTTGGGTGAGGGCCCTCTTCCCAGGTCTCAGACTTCTCTCTGTGTCCTCACATGGTGGGAGGGGCTAGCGAGCTCTTTGGGGTCTCTTTTATAAGAGCACTAATCGCATTCATGAGGGCTCCACCCTCATGACCTAATCACCTCCCAAAGGCCCCACCTTCTAATACCATCACATTGGGCATTAGGATTTCAACATACGAATTTAGGGGGGACACAATCATTCAGATCATAGCAGCTCCCCAAGCTAGCATTGCCAGATTTAGCAAATAAAAATATAACAAAAATTAAAATATTGCATAGGACATACTTATACTAAAATTTTATTTATTTATCTGAAATTCTAATTTAACTGGGCATCCTGTCAATTATCTGACACCACTACCCCAGGCCCCTCTGCACCCTCAGAACCTGCACAGATGGCCCATTCCTTCTTCTTTTCTTTAATACAAATTTTATCCACATTGTTTTTTTAAAATTTATTTTTATTTATTTATTTATTTTTGGCTGCGTTGGGTCTTCGTTGCTGTGTGCGGGCTTTCTCTAGTTGCGGCGATCAGGGGCTACTCTTCTTTGAGGTGCACAGGCTTCTCATTGTGGTGGCTTCTCTTGCTGCGGGGCACTGGATCTAGGTGCACGGGCTTCAGTAGTTGTGGCACACGGGCTCAGTAGTTGTGGCGCATGGGCTTAGTTGCTCCGCGGCATGTGGGCTCTTCCTGGACCAAGGCTCAAACCCATGTCCCCTGCATTGGCAGGCAGATTCTTAACCACTGCACCACCAAGGAAGTCCCCCATTCTTTTTTTTAAGAAATAGCACTCCAGCCCACCCCCATGTGGGAAGACACTGCAGAGGCCTCTTTCCCTCAAGGCAACAGGAGACCCCCCTTCAGGATCTGCCCCCACCTCTTCTCCTGTTGGGCAGGCATAGCTGCATAACCCATCTAAGAACAACATGGGCCTGATAGGAGAGGACAGGGCCTATAGCCCAAGGGATCCACACAAATTAGCTAGAATGTGTCAGCAGCAGTCAGAAGGGTATTCATGGGACTTGATTTTGAGGGTGCTCAATCAAGGGAGCCATGTCATAAGACTGGATAAGGGAGAGTTTATTGATCTGGGGGTACTCTCTTGGGTTACAAGGTCTAATCGTTGTAATAGTTCATTTTATGTGTCAACTTGACTGGGCTAAGGGATGCTCAGATAGCTGATAAAATATGATTTCTGCATGTGTCCGTGCGAGTGTTTTTGGAAGAGATTAACATTTAATTCAGTAGACTGACAAAGAGATCCACCCTCACCAATGTGGGCAAGCATCATTTTAAAAGGCGAAGGAAGGGCGAATTTCCTTTTTCTCTTCTTGAGCTAGAATGTCCATTTTTCCTGCCCTCAGACATTGGAGCTCCTGGTTCTCAGGCCTTTGGACTCAGAAGAAATTATAGCACCAACTTACCTGGTCTCTGGCTTATAGACAGCAGATCATGGGACTTCTGGCCTCCATAACCATGTAAGTCAATCCCTATAAATTTCCTCTTATATATATCTATATATATCCTATTGATTATATTTCTCTGGAGAGCCCTTATTAATACAGATTTTGGTATTTGGGGTGGGGTACTGCTGTAACAAATACCTAAAAATGTGAAAGCGGCTTTGGAACTGGGTCATGGGTAGAGGCTGGGAGAGTTTGGAGGTGCGTGCTAGAAAAAGTCGACATTGCCATGAATGGACCATTAAAGGCGATTTGCGTAAGGGCGCAGAAGAAGGTAAGAGTGTAGAGAGAGCTTCAATCTTCTTAGAGAATACCTAAGTGGTCATAAACAGCCTGATCACAATATGTCACGGCGTGGACACTAAAGGTCATTCTGATGAAGTCTTGATGGAAATGAGGAACATCTTACTGGAAAGTGGGGGAAAGGCCATTCTTGTTATAAAGTGGCAGAGAGCTTCACTGAAGTGTGTTCATGTCCTAGAGTTTTGTGGAAGACAGAATTTGTGAATGATAAAATTGGATATTTGGCTGAAGCTATTTCTAAGCCAAGTGTTGAAGGAGCAGCTTGGCTTCTCTTGAATTCTCATAGTAAAATGAGAGAAGAGAGAAATGGCTTAAAATTGTTAATCAAAAGAGAAACAGAAATTAAAAGTTTGGAAAATTCTCAGCCTATCCATATGGCAAAAAATGAGAAAGCATATTCAGATGAGAACACTAATAAGCGTGACCAAGGGATGCTTTGATAAGGGAATTAGTAGGGTTGTCAGCCGTGGACTTAATCAGCCACCTCAGCAGGAAAACAGCCAATTTGAACTGAAGAAGGAGACAAGAAAGAATGAAAGGAAAGTTGTTATTAGACTTCTTAGATTTTGCAGGACGGGACCATAGAGCTATTCACCTACAAAAGTACAATATTCGTCAAGACTCTTAAGAAGAAGGACCCAAAGGCAATTCAGAGATTATCAGGGCTGCCTCCTTGGTTTCAAAAGGGGGGGCCATCTCCAGGGTTTCAACAAGCCAGATGACTCCCACTCAGAGGTGTGGGTGCTAGACCCCTGCTCAGTGGAGTCATGGGGGGTAGGGTCACCCCCAAGACCCAGACTGATAGAGCCACTAGCATGTGATTTCAGCCCGAGAGAGCTGCCACATGGTTCAGCAAAGCCATGAGAGTCGAGTGCCCCAGTGTGTCCTGAAGGCAGGACGCCTGCCCCAATGTGTCCAGAAAGCAGGACCTCTGCCCCAGAGGGCAAAGCGTTACATTAAAGAAGATTATTCTCAAGCCTTAGATTTAATATTGTTTGCCTTGGAGTTTCGACTTGCTTGGAACCTGCCACCGCTTTCTTCTCTCCTATTTCTCCCTTTTGGAATGGGAATGTCTGCCCTATGCTGGTCCCACCATTGCATTTTGGAAGCACATAACTTGTTTGATTCCACAGGTTCACAGCTGAAAGGGAATTTGCCTCAGAATGAATCATACCTTGAGTCTCATCCATATCTGGTTTTTGATGCTATTTATTTTATTTATTTATTTTAATTTGAATAATGTATTTTATTTAGCCTATGTGGTATTATCATTGTAACATGTAATCAATATCAAAATATTTATGAGATAGTTTACATTCCTTTTTTTTTTTTCGTACTAAGTCTTCAAAATCTGGTCTGTTTCACACTCACAGAGCATCTCGATTCGGGATAGCTTCATTTCTAGTCCTCAATAACCACATGTAGCTTCTGTATTGGGTAGCCTAGGTATAACCAAATCCTGACATTTAAAAGAGAGAGAAACCAAGGATCTGAGGGATCTCTTAGAGATTCTCCAATAACAAAAGAGTTTACATTTGGAGAAACGGTTGTATACCAGATTTTCCCTCCATCATGCGCCTTTGGGAAACAATTAGATGTTATTTAAATGAGACTTTGGACTTTAGACTTAAGTTGATGCTGAAACGAGTTGTCTTTTGGAGCTGTTGGGATGGAATGGATGTATTTGCATGCAAGAAGGACATTAATTTTGGAGGGCTGGGGTGGAATGCTGTAGTCTGAATGTTTGTGTTCCCCTCAAATTCATATGTTGACATCTTAACCCCCAAAGGTGATGGTATTAGTAGGTGGAGCCTTCGGGAGGTACTTGGGTCATGAGGGTGCAGCCCTCATGAATGCGATTAGACCTCACAGAGCTCCCTAGCCCCTTCTGCAAAGTGAGTACACAGTGGGAAGGTGCTGGCTGTGAGCTAGGAGGAGGGCCCTCACCAGGACACGACCATGTTGGCGCCTTAATCTTGGACTTCCCAGCCTCCAGAACTGTGAGCAATAAATTTCTATTGTTTATAAGATACCCAGTCTGTAGTATTTTGTTATAGCAGCCTGAACGGATTGAAGCAATACTCCAGCCAGGACCCTAGGAGAATGATGCACATTTGCTGCTAGGGTGACTCCTAGGAGCCTGGGGAACGTGGTGACCCACACTGAGTGCGGTAAAAATGCCTGAGTTGCTACGGGAGACAGTGGAGGAAGGGATTAAAAGGCGCAAGGAAGTAGGCATGCTGCAGTGTATATATTATGTGAGACCAAAAGACCCACTGGAGACTATGTTCCATGCAAGGGCTCAGGGAACACACTGTTCAGCAAGGCCATGAGGAAAGTGCTAGTGAGACAGGCAGTAGCATTACTAGGAAGCTGAGTACTCATTCACATATATATATCTGCAATGAATGAGCAGGAGTCTGAGAAAACCATGATCCCTTGCCAAATTCCTGCACCTGACTCTGTTTTCAGACCTAGAACCCACTGGCTGAAAAGGTGGCCAGGTCCCCAGGAGGAAGGACCCTAAATCACTATGGCAATTACAGACCATAATACTAACCCCAGTTCTTTCCCAAAGGGACCTATTGCCATTTATTTGGGTGACTGTACATTGGGGAAAGGGGAGACATTTAGAGGAATACTGGACATTGATACCCAGAGACCCAAAGTGTCATCATGACTCCCTTTAGAGAGTGGATTATAGGGAGACCGGATAATAAATAGAGTCCTGGCAAAAAGACACCTTACAGAAGGTCCACTAGGTCTTTACATGTACCAGATGCTCATTTCCCTGGTCACTGCGTCTTTACTGGGATTGGCATACTCGACAGCTGGAGTAACTTTCACATTGGGTCTTTGTCCTGTGGTGTAAGAGCTACAGTAGTGGAAAGGCCAGGTTGAAGCTTCTAAAGCTGCAGCTGACAGTCATGATAATAAATAAAAATCAGTATTCCATCCCTTGCCCCAGGATGGGATATGGCAGAGATTGGTGCTACCTTAAGGATCTCAAGGATGAAGGGATGGTGTTCCCCATTTCACACATACACCAGTATAGACCCTGCAGAAATGAGTAGAACTTGAAAGATGACTGGAGATGACTGAAAGTTTAAGCAAGTAGTAGCCAATCTCAGCTTCTATGCCGGTCATGGTATCTTTTTTTTTTTTTTTTAAATTAATTAATTATTTTATTTTATGGCTGTGTTAGGTCTTCGTTTCTGTGCGAGGGCTTTCCCTAGTTGCGGCAAGCGGGGGCCACTCTTCATCGCGGTGCGCGGGCCTCTCACAATCGTGGCCTCTCCTGTTGCGGAGCACAGCCTCCAGACGCGCAGGCTCAGCAGTTGTGGCTCACGGGCTCAGCCGCTCCGCGGCATGCGGGATCCTCCCGGACCAGGGCTCGAACCCGTGTCCCCTGCATCGGCAGGAAGACTCCCAACCACTGCGCCACCAGGGAAGCCCCCCGGTCATGGTATCTTTACTAGAGCATATTAATTTGGCTTTTAGGTACATGATATATGGCCACTGATTTGGCAAATATGTTCTTTGCTATTCCAAACAAGAGAGAGGATCAGAAAGAGTTCACATTTATGTGGAATGTATAACAATATTCATTTAAAGTTTTGTCCAGGGATATGTTACTTCTTCTCCCTTCTGTCATAATATAGTTCAAAGAGACCTGGCCTCTCTGAACAGCCACAAAAACATCACATTTATCCATTACATCGATGACCTCATCATGCTGATTGAGCAGGATGAGCAAGAGATGGCTAGTACTCTGGAGGCCTTGGTAAGACACATGTGCTCCAGATTGTAGGAGATAAAACCTATAAAGATTTAATGAAGCTTTTTTAAGGATCCAGTGGTTAGGAGCATGCAGGAAAATCCCTGCCAAAGTAAAAGACAAATTGTGGCATCTTATAATCCCTACTACAAAGAAGAAAAGCACAGTACCAGGAAGAACTGCTTGGGTTTTAGAGCAAATCATTCCATACCTAAGAACACCGATCCACTCATATACCTGGAGACATGGAAATCTACCGCCTTTGAATAAGTCATAGAGCAGGAAAGGGCTCTTTTCAACGGATCCAGTAAGTAAAAGCAGCGCTGCTGCTCAAACCATATGATCCAGCAGACCCTATGGAGTGGGCAGAATAAGGGGTGAGAAAATATGCATTGTAGAGTTTATGCCAAGTCCCAGTGGGCTGCTGTTACAAAATGGGGACAAGATGAAATATGAATGGAGTTTACATAATCCATTTGGACGACTCCTGGTACTCCTTTGCCTTGCTGCATTTTAACTGTGAATGGACAAGTGCAGCAACCCCAAACCGAGGTGTGTATGGTTGACAGGGGCTCAGATTTCGCAGTAATGAGGGTTTTACTGACATCACCAAGTAAGCCACCAGGACTAGCAGAGGTGGTATCTGAGGGTGAGAGGAATTTAGGATGGATAGTGAAGGAAGGAGACAACACACATAAAGCAGCTCCAGAAGTTTTAACCCATACCACTGCAAAAAACATACCCACTACCTAGTGTACACTACTTGTTTACAATTATTTTGCTTTTAAGTCTAGGTTATATAGTCAAAATATTGTGTTCAAAAGTTTCTTGGGTTAGTTCTCCCTCCACTCCCAACCCCTAAAATGGCTGTATTATTTAGCAAGAGTAGAGTAAAGCAAATGACTTTTGTATATTGATTTTGCATCCAGCAACCTTGCTAAACCTCTAATTATTTTCATGCAATTATTGCTTAGTATTTTCATTGTATTATTTTTTAAAATATTACCAATTATACATTATTGTTTTGCTTTGTTTGTTTGGATTTACCCACATGATCACCAATTCTTTCTCACTATTTCTTTTTGTGATTTAGACCTTCTTTTTGATATCATTTTTTTTCTTGAAGTACATCCTTTACTAAACTCTCTAAGTTTTTATCTGAAAATGCCTTTATTTCACCATCGCACACAAAAGATCATTTTTCCTGGGTATTAATTCAGAACTGACAGACTTTTGCCAGCCCTGTGAGGATATCATTGCATTATCTTCTTTTTTTATTATTATTATTACTTTATTTATTTATTTATTTTTGGTGGCATTGGGTCTTCTTTGCTGTGCACGGGCTTTCTCTAGTTGCAGCGAGTGGGGGCTCTTCTTTGTTCTGGTGCGTGGGCTTCTCATTGCGGTGGCTTCTCTTGTTGCGGAGCTCAGGCTCTAGGTGCGCGGGCTTCAGTAGTTGTGGCGCATGGGCTCAGTAGTCGTGGCGCACAGGCTTAGTTGCTCCGTGGCATGTGGGATCTTCTCAGACCAGGGATCGAACCGTGTCCCCTGCATTGGCACTTGGATTCTTAACTACTGTACCACCAGGGAAGTCCCTCATTGCACTATCTTCTGATTTTCATTGCTGCTATTGATAAGTCTGCTGACAGTCTGTCTTTCCTTTGTGGGGGATCTGTATTTTCTCTCTGGCTACTTTTTTAAAATTAAAAATTGTATTGATATAATTTTAGATTTACATACAGTTGTAAATAATAATACAAAGATATACCTTGTATACTTTGCCAAGTTTTCCAATGGTAACATTTTGCAAAAACAATAGTATGATATCACAACCAGGATATTAATATCCACTGATCTTATTCAGATTTCCCCAGTTTTACTCACATTCATTCTTGTGTATATGTCTATGTGAATGTGTATTAAGTTCTATGCAATTTTATCACCCGTACAGGTTTGTGTATCCACCACCACAGTCAAGACAATAAACAGTTCCAACACCACAAGAATCCTTCATTTTGCCCCTTTATAACTACACCCATCTCCCTCCTACCCCCTTCTCCTGTCTCTAATCTTTGGAAAACACCAATCTGTTCCTCATTTTTATAATGCTGTCATTTCAAGAATGTTATATAAATGTAATCATACAGTATGTAACTTTGGGGGATTGGCTTTTGTCACTCAACATAATTCCCTGGAAATTCATCCAAGTTGTTGTGGGTACCAATAGTTTGTTCCTCTTTATTGCTGAGTAGTAGTCCATGGTATGTACATACAGCACTTTCACCATTCTGCCATTGAAAGACATCTAACCAATACCATATTTTGCCCAAAAGTTGCCATGAACATCCAGGAACTGGTTTTTGTGTGAACATAAATTTTCTTTTTTTGTGTGATAAGTGCCTCTGGCTACTTTTCAGATCTATTAATCTCTGGTAGCCTGGTTGAGTAATGGAATAGAATTTTGATGTAAATCAGAATGCAGCACCGAGAAACAAGGAGATGATAAATATGAAAGAAATTAAAAGAGATAGAAGATAGTATGAAAGTCCAATATACATCTTATTGGAATTTCAGAAAGAGCAAATTGAAAGAGCTGAGGAGAGATAATATTTAAAGAGATGATGGCTGCAAATTTTCCAAAACTGGTGAAAATATCTGAATCCATAGATATACAAAACACAATGTATACCAAGCAGAATAACTAAAATGAACCTAGAGTAAAATTCAAAAAAAAAAAAAGACACATGCACCCCAATGTTCATTGCAGCACTATTTACAATAGCCAGGTCATGGAAGCAACCTAAATGCCCACTGACAGATGAATAGATACAGAAGGTGTGGCACATATATACAATGGAATATTACTCAGCCATAAAAAGAAATGAAATTGAGTTATTTGTAGTGAGGTGGATGGACCTAGAGAATGTCATACAGAGTGAAGTAAGTCAGAAAGACAAAAACAAATACCGTATGCTAACACATATATATGGAATGTAAAAAAAAAAAGGTTCTGAAGAACCTAGGGGCAGGACAGGAATAAAGATGCAGATGTAGAGAATGGACTTGAGGACACGGGGAGGGGGAAGGGTAAGCTGGGACGAAGTGAGAGAGTGGCATGGACACATATACACTACCAAATGTAAAATAGATAGCTTGTGGGAAGCAGCTGCCTAGCACAGGGAGGTCAGCTCGGTGCTTTGTGACCACCTAGAGGGGTGGGATAGGGAGGGTGGGAGGGAGACGCAAGAGGGAGGAGATATGGGGATATATGTATATGTATAGCTGATTCACTTTGTTATACAGCAGCAACTAACACAACATTGTAAACCAATTATACTCCAATAAAGATGTTAAAAAAAACAACAAAACAAAACAAAACACCAGAACTCTATTCCAGCATTACCCTGATACCATAATCATAGAAAGACATAAAAAAGCAAAGTGCAGACCATCTTCAGGACCCTAGACCCTTCAGACACATCGACACAAAAACTTCAAATAAAATTTTAGCAAACAGAGTCCAGCAATATATAAAAAGGATAATATACCATCACTAAATTATTATTTCTCCCAAGTATCAAAAGTTGGTTTAACATTTGAAAATCAATCACTTTAATTCCCCACATTAACAGACTAATGCAGAAAAAAGCTTTGACAAAATCCATCATCCATTCCTGATAAAATCTCTCAGAAACTAAGAAGAGAAGAGAACTTCCTCAACTTAATGAAAGCAACTGTGGAGGGCCTATAGTTAACATCATAATTAATTGTGAAAAAATGAATTATTTCCTCCTAAGATAGCAAAGCAAGTATGTCTGCTCTCACCACTTCTATTCAACATTGTATCAAAGATTCTAAGTCATGTAATAAGGCAAGAAAAAGGGAAAAAAAAGCATACAGGTTGGAGGAAGAGGTACAGCTTTTTATTCACAGGCAACATGATGATCTGTGTAGAAAATCTTAAGGAATCTACAAAAAATGTTATTAGAACTAATAAGTAACAAGGTTGCAGAATATGAAGTCAATATATGAAAATCAATGGTATTCATAATTCAAAAAGATACATGAACCCCAATGCTCATTGCACCACTATTTACAATACCCAGTTAAATGTCCATCAACAGAGGAATGGATAAAGAAGATGTGGTACATACATACAATAGAATATTACTCAGCTATAAAAAAGAACAAAATGATCCCATTTGCAGCAACATGGATGGACCTAGAGATTATCACACTAAGTGAAGTCAGACAGAGAAAGACAAATATCATATGATATTATGTGTAATATCATATGATATTATATGTGGAACCTTAAAAAATGGTGTAAATGAACCTATTTACAAAACAGAAACAGAGTCACAGATGTAGAAAACAAATTTATGGTTACCCAGGGGGAAAGGGGGGGAAGGATAAATTGGGAGATTGGGATTGACATATACACACTACTACATATAAAATAGATAACTAATAAGGACTTACTGTATAGCACAGGGAACTCTACTTAATACTCTGTACTAACCTGTATGGGAAAAGAATCTAAAAAAGAGTGGATATATGTATATGTATAACTGAATCACTTTGCTGTACAGCAGAAACTGATACAACATTGCAAATCAACTATACTCCAATAAAAAATTTTTTTAAATATCAATGGTATTGGGCTTCCCTGGTGGCGCAGTGGTTAAGAATCCACCCGCCAATGCAGGGGACACGGGTCCGAGCCCTGGTCCGGGAAGATCCCACATGCCGCGGAGCAATTAAGCCAGTGTGCCACAACTACTGAGCCTGCGCTCCAGAGCCCTCGAGCCACAACCACTGAGCCCGTGTGCCACAACTACTGAAGGCCGTGCACCTACAGCCTGTGCTCCATAACAAGAGAAGCCACCACAATGAGAAGTCCGCACACTGCAACAAAGAGTAGCCCCTGCTCACCGCAACTAGAGAAAGCCCGCACACAGCAAAGAAGACCCAATGCAGCCAAAAATAAATAAATAAATAAAATAAATAAATTTATTTTTTTAAAAATCAATGGTATTCCTATATACTAGCCTTGAAGATCCTAAACTTGAAATTAAAAACAATGCTACTTACAATAATATCAAATATATGATTTTGACATAATGAGCAGACAACAGATGTGGAAGATCTGTGCACTTAGAAGTGTAAAACATTACTGAGAGAAATAAAAGAAAACCTAAGTAAATCGTGAGATATAAAGTATTACTGGATTAGAAGACTCAATATTCTTAAAATGTCATTTCTTTCCAACTTGATCTGTAGATTCAGCACAATCCCAATCAAAATCACAGCAGCTTTTTTTTTCCAGAAAGTGATAAGCTGATTCTAAAATTTATATGAAAATGCAAAGGGGACCTAAATGTCCAAAACAACTCTGAAAAAGAACAAATTGGTATAGATATAGATATAGACATAGACATAGATATAGATAGTGGTGAAAAAAATTTTTTAAACTTCAGGGAGTCAGCATCAAGGATACATATTGCTTCTTCTTTAATTCATATTGGGCTTCACGGAGGAGACAGAATTTGAGCAGCAGTTAAAAAGACCAGTGAAGGAGACAAACTGAGGGCTGGTAGACCTGATAAATGACCTGAGGTCTCTGTCTCTGAGTGGAGAATGGAGCAGTTCTAAGCATCCTGCTGGTCCAAGGCTAGGTGGACACACAGGATAGTCTATGTTGGCAAAAAACAAGATGGGAACTACAGTGGATTTCAAACCACAGAGGGCATGGCCAAGGACAAATGCATTTGTAAATCCAAGTTTTTCTGGTTTCTCTTACCTCTCTTATTGTGCCTTCTCAATCTTCTGGGTCTCAAAATGACCCTTAAATATTGCTGTTCTTTACAGTTCTTTCCTAAAACTTCTATTCTTTATATCACACAAATTCTTCCTGAATGATTTCACCCACTCCAGTGTTTTAAACTATTCTGACAATTTCCACATTTTTATCTCTATACCAGACTGACCCTCCCAGTCTTCAGATTTATATACTCAGCTTCCTACTGGATATCTCTATCTAGGTATCCTACAGATATCTCAAACTCAAAATGTTCAAAATTGAATTAATTAGAATGATGTCAGCAATAATGATGTGGTAAGGACCACAGAAAATACCCTTTTCCACAGAAGCAATGAGAACACTGGTGATAATGGTCAAAATCAACTTTTTTAGACCTCTGGGAATTAACAAAATGCTTGCAGGAATCAGAGAGCATTTACTGAAGAAAAGCAGCTAAGTTGTGATAAGAACAGCAAGCTTAGTGGCATTGCTCTATGCCCATCCCCTTCTCTCCAGCTCTGCAGTAGCCTTTAAAACTGACAACCCACAATCATGTAGAAAACCAAGAGCCTGGCAGCCACTGGGGGAGGCAAAATGAGGTTAGAGCGCCTTCAAAGCACTATACCCATATACTTGTCATCATCTGACCTGTCTGATATTTCCCTGGAAGACCCCACTCACAAGACTTGTCTTTATTTGACCTGACTCAGAGTTCACCCAGTGTGAACAGCCTTTTCCTGGAGGGTGTTTGCTGAAAATAATAAGTGCCAATTATTTAACGTCATTGCTTCTAGATGCAATGGATAATAGTTGGGACACAATAGGCTAACCAAAAAGCTTAAAAAGAAAAGCAGGGAAATGAAAGATCCATAGGGGTTTTGACAAGCTCTGACAAATTCCTGGGAATCTAGAAGACCACACACATGTGTTGGGCTATGTGCATGTTTAGGAAAAACCTGAGGAGGCCCAAAGCTCTCACCTCTGGCTGATTTTGAGGTTCTACATAATCAGGAAATGCAGCTAAGACAGAGTTTCAAATTATCTGGCCCAGTGTTGAAAGCCCCAAAGTGAACACAGAGCCCCTCAATAAATACTGGGAGACATTGATTCCAGGCATTTAAGGAAATCTCTGTCTAATCATTAGCTGATCAGTAAGCTAACCAAGCAAAAACTTCAGTGGTCACACATGACAAAGAATACAAACTTTACAGAATTACTTCAGAAAAGTCATTAACCAAACAGCAACAATAACAAAGACAAACAGAAAAACAAAACAAAACATAAAACACCCTGGGCATAAGACAGCATCTAATTTCAGGAGTTGCCACGTTATATTTTTCAAAAAAGCAAAACAAAACAGTATAAGACATGCAAAGAAACAAGAAAGATAGGCTCATACACAGGGGGGAAAAGAAGTCAATAAGAACTGTTCCTGAGAAAGTCCAGATACTGGAATTACCAGACAAAAACTTTAAATGAGATGTTTTTAAATATGCTGAAATAAAGGAACTCAAGTCTACTGAAACTAAAGCAAAGTATGAAAATGATGTCTCATCAAATAGCAATTATCAACAAAGAGATAGAAATTATCAAATAAATGGAATAGAAATTATGGAGTTTAAAAGTACAATCACTGAAATGAAAAATTCACTAGAGGGACTTGACAACAGAATTAGCAGGCAGAAGAAAGAATTAATGAACTTGAAGATAGGTCAATTGAGATTATTTTTTAATCTGAGGAGCAGAAAGAAGAAAAGAAAAATGAACAGATCCTCTGAAACCTCTTGGACACAGTGAAGCATACAATGGGTGACCCAGAACGAAAGGAGAGAAAGAATGGGCAAAAAAGTATATTTGAAGAAATAATGTCAGAAAGCTTCCCGAATTTCATTTAAAAAAAAGAAAACATGAATCTACACATCTGAGGAACTAAATGAATCCAAGTAGGATAAATGTAAAAAGATCCACACCTAGACACATCATAATCAAATTGTCAAAAGACAAAGAAAAAAGAGATCATCTGGGCTTCCCTGGTGGTGCAGTGGTTGAGAGTCCTCCTACCAGTGCGGGGGACATGGGGTTCGAGCCCTAGTCCGGGAAGATCCCACATGCTGCAGAGCAATTAAGCTGGTGCACCACAACTACTGAAGCCTGCGTGCCTAGAGCCCATGCTCTGCAACAAGAGAAGCCACCACAATGAGAAGCCCGTGCACCACAACAAAGAGTAGCCCCCGCTCACTGCAACTAGAAGAAACCCACGCACAGCAATGAAGACCCAACACAGCCAAAAATAAATAAATTTATTTAAAAAAAAGATCATCTTGAAAGCAGCAAGAGAGAAGTGACTCATTAGATACAAGAGTTACTCAATAGATTAATAGCTAATTTCTCATTAGAAACAATGGAGGCCAGAATGCAGTAAGATGACACGTTAAAAGTGCTGAAAGAAAGACTGTCAACCTAAGAATTCTATATCCAGCAAAACTTTTCTTCAGAAATGAAGGAGAAATTAAGACATCCCCAGATAAACAAAAACTAAGAGGATTTATTGCTGGCAGATCTGCCCCACAAGAAATACTGAAGTGACATTTTCAGGCTTAAATGAAAGGACACTAGATAGCAACTTGAATTCACATGAAAAAATAAACTGTTAAGTTTATTTACATAGGTAAGTATGAGACAATATAAATGTATTTTTTTCTTTATAATTCCTTGTTTTGATCATCTCCTCTTCACCCCATCGGTGAAGGATGGATTCCCCATTCTAGGGTTATGGGGATGGCTAGGACAGGTGAGATGGATAGCAGTTTATTAGTCACATATACTCACAGTCCAGGGGAGGAAGACACCACATGCCATGCAGGGCCACAAGGGGGTTGCACTTGGGAACAGCGTGAACAAGCAGGGTCTGAAGGAGTCAGACTTTATAGTATCAAGAGTATGAGGTGACCCTTGGTTTCCACAGAAGGATGTGATTGGCCTGTTTGAATAATTCCATGGGCTGACATGCTACTCAGGGTTAAGTAAGAACTTGCCTGATTCCCATGATAAGGAGAATTTTTTGGCTGGGGGACTTCATCATCCATACGAGCAGAGTGAGGAGAGGAACTTGGAGTTAGGCTATTTGAGGCCCTCCTGATTTTATCAGCTGTCAAGGCAGCACTTAATTTTAAGATTTACATTGCAGCTGACCTCTTGAAGGTCTTGATATCACTTTAAATCTTGGTTATGATTGAGACTTTTAGGGAGTAGAAGTGCCTCCCTAGGAAGTAAAGGAGGAACTTGACCAGGAGAAAGAGGGCCACATGGTGAGGTGATCATCAAAAAATAGTAACTTTAGTGGTGACCCCTTTGTGGTCAATAAACACATTGGAGGGACCTGTGCGGCATTGGTGCAGGGAGTACCTGTCCCCAGGGGGCATGAATTTAGACTAATCAATGCCTGTGGCAATAGTGACACCCAGTGGGGGGTCCATTTGCCGCTCTGTAACTTAAATAAGAGTTCTCTGAGGAGCTCAGTTTGCCTTTCAATTAAACCAACTTCCTGGGGCCTATTGGAGAGGTGGAAGTTCCGCTGAATGCCTTCTTTAAGAGCCAGCATTGTGTATTTTGAAAAGTGAAATGAGTACCTTTGTCATGATCAGTTATATCTACAACTCCAAAGGAAATAAGAAGTATCCTGGTAAGGCCTTGTATTGTGGCCTTAGTATATGTCGAGACATGTGTGACCTTGATTTATATTTTGGGTATCTATGAGGCAAGAGATTCCCAGAGTTTTTACCCCACAGGGGGCAACTCTTAGGCAATGGCCCAAGAGTTTGTAAAAATGTGGAGATAAGACTATTTTTTGGCTAGGGCATCCACTGTTAAAATGACGACCTGAAGTGTGGCCAATGGGCAGACTCTTTTTTTTTTTTTAAATGATGTTGATGATTTTTTTTAATTAATTAATTAATTAATTATTTATGGCTGTGTTGGGTCTTCGTTTCTCTGTGAGGGCTTTCTCTAGTTGCGGCAAGTGGGGGCCACTCTTCATCGCGGTGTGCAGGCATCTCATTATCGCGGCCTCTCTTGTTGCAGAGCACAGGCTCCAGACGCGCAGGCTCAGTAATTGTGGCTCACGGGCCTAGTTGCTCCGTGGCATGTGGGATCTTCCCAGACCAGGGCTCGAACCCGTGTCCCCTGCATTGGCAGGCAGATTCTCAACCACTGCGCCACCAGGGAAGCCCCTGCGCCACCAGGGAAGCCCCTGGGCTGACTCTTGTGTGCCATCCTTTTCAGAGACATTCTGGTTAAGGGATGAAAAACAGCAACATTCTACTGAACTCCATCAGGTATGATGGTGCGATGCCACCCATAAAGTGTATGAACTCCCATTATTAGTCACTCAGTTGATCCTAAGGGAGTCCCCAGGTAGCCAAGGGAGAGGCTTGACCTCCTCCAGCATCATGACATCTGGCAAAGGACTGAGGATAGAGGAGGCCACGCCTTCTGTAGCTGGGATCCACTAGAGGGCCCAGGTTCAGTTCCATCCTGTGTCAAGGAGGCCTCATTAGCTGTGATGTGCTTGTGGGGTGCTGCTTCCAAGACCCAAGGCATAATGAGCCGCTAGGTATAAAAGGTCACAGGCTCAGGGACTGTGAGAACCTCAGTTTTCAGGGGATCTCAATATGTGGCCATCAATTGCTGCCCTGATGGTATATAGTGCAGGCCTATGAAGGGCAATTTCTTGCATCAGAAGCCTAGGGACAACTAGGTCATTGTAGGTGGCCTAGAGATTCCAGGAGGTATGAAAGGAGGTTGCTGAAGCTACAATGAAGGAGTCTCTGAGGGCACTAACAGAAGTGCTTGTTGATTTCAATTTGACAGATTCTAGAGCTTTCTGTCGGAGAAGGCCCCATTCAAGATGGGTCAGTTTGCAAGCAGCAGCATCAGTGAGGTAAAGAAAAATTTGTAAATGAAGAATATGGTGCCTCCAGAAACCCAAAAAAGAAATACTCAAAGATATTGGACTTGCATTAACATTGTGGGCACTTAAAGGGTCAATAGCTGTTTCCTGACAGTGTCAGAGATGGAGCAGCTCTCAGTTTACCAAAGAATTTTCAGGATTGTAACAGAGGTAGTGGGGCCTTGCACTGTGTGTGGAGCAATAGTCTATCCCCTTTTATGAGCTCCTTTGTGAGTATTTGTATGTCCTTAATAAATGTGTTAAATGAATCTCCTTGGAGGAGGACGTCATCAAGGTAATGTCATACCTGTATTCCTAGAGAAAGGTGGATGCAGTTAGGATCTTTCGTGTGACGGTAAGGCCGCTGAGGTACCCCATGAGTAGCCTAGTAAAGGTGTATGTATCCTTTCAGAGGTAAAGCCAAACAACAGTTGAAAAGGTATTGAAATAGATACTGAACAGAATATATTATCCAAATCTATAGTAGCAAAATAGTTGCCAAGTGGATGGAGTCAGTAATTCCAATAATATTGGGTATTGGATATGGGGGTCATAGTGGATGGGACCGCAGAATTGAGGTTGCACTTACGTACTGTGAGGCACCATTCATTCTTTCCAGGTTGAAGAACAGGCCAAATTGGGATGTCAAATGAAGGAGCAGTGGAGATAATCACCCCTTCACTAGTTCAGTCTTACATACAGTAAGTTCTAATCCTTGAAGGCCCTATTTTAGGTTACATTAGGCCATATTAACTATTTTAACTGGGGAATCCATGGCACCTCACTTAGTCAAAGAAATTTGTAAGTGCCAAAACTTTATTTAATTTTAATTTATTACTCATGGGTCAGAGTGTCCATGCCCACTACAGGATATTTTAGGATAATAGGTGCTATGACCATGGAGAATTTAGGCAAAATAATAATTCTGATGGTTAAGGTGAGGCATACCTATTTGTCCTATATTTTACAGTCAGTAATTCCCTTAAGATTATAGAGGGTACCTTGTTTAAATTTAATGGGTCCCCAGGTATAACTGTGATTTGAGCCCCAGTATTAGTCCACGAACGTTTGCCAATTGGTGCATTTCAACTGCAAGTGTTGAAGTGAATTCAGAACCTATGTTGTAAAGGTGTAAAAGTGCCCTTTTGTCTTTTTTGCTGTATAAATTATTTTAGTAAATTTTGTATTTCCAGTTGTGTTAAATTGTGGACCTTTGTTTCAATTTAATTTTTTTTCTGCAACCCTGAGAATTGAGCTCTTTGTTGCAATGGAGGCATAAGCAGCAGAGTGGTGTAACAGAAGATCATTGGGTCCACAATTCTGCTACAACCCCACTCTTTCCCCCACAGGGACTTCCCTTTCCCCCTCTCTTTTCTTTTTCTAAAAATTCCCTCATAACAATTTAGATTTCTAGCCATGTAAAGCTGCTGCTTTCAGTTTCTGTCTCTACCCAATCACCTGTGATGTGGACCTTCTTGGTGGTTACAGGGAAAGGTTCAGGGCCCTGGGGCCCACTTCATAGGCAGCTGCCTTCTCTTCCAGGGAATGCCAGTCAATCTTCCCTGAGCTGAGTCCACATCCAGTAAGATCATTTTGTCTACGGGCTGGATGGGATTCATCAAGCCCCGTGATTGCAAGATTAGGACTTTTGGCATGCTGGTAAGCAGCAGTGTTAGGTAAAGCCCAGGCACATTGGCTAGGGGTTATGGATTGGGACAGCAATTAAGTATGAAATACTCCTTCCCATTTTCTTTTTATCATCGGTGCCTGGGCCATGGGCCACCATGGATATGCACCTCAATACCTTTGGGGGTCAGGAGAGCATACACAACAGTAGCAAGGGAAGCAGCAGTATAGAGAGAAGCAAGAATGCTACCCTTGCCTGAATAACAATGACTATTAGGCAACTAATAGTCAACTTAATTCTCCCCAGGGTGATGGTCTCCTTCCTTTCCACGAACCTCACAAAGAAGTGTCCCTGGGCCCATCCTGGCAGTGCACAATCATGAACAAGGTATGTTATGGCTGCCCAAGCAGCTAGTGACAGTAACCAGGCTAGATACTGTGACGACAGAGCTATAGCCTCACTGCTGGTAACTGTGACTCAAGTGCCAACTGGTCAAGATGCTGTGTGTGCTGCCTTCACAGGCAGGAGCCTCAGAGACCACCTGCCAAACACGGGCCCAAACCAACAGCCTACCATGATGGGATATAGTCAATTAGCAACCCATTCTTATCTTGAGGATTAGAGCATTCAGAGTAGGAATAGAGGATAATACCTAGCAAAGACAACACATTGCCTTGCAAGCCAAAGCACAAGTCCACTGGCAATTGGCAGTTCTGTCCCAGACAGTATTTGCCATATCACGGAACCAGTTAATTAGCCGTGAACAGTTAATTAAAGCTGACCCAGTGTCCTTGGTCATGGTTGGTCCATCCTGTTCATGACGCCAATTGTGTTGATCACCTCCTCTTCACCCCATTGTTGAGGGAGGGATACTGCCCTAGGGTTATGGGGATGACCAAACACACAACACCCAACACCGGACAGTTGAAATAGACAGCAGTTTATTCGTCACATATATTTACAGCCTGAAGGAGGACACTGCATGTCACACAGAGCCACAAGCGGTTTGTGCTTGGGAACAGAGTGAACAACCAGGGGTGTGGGAGGCAGGCTTTGTAGTTTCAAGAGGATGGGATATTCCCTGACGGTCCAGTGGTTAAGACTCGGTGCTTTCACTGCAGAGGGCACGGGTTCAATCCCTAGTCAGGGAACTAAGATCCTGAATGGCACAGCCAAAAAAAAAAAAAAAAAAGAAAAGAGGATGGAGTAACCCCTGGTTCCTGTGAGAGGATGTGACTGGTTTGTTTAAATAATTCTCTGGGCTGGCAGGGAACTGAAGCCCACTACTCAGGGATAAGCAGGAACTATGCCTAGTCTCCATAATGAAGACGGTTGTTTGGCTAGAGGACCTTATCTGTGGAAGGAGAATGGGGAGGGGAATTTGCAGTTAGGTCATTTGAGGCACTCTCAATTTTACCATATGTCAAGGCAACACATAATATTAATTTTAGGCCATATACCACATTCCTTTTCCTCCCTTTCTGATTTAATACTTATTTATTTAGTTATTTATTTGGCTTCATTGGGTCTTAGTTGAGGCACGTGGGGTCTTTACTTGCATCATGTGAACTCTTAGTTGAGGCATGTGGGATCTAGTTCCCTGACCAGGGATTGAACCCGGACCCCCTGCATTTGGAGCACGGAGTCTTAGCCACTGGACCACCAGGGAAGTATCCCCCCTGCCCCCCACCTTTCTGATTTAAAAGACAACTGTGTAAAGTAATCACAACAAACCTGTGTTGATGACATACAATGTATAAAGATGTAATTTGTAAGACAATAACAGCATAAAGGAGTGGGGAGAGAATGGAGCATTCTTGGAGCAAAGTTCTTAAAAAATATTGAAATTAAGTTGGTATTAATTTAAGTTGGTTTTTATAAACTAATATACTAATTGCAATCCCCAAAAGCCACTAAGAAAATAACTGAAGATATAAAAGAAACAAGGGGGACTTCCCTGGTGGCACAGTGGTTAAGAATCCGCCTGCCAATGCAGGGGACACGGGTTCGAGCCCTGGTCTGGGAAGATCCCACATGCCGTGGAGCAACTAAGCCCATGTGCCACAACTACTGAGCCTGCATTCTAGAGCTCGTGAGCCGCAACTACCGAAGCCCACGCGCCTAGAGCCCATGCTCCGCAACAAGAGAAGCCACCGCGATGAGAAGCCCACGCACCGCAACGAAGAGTAACCCCCGCTCTCTGCAACTAGAGAAAGCCTGCACGCAACAACAAAGACCCAACGCAGCCAAAAATAAATAAATAAATAAACAATAAATTAATTTTTAAAAAACCCAAGGTAATCAAAATGGTAGGCTAGAAAATAATCCACTTAACTCAAAAGAAAGCAGTAATGGAGGAACTGATGGACAAAAAAGATGTGAAATATGGAAAACAAATAGCAAAATAGCAGACATAAATCCTACCTTTTTGCTAATTACATTAAATTCAAATAGATTAAACACTACAATCAAAAGGCAGAGGAGATTGGAAGAATGGATAAAAAAGCATGATCCAATTATATGCTGTCTACCAGAGACATGCTTTGAATTCAAAGACACAATTAAATTGAAATTAAAAGGATGAAAAAAGACATATCATGAAAACAGTAACCAAAAGAGAGTTGATATACTAATGTCAAACAAAATAAACTTTAAGACAAAAATTATTACTAGAGACAAGGGAGAACATTTTATAATGATAATAGGGTCACTAATTCAGGAAGATATAACAATTGTAAATATATACATACCAAAAAACACCCCCTCCCCCAGATACATGAAGGAAAACCCGACAGAATTACAGGGAGAAATAGACAATTCAGCAGTTATAGTTGGGGACATTACTACTGACCTTAGAGAAATTTTTTTAAAGGCATACTATGAACAATTGTATGCCAAGAAATTAGATAACATAGATGAAATGGACAAATTTCTAGAAAGACACAAGTTATCAAAACTGATTCAAGGAGAAATAGAAAGTCTGAATAGACCAATACAAGTAAAATGATCGAATCAGCAATCAAAAATTCCTACATACACACACATACACAAAAAGCCCGGGGGCTTCCCTGGTGGCGCAGTGGTTGAGAATCTGCCTGCTAATGCAGGGGACACGGGTTCGAGCCCTGGTCTGGGAAGATCCCACATGCCGCGGAGCAACTGGGCCCGTGAGCCACAACTACTGAGCCTGCGCGTCTGGAGCCTGTGCTCTGCAACAAGAGAGGCCGCGATGGTGAGAGGCCCGCGCACCGCGATGAAGCGTGGCCCCCGCTTGACACAACTAGAGAAAGCCCTCGCACAGAAACGAAGACCCAACACAGCCATAAATAAATAAAAATAAAAAAAAAAAAAAAAAAAAAAAGCCCGGACCAGATAGCTTCACTGCCAAATTCTACCACGGAAGAATTAACACCAATCCTTTTGCTCAAGCCAAAAACCTAGAAATCTTCCTTGACTCTTCCCTTTTCACCACCCCTCCCCCATGTATCCCAAGTGCTTAACACAGCACTTAGCACAGAGTAGGCATGTATTCATTTATTCAATGAATATTGTGTTCTTACCATATTCCAGGTACTGTTCTAGGCATTAGACCTACAACAGTGAGCAAAACAAGCCCCTGACCTCATGGGACTTACATCTTAGAGAATGAATGAGTGAATGAGTAAATCTTTTAATACTTAAATCAGGCACCACTTCTCCCCTCCCTTCTCAGTCCTCTGAATCCAGGATAAATCTCCTTTACCATTGCATTAAGTTTTTTGTGTTGAAATTATTATTTTTATTTGTTTATTTTCTTTACAAATCTCTCTCCCCCCCCACTTAGCTGTGAACTCCTTGAGGGAATTCCCTGGCTGTCCAGTGGTTAGGACTCCATGTTTTCACTGCCAAGGGCCCGGGTTCAGGGTTCAGTCCCTGGCGGGGGAACTAAGATCCCACAAGCTGCACCATGTGGCCAAAAAAAACCCCAAAAACCAAACAAAAAAAACCTGTGAACTCCTTGAGAGCAGGATTTTATTTATTTATTGAATCTTGTTTATTTCTAGGACCTGGTACATAGCAAGTGCTCAATAATGGTTTGTCCTATACTATTCAAGGTGTTTTCTAACTTTAAAGACAATCTCTACTCTCTCTGGTTCAATTCCGCCTCTAGCCCCTCCCACACGGCTGCACAACTTGCTGTGGCCAGGAACACTGGTCAGTTCTTTGTTTTTCCTGGCTTTCAGGTCCATTTCATACATAGGACCCTGGGGCGGTGCCTCAAGCAGAGCCTGGGAGTCTTGAAGTACTCCCAACTGCCCAGGAAAAGAGCTCGCTCAGCCCTCTGCGTTTAGAAAGGGTTCTTATAGCCCAATCCACTTTGATCCTTTTAGTCCTGAAAGGCTACCATTTCCACTGTAAACTGGGGCCTTAATAATTCCAAACACTTCCCTCATCCTGGGTCAGGTCCCTGTGGTGATTCTGGGGTACACCCTGGAGGAGTTAAGTGGAAGTTTTTCAAACTGGGGAAACAAAGAGCGGCAAGGTGTGACTAGCTCATTCAACCTGGCTCTACTACTGGGAAATCATCTCAAACCACAGATCCTGGTGAAAAAGCCCCAGCACAGTCAGCTCGGGTATAAGGCACAGCATGGCATTTGAGTGGCAGGACATGGCAGTCACCTAGGTATCTGCTGCATTTCCTACCTGTTAAGGAGTATAATACGGACTACAGAATTTCTGTGAGTCCGTATAACAACCTCTGTGCTTCTGATGGGAAAATAGGCCAAGAAGGGTTAATTAGACCAAGGGACTCCAGTCATTTTGTGAGGAGAGACCGTTTTTCATTTCACTTAAGCCTTGAGAACACCTGTGTGGGGAGGGAAGGGACGTATGCTTGTGTGTCTGTGTGAGTGTGCTGGAGGAAGCTGGTGGGGGAAGCACCAAGAATGATGGATCTGAGGGGCCTCAGTGAATGGATAATAATGATAGGAGGGGGTTAACGGAGCTGACAGGGAAGACCCTGGGGGCAGGAAGGTGGCGGACAGTAAAGGTCCTTGGAGTGGGAGGAGCTGACAATCTGACAGCGACGACCCTACACAGAGCCATAGAAGGGCCGCTGCTGTTTGCAGCATTTCCTTACTAGTTGATCCAGTGTCCTAGTTGGGCCCCCCTGGGCTGGACTAATAATGTACGTGCCCCACTACAATGCCAACACATCAAACAAGCCACCATTAGAACAGGATCATTTTCCTCCAGGCAGCTGCTTGCTGCAATCATTCTGCTGATTAAATTTCATTCTGGAAAGTACTGCACAGACATTAATCAGGTGTCACAGCCACTCCATCCTATAGAGCCAAAGCCTCTCTGACCTTTAAAAATATACCAAACAGTTGCTAGAACACATCTCCCCAGGGAGAGTAGGTCCTCAGGCCAGCCCACAGAAATCTATGCTGTTCTTGCCCCCTTCCAACCGATCTTCCTCTCCCCCGGAGATAGAAAAGGGAAACAAAGACCTTTCTGACATTTTTGCCTGGGGGACTCTGGTCAGCCTTACATCTTGGTGGTGCCAGCAACCCCCTACATACGTGGATTTGAAGGTCTGGAAGGGTTTCCCCAACTCAAAATAGCTTCCCCACTGGCCTGCTCCACTGCCTGACATTTTCACTGTAATAAGCACTCCTCCCAGTTAAAACACTGTAGTCTCCAGAAATCCCCTGTTTAAACAAAATAAAATCAAACTGGTTTATTTGGAAGAGAGAATCCATAAATAATAACGGCACCTTACAATCACAAAACACTATTCCTTGCTTTCAATGGACCTTCCCCTATGCTACCTCATTTCATCTCTACATCAACCCTGTGAAGAAGATATTATTACTATCCCCATCTTGCAGATGTCAAAATGGAGGCTCAGAGAGATTAACTGATTTGATCAAAGTCCAAGGGGTAGAAAATGGTCTCCTGATGCCAAACCTTAAGCGCTGTCTGTCATGCTAACACAAATGAATACTGGCAACTGAGAGTTCTAAAAAGAGATGTGTTTGATGGTGGTGCAGGCAATGGCTGAGGTCACCTCCAAGTAGGGCGACCCTTTCCAGAGAAAGGGCCTGCGAACAGCCAGAAGGTTAGTGGAGACAGTGAGCACCTGGGTGTAGGGGAGGGAGGTGGGGAGGCGAGAGGGGTGGAAAGCAGCCGGGTCTCCCTCATTTCAGATGTTACTATTAGTGCTCCCCTATTTCTTTCCCCCAGGCCAGTAGGTGGCAAATGAAGTACCTTATCTCTAGTTGGATCTTCCTGCCAGAAGTGGTGGAGAGATGCTGGATGGAAGTGGAGGAGGGAAGGTCACGTATTTGTGTCCCCCTGGGTTGGGCTGCCCCTGCTGATGTGTACCAGCAGTCTCTGGCCGCCCCACCCTCTACAGGCAGTACCCGTTCAAGTCCAGGGCATTAATATGAAGATAGAGCATTATAACACTGTGTCAGTAATGTAAGACAGTGCCCTGTCCTTAAAGCATAATGTCGTTTAAAATGCAGTGTGTAGTAGGCTGCGACTTAATTGGAAAGGATGCCTTGGACCATTCGGGATGCTACAGAACATTTGGCATGGCCATTAAAAACTGTTCTCCAGAGCCCAGGAAACTAATTGCAAATGCTTAGGTAATGCACAGCTGATGGAAAGAAGATTTCCCCTTAAGATGATTCCATGGTATATGTACAGGGATGTTTATTGCACTATTGCTTGTAACTATGAAAAACTGAAACTAAATTAAATGTCCAACCATGCAGAGTTGGCTAAATAAGTCTGAAACATTCCCACGACAGAATGCTATGCAGTTGCTAAAAAAATGAGGTAAACCTATATATACTGATATGGAAACATGCCCATGAAATAATATTGGGTTTTTTTAAAAGTAAGTTGCAGAATAATATTTATAGTTTGGTTCCATTTTTGTTCACTACCTATGTGTGTAGGTCTCTGTGTGTGTATATGCATATACTTATTATATATGCATAGCAAAAGTGGAAAAGTCTAGGAAAATACACACCAGACTTTTAATAGAGGTTACCTCTGAAGAGTGAGATTGGGGAGGGAAAGAATTTCACTTTTTAATTTATACACTTCTGTACTGTTTGAAATTTAGGTACATATCTCACGTTGGCTGTTTGTTAAAGGAAGGCAGACTTTATTGAGCAACTGCTTCCTCGTTATAGCAGGATCTGGGTTCCTAGCAGAGCTGAGAGGAAGGCATGGAGTTAGGGGCATTTCACCTTCAACAGAACTTCCTACAGGACCATCTGAACTGCTGTGCTGTATTTCTTTTAAACAGCAAGACACTAAAATACAACCTTACTAACGATATCCTAATAAACAAAGCTGCTCATTTTATCCCTCTCTATATTCTATCTTTCCCTCAAATTCCAACCACCCCACCCTACCCCAGGCAGAGTTCCTTTTATCTTCCCAGGCAGGTCAGTTTCCCAGAAAGCTGTTCCTTTCAGGCAATCCACAGAGTAGACAGCCCCCTACCGGTGTAATTTCAGGGGCATAGAAAGAGCTGGACCAGAAAAAGTACTTGCCACCTGCCAGCATCAACAAGCTTTAATCACACAATGAAAGAGAAGTACAGATTCCCTTTAGTGAGGTGACACCTTGCCTGAAACTTGCACTCAGGCAAGGAAGACTGAAAGCAGAGCCGCGCGTTTGTGTGTGTGTGTGTGTGTGTGTGTGTGTACTTGTGTGTGTGTGTGTGTGAGAGAGAGAGAGAGAGAAGAACCAGAGTAAGTGAGCCCTGAGTGGCCCCAAGCACACACCGCAGGGAGGACAGAGTACAATTATGAAACATTCACCTGTTTGTTTAATTTGTTTATAAAATAGAATTTGGAGGGTTTGGGGGGCTAATGTGAATAATAATACATTCTCATTGAATATATTTGAAAGGTACAGAAAAGTATAAAGAAGAAGGTAGTCGCCTGTATTTCCACCTCCCAGAGGTAACTACAGTGAATGTTTATGACTTTCCTTCTAGGCATTTTTCTGTCCATGTATATGCAATTTGAAACAAAATCAGGATCAAACTATACATGCAGTTCTTAACGTATGTATTCGCTCATTATTATGGATATTTCTATGTCCTTAACATTTGAAAACCCAATTTTAATAGCTATATAATATGTGCATCATATGGCTGTGGTATCATCTGGTTAATCATTCCCCTAAATTTGGGCATTTCAGGGGTTTTTTACCCCAATTTTTCTCCTTATTATAAATAACATTGCCATGGTCATCCTTGCACATAAATCTTAGTCCAGATTTCTCTTTCCTTAGTACAGGTTCCCAGAAGTGGAATTACTGGGTCACAGAGTGTAAACATTTTTAAAGGCTCTGTGGAGCAGTTTGAACTGGGAGCAAATCTATTGCTTCCCAGAAACTACTGAACACAGAAATCCTCTCCAGTCAAACCTGAAAAAAGCAGTTGGACATACACGCCCCTGCCCACGACAATGCCACATCTAATTAGGTGTTTAATGAAAGTTATTTGATGGGGATAAAGGAAAAGGATGTACTGAGCTCTGTAATTAATTAGAGGAAAGAAACAAGGCAGTTACAGCTTCACTGAATCCTATTCGACGATCCCCACCAACCACCATCTCTGGCAGGTAAACCAGGGCATCCAAACGGTGAAACCCACCAAATGATCCCCCAACCCATTCCTGTGGGTTTGAGGCCACTCAACATCATCTCCTGCCCTTTTTTCCTGATTGTAAAGCAGTACATATGGTGAATTTTTCTGTATGGAGTTTTTCCTTCAATAAATAGTTTACAGTGTAAAATATGTTAATTTTGTTTACTCACTGATCTCGCTCTAACCTTAACATTTTGTGATTATTAACCTGTCACATTTATTCTAAAATTCAAAAAAGCATAATCTAGCCTTTTTGAATATCAAGATTTCCCTAGTGTATTCATTGCTGCATGCATTATTGTTCTCTCTTTTATGCCTTCAAATTAGGAAAATGTGAAATTCTGTGGGGAAAAAAACACTGATTTTAAAAAGAAACTACCTTCTTTCTGTAGGAAGAAACAGGTTGTTTGTTCTTCAGAACTTTCCTATCAAGAACTTACTAGAAGTATGTATACCTGTATCATTTTTTATGCTTTTGGTAATGTTTCCAAACCACGTACTTTGAAATCACAATCATTTCTTTATATTCATTTTCATATAATTCTCTTGATACTCTTCATCACACATTAGTGATCAGAAGCGAGATGTAACTTCCATTTCCTGCCCATAAGAGCTAAGTAGGTATTGTAATATAAGTTGAAGGGGGTTTTATTGTGCAAGGATGAACTACTGTTGGGTTTGACTGAAGATGAACTTTGATGTGGCATATTGGAACGCTACTAAATGCAACTTACAATGCCTAACAAAAAATATATTATTTTATTATTGAGAAAATTTACTTTTTAAAAGGAGTATTTAACTCTCAAAACAAACAAAAGGAAAAGTATACATGGAGAACAAAATCAGGAAAGATGCACTCCAATCCGTAAATTGTTGTTATCTCTGGGGAGTAGAATTGTGGGGAGAGGGTAATTTGCTGCATCATGCATCTCTGCAGTTTGGAGAATATTTACAGTGTCATGTTTTATTTCAGTAAGCAGAAAAAAGCAATGGATAAAAAGTGCCATATATTCAACAAGTATTTAAGTCCCTACTATGTACCAGGCGTAACTAAGTGATCACTATAGAAATTTTGAAAGCTGCATAAAAAAGAAGACTTTGGGTATGTGCAACGGAGAACAGTAATGAATACAAGAAAACAACTGAGCAGTTGGCAGTTTCTAAGGTACTTGTGGACTGTGGTGTGTCGTTGCCTGCCTTCTGGGCCTGCCCTCCACCTCTGGCTCCTATATCTGTGGTTCCCACTGGATGCCTAGTGCCCAGCTGAACTCCAAGCTGGCTTCTTGACTGGCCCTTCCGGTCGCTGACTGTAACCAGGTGTGTCTTAAGTGCTAAAACATCTCTTTTGCAAGGTAAAGCCTAGAGGGCGCAAGGCCCCAGCTACTTTCACATGCTGATGGTGGGAATGTACTTTGCTACAAATATTTTGGAGGACAATTTGGCAATATCTATTAAAAACCTTAAATATATTCGGATGATAAAAATCAGAATAGTGGTTACGTTCTAGGAGGGTTACTGGCTGGGAAGGGGGCTCAAGGGAGCCATCTGGGATGTTGGAAAGGTTCAACATCTTGATCTGGGTGGTGGTTACAGGAGTATAGTTATGTAGAAACTCATCGATATGTACAGTTAAGGCCTGTGCACTTTACTGTATGTTGATAAAAATGTTTTAATTGGGAAATATATTTGAAACGTTTGAACCAACAAGTCCACAGTAACATCGTAGCCAATGGAAATAAGGATGCAAATATTTAGTTCATTGTGTTATTTATAATGGTGAAAAATTAGAAACCTCTAAAACATCTCATACCAGGGAATGATAAATAAATGATGTTCCATCCGTTTAAAATCATGTTATCAAAAATTTTGTATTGGTATTGGAAAACACTTATTTATGATATAGTGTTTGGTAACTGAAGCAGGTCACAGAATAGGAAGAAAACAATAACAAGTAAAGACAAGTACCAGCTTTATTCCCTGGTGCTGTGGCGATTTTCCTGGTACTCAAAGAAAATGCCCAGCTGATGGTGGGAACTAGTCAAGCTTCGTGAGCAAAATAACACCATCAACCATGGCTCTCCTCTGATTCAGCTCTTTGTGGTGCAGGCACTGGGTACTAGGCATTGACCTAAGGTAGCCTGGTGGGCACAACTCCAGCCTCAATTAGGGATGTTTGGACTCTTTCAGGTTCTCCATTATTCTGAAGCTCCTTTCTATCCTTGGTCAACTCAAGTCTGGAGCTGAGAGGTAGGTGGTGGTAACCACGGTGGAGAGGGAATGGTTAGGATGTAAATAGGTATGTGTGTGTATGCGTGTCTGTGCATTTGTGAATACTTATGCAGCCACTATTTCATATATGCATGAATGCATGTATGTCTGTGTACACATGTAGACATGATCCCTCTGGTTTGCATGCCCATATTTGGAATCAGGAAGGTACTACGGTATTTTGAGCAGTCAAACTGATCATCAAAATAAGGGAGTGATGGAGTGCTATGGCTATTCCCAGGGCGAACATATTAGAGGCAGAGCGCCATCTGGCATTTTTCTAGTGGTCTGAAGGCTTCTGGGGAGCGCGCTCATCACTGGTTTGAAGAAGACGGAGAGAAACAGGCTGCAGCCCCACTGGCAAACGCTTCCTCGTGCTATAAAACAGCCCGCAACCTAGGGCAACATTGTGTGCTTCATTAAGCTTGCAATGAAAAGGATTCATTTTAAGCCATTTTAATAATTTCTTTTTTATCAAAAACTAACCAAGCAGTTTTACAGTAGCCTTCATTAGCATGAAAGACCCGTTTCTTCATCTAGGTGGCTTGCCTATTGGTAAATTTTACTATGAGCTGATTTATGTATAAAACCCACAAGTGTTCTGACATGAAGAAAATCAGAATAGAGCCCATGAAAATTCGCCTCTTGCTTTTTAATTGTCCAGCTCATTCAGAGTTAAAATAAACTTTCTTTTGGAGGAAAGGGGGTCTCTGTGCCAGGCTCAGTTGAAATGTGCTGTGGGTTTTTTTCCCCAAGTTCCCCTTCTAGTTCCTCCCCTTATCCCAGATCCTCTGACCAAACAAGCACAGCATCTCTGGGGAGAAGACTGCTACTACTCTCTGAGCTGCCGCAGCTGCTGCTATTGTCACTGCTACTGGTCTCAAAGTCATTTTTAACTTGACTGAGAGCCTGCTGTGTTCCAAGTCCCATACGGTACCCCGAGAGACAGTATGAAGGAAATGTACAGTATGCAGTTCTTTGAAATAGCTAGCTCCTCTAGTATTTTTTAAAATAGTGTTTCATTTTCACGCCAGATTCAGGAATACAGATGTTGCGTAAAGCAAGGCTCACCTCCATTAAGGGCACCTCCCCAGTTTACGGCTTTGATTATAAAGGTCAGATTACATACGCCTTCTGTGTCAATTATCCTGTAACGTGCTTCTCTCTAAAGTGAAAAGTCCTCATTATACGCATCAAAACGAGCATAGTAACAAGTTTCTATCTGGCTTCTTTAGGGATCTCTAGCTGTATGGTTGCTATTGGGGGGCCCAAATCCCCGAAGAAGGTGTGAAGCTGTCTTTTCCAGCCTGTATAAAAACCTCTTCAAGGCTACTTTCACAGAAACAAAATCAGTTAATTATGAAGTACTCCTGAGAAATCAGTGCTGGTTGCAGGAGTTCTTCGCATTAAATATATGAGATATTTAGAGTGGGGGAAGGAAGAGACTAGTAAACAGAACTGGAGACAAACATGGCAAGAGTGTACATATGGGGTTTCTCTCTGCCTTTGTGGAGTTTATGGAGACTGATACATAAGCCAAACATGCTTAAGACACACACCCCTGCAATAGTGGGCATCTTGTCTCTATCTAGGGCATGTATCACAGATTTCTAAACTGCATCTATAGTGTACAGCTGCTAATAATACCTGACATGGCCTTCAGCGTGGCCCCTGGGGTACCCTGAGTTCTTTACAAAGGGCTTCCTTTTCAACCTTCAGGAAGCTTCTTTTCTTCCTTCGGAAGATGGGAAAGGGCAGGGGCCCTCGGTTCCATTTCCTGGATAAGGAAACGAAGCCTCACAGTAGATTAGCAAGCCAGAGCTGGAAAGAACCAAGTACTCTTCTTCATCCCACCAACTCTCAGGAGTGTTTTATACTTGATTTGGGGATGTTTTGAGGGTGCACATGGAGAGAGGGTTGCAGCAGTCATCAGGGGGAGGTGGTTGGAAGGAGACCTGGCAAGCAGAACCTGGGACCTCTCACTGGGGCAGAATGAGTGCCTTCAAACAGGTGAATTCCCTGCCAGGCCAGGCCCGCAGGGTTGAGCTTCCAGAAGGAGCTGGAGCCCACTGCTCTCCCCTTCCTCACCTTCCTCCTCCCTTGGCCACCAGCCAGATATCTTGGGGGTACTCCAAGGAGGCCTCATCCTGTTCAGCCCTTTTGGGGACATCAGAACCACCCTCCGGGCCAACAACGTAGTGATTCCAGCCCAATATCCTAATGGGGTCTGGGAGGATGGGTTGGGGAAGGACTTGGTTGTTCTCCAAGATCAGGAACATTCCTACCACATCCCCAGTTTCCCTTAGCAATGCACAGTGGGTCTGTCAGCCATGACTTTCTCACTCTTTCCAAGGCTACTTGTGTTTTCATCCTATTTCACCTCTTGGGGCTAATGAATTCCTCAGGTTTTCAATATACTAGATAGAGTAGCATTTCTCTACTAGCTGCCGTAGCAGGAAGAGCGCTGAGCTGGGAGTCCAACAGATCTAGGTTCAAATCCCACCTCTGTCACGTACTAGCTGAGTGAGAACAGGAAATTTTCATCCCTTCTCTGAGACTCAGTTTCTTCATCTGTAAAATGGGGTTATCGATACCTCTTCTTCCTGTCTTGCATGGCTGCTGTGACGAGAAAATGAGATCCTTAACATAAAAGCACCTTGAACAAAAGCACAAACTCGGGTGCTGATGCAGAGTCATATTTGCTTTAGCTGAATCTCCTTCTAGCTCTTAGGGGGCTATTGGTTCTAGAATTCTCAGATCTGGTGAATAAGGCTGTGTTCCCTTGCTCCATCTCTGCATAATGTTATACACTCTAGTCACATCCCTTCCCAGCCTTCATCTTTCTAGACTAAAGAGTCTGCATTTGTTTAATCTATCTTCATATGGCAGCCCCCTCCACCCTCCCCCATCCCCTTGATTATAGAGTGGCCCTTCTCTGGATCATCTCCAGCTCCATTATGTCATTCTGGAAGCACTAAGACCAAACCTGCACAAATGTGTGTGTGTGTGTGTGTTCTCAGCTCTGAACCTCTTACTCTGCCCCCTCCCCAGTTATAAATCCTAGAACAGGGTGCTAGCGCAAGACCCTCGCTCCAAACTACAGAGGAGACCGGTCAGCCCCAGGTTGTAGCCTCCCCCTCTTTCTCTACGCAGTCCTGGCCCCAAGGGGCTAAAACGGCTCCCTGTCTGGCTTGGGAGGCTGGGAGGTGGATAACTAGGATGGGGGGGCCGAGGGGGAGGGAGGAGGGGGGTCTTGCGCAAGCGCACGTCGCTGCTCGGACCGCCAATGCTGCTGCCTCCCGGAGCAGAGGGAGGCAGGAGACGAGGGAGGGAGAAGAGGGGAAGGGAGGGGGAGGCGGCACTTGGGCTGCAGCTCGCAACCAGAGGCAGTCTCTCTCAGCTCTCGGGAGGGACGGGGAGCGGCAGCGCGGAGTAGGATGCTCTGCGGGGCGCCCTGAGCCTGGGGCGCGTGAAGCAGCTTCGGGGGCCGGGGCCACAGGGCAGCTTTCACCATGCATCAGTCCCTGACTCAGCAGCGGTCCAGCGACATGTCCCTGCCGGATTCCATGGGTAAGTCTAGCCGCCCTGCCTAGGGGCGGCGGCGGCAAGGGGTGAGTGCGCTACCCCCTGGACTGCGAGCGCCCCGGCCGCCCCGAGAGCCAGGGAGCGGGAAGCGGGGCGAGGGAGGGGGGTCCGCGCGCCCCAGCGTCGGGGTCCCGGACCCGAGCCCCAGGGGAGCGGCCCGGCGGGGGCGGGGACGACGCGCGGTGATGCGAGCGCCCAGCTTGCGTCGGAGTATCCCTGCCCCGGAGTGCGGGTGTGTGCGTGTTTGTGTGCGTGTGCCGACAGTCTTGCAGCCGGTGGTAAATCCCAGCTGTCTGGGGATCAAAACACTTCCCTGCAACCTGCGCCTTCGCTTTCCATTAGACGCTCCCTCTTTGCAAAGTCCCCTTCACTTCTAAGAGCTCAAGACTAACGAGAATTAGAAGAAGCAGGGTCCTCGCCCCCTCCCAACTCTGTCGAAGCTGCCCTGAAATTCAGAGCTGCGGTGGGGGGAGGCCTGACTTGCACCTCGCTGATGGGGGGTTTGCGCAACCCTGGGGGATGGGCGGCGGGGTGTGGGGAGAAGAAAGGGGGGGCTGGCAGGAGGGGAATTCCTGAGGAATCACTCAAGACAGCCCAGCCCTGCCGTCTGCAGCGGCAGGATCAACATTCCTTGAATTCGATTCCTATTTTGCTCC
Source organism: Balaenoptera musculus (assembly GCF_009873245.2). Taxonomy (NCBI): domain Eukaryota; kingdom Metazoa; phylum Chordata; class Mammalia; order Artiodactyla; family Balaenopteridae; genus Balaenoptera; species Balaenoptera musculus. Next base: position 100,806,641 of record NC_045806.1, on the reverse strand, counting down.
AAATGCCCGGAATTGTGCGTGAGTGTGAAAAAAGAGGGGGGACGACGAGTGAGAGCGCGAGAAAGAAAGCGAGCGCGAGCCCGCGCGTCTTCTGAAGTCGCGCTTTTCCTCTCAGGGTGGAAGGGAGGGGGAGGGGGGAAACCCACTAGCCTGATTTGGTTCAACACCTTTCCTCATGAAAAGTGGGGGACAGCTGCCTCCAGGCACCAACTTGGCTGCCCCTGGAAGCTGCTTTTTGGTAGTTACAAACAAACAAAAACCCCAGTCCCACTCAGCGGTTAGGCACCTTCCCAAGTACTATGATTTCACTGGGCGGAGAAATTAATTTGGAGCCCAGGAGAGCGGGAGGGGATTGTCAAACCATGATCCCACCTAACCTTAAAATTCGCCTCGGATACACTTTAACCAAATCGAACTCTCTCTTTCCAACATACTTTACATTCTGCAATACCCCTCCGTCCCGAATTCTTGCCATCCAGTCCGCTCAGGTCTTCTCCGAAGAATTTGCGGGAACATCGAGGGGAGGGGGCGGGGAGGGGTTTGAACCCGCTACGTGAGCTCCCTACTGCCTGCAAAAGACCCCGTCTCAACAGAATTCGTTCACCGGAGGGGCCCCAGAAAGTGTTATCTCCTGGATGGTGGAAAGATCCGTATTTCCAGTGGTTTTGCATATTCAGTATAAGAATTTGCTCTTTTTTTATTTTTAAGGGCGTAGTTATTTGCAACGTGGTACAAATGAGGCCAAGGACTCGGGTCCGAATCCAGAACCCAGCAGTACCAGCCCCCCCCCCCCAGCTCTCTCTCCCCAACACACGCGCGCACACACACACACGCGCACAAGCACACGCACACAGAATGCACTCCTCACCTTGGCCAGCTGTGGCGCCAACGCAGCCCTGGCTCCCCGACGCCAGGCCGGTGCGCGAGGGAGGGCTGGGTGGAAGAGTACGAGGTTTCGGCCGCGCGCATCCCCGCAGTGGGCCACAACCGCCTGCAAACCCGGCCGCCCGCGCCCGCCCGTCTGCCCGTGCGGGAGTGGGCAGGTTAGGGACCCCGGGCGTAGAGCGTTGCTCCTTGGCACCCTGCTCTGTGGGTTGGGGAACGAGATGAAGAGAGTTCTTTCTTGGGCTCCCAGGGGCCCTCAGCCAATCATGCGTTTCCCGAAAGATCTGCGCAACAAGAAGATGAGTGGGCTTCGCCCAGCCCAGACTCGACACTGAGGGGAAAGAATCACAGATCCCGTATGGACGCGCGAGCCCTCTCCACGCAGCCCGCTTCGTAAAGTGCGCAGACCGAGGGCACTAGCAAATTCCCCAGTCGAGTGGTAACCCTGGGTTTCCAGAGTTTGGACAGGGGAGTCTCCCCAGAGTTCCCTGGCGCTGGTCCCGCACAGCCCAGGCCTGAATCAGCGTCTAGGCTACTTAGGAGCTACTCCCACTTAACTCAGCCCTGGCAACGCCACCTTCCCTTGCATGGGGGGAAGGGAAGTAGAGGTGGGTGGGTTAGTGTTTCAGCCTCCAAGGGCAGCATTTCTGAGGGGATTCCCTCTACTGGCAGGACACAACCGCAGCCAAAACAATAAAATATAAAACACCCGGACACACACTGCACCAAGGTGCCTGCACTCTACGCTTGCTGGCTGGCTGGGGCGGAGCAGGCACGTGGCTGGTAATTTGACTCCGGCGCCCCTTCATCCCCTCCCAGCTACCCCCGTCTCCCTTTTGGCAACACCGCCCCCAGGCGCTAAGGCACCTCTACTACAGCGGGGCTCTCCTTCCCTTGCAAGTAACATATTTGTGATTCACCGGTGGCCTTGGATGTCTCCGGTCAAAGAATTGCCCAAAGGGGGGATTTCAGCACCTTTAAGGAAATGTTTGGGAGACTGGCAGAGCCTTGAGGCTCTTGTGTGGGCAGCCACCTGTTTCCACCGATGCTCAAGGCTGGGACTTCTGGGACCCTCCCTGTATGGCAAAGCTGACTCAGGTAAGCAAATCCGAATCGGTTCAAAGATCAGCCCGAAGAATTAGCCAGTCAGCAACAACATAGTGCACAGGACAGGATACTGGGCCTCCATCCTTGCTGCACTCTGACAGAGATTACACACCCTATAATCAAGGGGTGGAATCAAGAACAGGTACTAGGTAGAAAAACAAGTGAGCAGAGACAATCATCCTACCTTCTGGCAACCCACACCTTGGTTCCTGTCAGATACATAATCCTGGAACTGGTGGACATCATATGGGTTGTGGACCAGACCCACAATTACAACTGTAATTGTAGCAGTTATAATTAATATACTTACTGAGTGACGTATCTAGGAACTCAGGGACATGAAATAATGAGTGATTAGAGTGAGCTTGATCAAGAAAAACTTCTCGGAGGAGGTGAATTTTGAGAAGGTTTCAGAAGAAGGGAGGGACTCAAATTCAAAGACCGCAGTGCAGGTGGGGCCCTGACCAGGGAGGGGACTCGGAGGAGGGAAAAGCTGGCTGTATTGGGAAGGGTGGAGACAGCAAATAATTGGGCCCTTCTAGAGCAGAGCATCCTGGTCGTCACGAATCTGGGGTGGAGGAGGGGCACTGCAGAGAGGGAGGGCTGCAGTAGTTCTGCAGGGAGGCTGCTGGGGGCGGAGGGGGGCAGGCAGTGCCAGTGACGGGATTCAGACTCTCCCACTGCTGTTGGTTGCAGGGCTGGCTGTTGTTGTCTAAACAGAAAGATACTGGGCGCCAGGTAGACAGGCTAGTGAGAGCCATTGGGGTTGTGACACTAGTTGGCCAGAAAACTTTTAGATCTGGGGAGCCCTTGGGTGTACCCTATTGTAAAAAACCAATTCCATGAGCGTAGCCCATATTTATTCTCACAGTTCCCCCCTACAGCCTTTTTGATTAGAAAGGAAGTGATTCTGAGATGTTGACTCATATTTATTCAACAAGTATTGACTGTTCACTAGGTATCAGACACTGTGATGGGCACTGTTTTCACATACCTGCTGCTTTATTGAAGTACCTCATGGTGTCCGAGGTTTTTTTGATATGTTGATTTACTAAACAAAATTGGAATAAGATGTTCCTGTGTTTACGGGAACATCTAAGGCAGGCCCCGAATTGTACCCTAATAAGAACAGAACTCTACTTCTCCCTTCTTAAATAGAACAACAGCCAGGAAAATGTCCTAAGTAGACATAGACAAAAGCAGCTAAAAGAGCTGCTTTTTGGGAGCCTGGGCCACACCTTTAGAGGACAGGTGCATCTTGCTCTAAGTAGATGTGACTTTTCAGTCAAATTGACACTAAAGATAAATGGAAGGGGTGATTCTTCACTTTTCAAAGGGATTCACCCTGGGGTTCCTCAAAATGGTCAACTCCCCAAGTGCAGCTAGAAGTAATTTCATTTTACACAATTTTAGTGCTTAGAGTGTAAAATAAGGGGTGACTTGGGGGAGGATGTGAGGGGACAGAGAATAGATATTCAACCTAGTGATGGGAGAGTTTTCTTAGGAATTTTATCCCAAACTAATCCTATCTGGAGGCAAGGCCCCTGTGGAGCTGCAGGATCTCTGCCTGGGTTTCTCAACTGACTGGATTTTCAATTCAGGTTCCAAAGCAGGAAAAAAAAATAGATTTTTCAAATGACACCATGTGGTTTGCTGAGTCACTTTTCTGACCTGGCTCCTGTTCTTTTAAGAGTTAGAGTGGTATTTGCAAAGGAGACCCAAGAGCTGTGAATAAGATCAAAAGCCAGTTGGCCGGGAAGGAGCAGGCGAGTGATACCCCGAATTTAGAAAGACTGTATACACACACTCCCCCACATCTAGTCTCTAAGGTGACATGTTTTCCCTGTGAGGTGTTGAGACACTTTTGTGTGCCACAAAGATACCCTTGTTTCCAGATGTTCCCTCACTCTCTTTGGCCAGTTTGGGGTCGGGGAGGGCTAAGATGGTGTAGAAATGCAGACAGGGATGGGGGGCGATGTCGGTAAGTTTATGTTAGAGCCCCTCTGTGGAGCCAACTGGCAGATTCACTGAGAACTGGCTATCATCAAATGGACTTAGGGATCCTGGTTTGGAGGCTCATTTAAGGTCCCTCGAAATCTAGAGGAGGGGTAACTAACCTTCAGATAAACAGAAGAAATAAATCCTGCTCCTCCCCCGCCAACCCTTCGCAGTCTGTGCCTCCCTGCTCTGCTCCTCTGTTTACCAGCAGTCAGCTCCCCATCTGCATCCCAAATAGCCCTCTCACACAAAGGGCCCTGATGTCACAGGTGTCTCCAGCGGTCCCGTTGTTTTTCCCCCTGGAGGCTGGACTCAGGCCCCCCAGGAGAGGAGCCTCGTTTCCCAACTCACTTTACCTCTCCTCCCAGGGTGCGATATGGCGCTTTAGTCTGTGGGTGCCTCCAAACGCTCAAGCCACTTCTAAATTTCGATGTAAAATGGTCTTGGAATAGTACCGTATTAGAAATGACCCTGATGAGTCACGGCCCTCACTTTCGAGGCTGACGTCAGGGGAGAGACCGCCAGCCCCTCCCACCTCCCTTGGAGCCTTGGGCAGGGACCGCACTGGGAGAGACGAGATGGATGGTGGGGCTCACCCAGGGTGGCACTCCTGATGCTCTTCTTCCCTCGAGGAGGGGCATCTGCTGGGGGCTGCAGAGCCAGCCACAGTGCCTCCCTCTCAGCACCGTCAGGCCTCCTGGGTCTTCCTGGTTTTCTCGCCTCCCTCCCCCTTCCTTCATCCCCTCTCCCCTCCCTCCCAGTGGTGCAGTCTGGGCGGCTTCAAAGACAGCTGCTTCCTGAGGCTGCAGCGAGGCCTCCCAGAATGGCGGGGTCCTGCGATCAGTCCCAAGTGGCCTCTTTAGGCCCATAAATGACAGCCAAGCCACCTGAGTGGGCAACTCTGTCATAAGGCTCCCCACTAGAGAACTGGACTCTCATAGCAAGTCCCCAGTTGCTTATTTTTATGAGAACTCCTAGGTGGTAACTCATCCCTGGTATTTTCTGTTGAGAACCCCCTCCAGAAAAAACGCACGCGGAGTGTTGAGCAGTGCTTCATTCCTTAGAAAAAAAAAAATTAAATTCAAAAGCAAGTCTAGATACCATTTTTCTATCTGACTTAATAAGCCTGTTTTCGAAAAAAAATATTGGTTTGCACTATCATGTCCGATAAGCACTGAGTGGGAGAATGGGTTTCTCATCATTTGTATTTATGTCACCCTCACATAAGCCTAAACGGTGTAAGTTATAATCCTCCCCATCTACCTCCCCCGATACATATCTTTGTGGACTAATGGCCTCCAAACACTTACTTTATTACACGCATTTGTTATGTGGCAAATCTTGCCAACACACCATTTTTAAAGTTTATACATGAGGTGGCAAATGTCAGAAATAAATGAAAAAAAAAATCCCAGTACCTGGCTTGGTTCTGATATTTACACTGAAAATGAAATTGCATATCTCCAGCTTATGAAAAAACCCTTTTTAGTTGCATATTGGCCTTAAAATATTTTCATTTAATATCTCCACAGTATACTTTCCATCTATCATGTACCTTATAATTTGGCTTAAAAAAGAAACACTTCACTAAGTGGGTATGATACATCTTTTATCGAATGTGTTTAGTTTTGTTTTTATGTAACTGGTACAATTTCTTCTGTTGTTTATTTTCAAACTGGAAACGTATATACATTATTGTAAACGTAACACCTGATGACTGCAAAAATCTAAAGCTCCATCCCTTCCCCATAATCCCACTCCCCAGAGATAACCCCAGTTACGAGTTGAAGTAGGAAAGAAAAACCTTCCTAGTGATTTTTTTCTGTAAGTCCATCCCTTCTCCAGCCGAAATGAGCAATTTCAGTTTCTCTGTGTGCTTTCAGGAGCCTTTAATCGGAGGAAACGAAACTCCATCTATGTCACCGTGACTTTGCTTATTGTGTCCGTGTTAATTCTCACGGTGGGCCTCGCCGCAACCACCAGGACCCAGAATGTGACTGTTGGAGGTTATTACCCGGGAGTTATTGTGAGTATCAAAGGCATAGGTAGGTCTCAGTAGCTTGCTGGCTACAGACATTTGGTTCTACTCTGATGGTTTTCAATTCTGTTTGAGTTTCCGTGTTTGCTCAGTTTTCCTCCTTTATATATCTCTACCTTTATATAGAGAAACAGCTCTGGGCTGGTTTCGAAGAGCACTGGACTAAGACTCAGAAGAATCCCAGCTCCATCCCTAACTAGCAGTGTGATCCTGAGCAAGTCATCTCACTCTTTAGGACCTCAGTTTTCTGGTCTAGGACATGTTACTAATTAGCAGTGTTAACCTTAGGCTGAGGTCCTTTCCTCTCTGGGCATCTGCTTTCCTATATATATAATAGGGGTCACCTGACCTTACCTGAAATCTGAGGACCCTTGCAGCTTGACAGTCTGTGACGCACAGCACTGATCTCCAAAGTCATCCTGCCCTCCTCTCAGGAAAAATATGTGGAATGTTTACTCCTCAAATATGTGTGTTTATTCATTTACAAATTATATGCATATTCATAAAACATACAAAAATGGAAGTTCAAAAATTAGATTAAAATGAAATACACTTTAATTTTTAATATCTTCATACTAACACTAAAATTTCAAGGAGTGATATGCACTTCGCATGAAATCTCATTAAAGATAGTGGCTGTAAGTCGTTATTTCAAATAGCTTACTAGATAATTTTGAATATTTTGGGCTTTCTTCTCAGATATGAACAGATTGTCATGGGCATCGTTGTTTGTTTTTTTAAAATAATTAATTAATTAATTAATGGCTGTGTTGGGTCTTCGTTTCTGTGCGAGGGCTTTCTCTAGTTGCGGCAAGCGGGGGCCACTCTTCATCGCGGTGCGCGGGCCTCTCACTATCGCGGCCTCTCTTGTTGCGGAGCACAGGCTCCAGACGCGCAGGCTCAGTAATTGTGGCTCACGGGCCTAGTTGCTCCGCGGCATGTGAGATCTTCCCAGACCAGGGCGCGAACCCGTGTCCCCTGCATTGGCAGGCAGATTCTCAACCACTGCGCCACCAGGGAAGCCCATCATTGTGTGTGTGTGTTTTTTTTAATAAATTTATTTATTTATTTATTTATAGCTGTGTTGGGTCTTCGTTTCTGTGCGAGGGCTTTCTCTAGTTGTGGCGAGCGGAGGCCACTCTTCATCGCGGTGTGCGGGCCTCTCACTGTCGCGGCCTCTCCCGTTGCGGAGCACAGGCTCCAGCCGCGCAGGCTCAGTAGTTGTGGCTCACGGGCCCAGTTGCTCCGCGGCGTGTGGGATCTTCCCAGACCAGGGCTCGAACCCGTGTCCCCTGCATTGGCAGGCAGATTCTCAACCACTGCGCCACCAGGGAAGCCCCATCATTGTTTTTTTAATGTGATCTCACAGTGTGGCTGACAAAGAGCTCACCCTGAGAGTTCCAAGGGTCAGCTCTGTCATTTTCTCACTGTGTTACGTTATTAGGGTCATCTTCAACTCATGGTTTATCAACAGGAGTCTTTCCAAACTCCTTGTCCATTTTCTTGGGACTAGTTTAGTGAAGACTAGATAAGACTATCCGGGCACACGTAAACTGCCCCACCACCAACCCTTTGCTGCTTGGAGCCTGCCCTCCTCCAGAACGATAGCTCTCGCCTTGTCACCTGACATTCACACCGAGGGAGGGCGCCAGTGACAGTCTGTTCATTGAGTATCTGTAACGCGTAATTTCTTTCTTATTCTTTTAGATAAACAAAAAATAGGAAACAAGAGTTCAAATAGTTTCTTTCCATACTTCAGTGGATTGTTTTACCCATCCCCGGGCTGCATGCAATCCACTCTGGAAAGCGCTGAACTCTTTGCATACAAAACCTCATTTTATATCCAATCATCACGTTGTATATGAAATGAAATGAAATATATACCATTTTATTTGCCAATTATACCTCAATATAATTGAGGAAAAAAGAAAAGAAAAAGAAAACCAAACACCTCATTTGGATCTACACACACTGTTATTGAACCCTAAAACCTAACTCTAGAGGTTGGATCGTATTTTGAATATCAACTAAATGACTTCCCAATTGTAACTGCTAGAGAGCGGGAAGGAAGGTTAGGATGGGTTTTTGTTGTTTACATTTTAGGTTATCAGGAAGGGCAGACGGCTTTGTTGCTGTTATTTTGTTTCTTTTCTTTTTTACTCTTTTTGGAGTGGGGGGTGTTGGAAAGAGAAGCAAAGGAAGGGGAAGGGATTAAAGATGGATGCCTTTGACAAACAGGCGCCGTGAGTGACCAAGCCTGACGCCTGTTGCCTAGGTCACCGATTCCGCAGTCAGCCTTCTCAATAGCCCTAGCAGGAGCCGGGGCCTGACACGGGGGCCCAGCTGCTGAAGGCCGCCCGCCCTTCCCGGGAAGTTCCTTCGCAGCTCTTGAGCCGAGCCGAGGGCAGGTGTCCCACAGACACCGTCTGGTGCCCTCTGCTAAGCATGTGATGTGAGAACTCACCCGGTCCACTTCCTGTGGTGAGGCAAGAAAACCAGTCATCAGCAGACTTGGCTTTTATTTTTAAACACAAGAGGGGCGGGGGACAGAGGAAGGGGGGGGTAAGATTGCATTTTGGTGGCTTGGGAAAGCAATTTATAGGGTCTGCGTGACTTCGTGGGCTTCAGGTAGCTGCATTTAGTAAAAGGTTTCTGACTGATGAGCAAATGCTCAAGCCAAGATTCAGACTCTCCCTGGGTGAGAGGAAGGTATTTTCCATGTCACTTAAGAGTAGCAACTACTATTCATGAACGGTGCCTCTGAACCTTCTCTGTAGAATATCTGCCTGTGGGTGGCTGGGTTGGAATACATTAACAAAGGAAGGAGGGCGCGTGATTGTTGTTACTGGAGTACCTGACGTTCAGCTAGCACTGGAAGTTGAAGCAGTGGGGGCGTGTGTCTGTGCGTGTGCGTCTGGCTAAGAGCTAATATGGAAATGTTAATAGGAGAGCCAGCCCTAGCAGTGTGCCCTATGGTTTAACCTTAATTTTTTTGCTTTTATAGTTCCTGTAGATTGTTTCTTTAAAATGGGTTTTAATTATAGGAAGTGAAGGGGGGAAGACTGCAGATTGAAGAGCAGAAAAATCCATTTGAGTTGATAGGTCAGATCATGTTATAACAAATACAATAAACAACTCATACCTCTGAAACAATAAGTGCCTGAGAATCCAGATTTATCCGGGACTGGGGTGCTTTCACTAATTGAATAGTTTGGTTATTAGAGAGGTAGTATATAAACTCTAAGCCAGTGGTTTCCCCACCTTGGTGTGTATTTTAATAAACACCCCAGGGGAGTCTAATTCAGGTGGGTCGGCAACCACCTGGAGAACTAAAACACAATAAACAAAGTACGCTTGCAATAAAACCAGAATGAGCAAAATGTGGCATTTTCAGATTCCACACTATCAAATTGGTCAGTTTGAATATAAAGACCATTGTATAGATTTGTGGGAAAATGTCAGGTTATTTGGAACTTTGCTGTTTTAGGACTCTGGTTAAATGTGTACACGAGAATTTAAAATTTTAAAACAAACAAATTGGGGAGCAGTTACTAGATTTAAAGACGACTTAAAGACTACTTACCATACAATTCATTTAAATATTGAGATCTCAGGCATTGAAAAATATAATCGTGTTTGCATAACTCTAAGTCATGCAAAACTTTTCTGAGCCATCTTTATTTTGCCAAACGAGATGCCCTTGTACAGTGAGGTGTATTATGATAGGGTGTTAGCTACTCTACCTGAGCTAGAATGTGGTATCATCATCCTAAGACATGTATGCAGCAGGCATCTTTAAAGATGTGCTCATCTGTACAGGCTAAAATGTAAATTTTTTAAAAAATTAAAACCAACACAGAAAGACAAACTGGCTTAGGATTTTTACTGTCCTCGAATGTTCATGACATAGTCCGTTCCGGAAGAGTTCCAGTGAGCTTTCTACTCTGGAGGCCTAAAAAAAGCCAAGAGCCTCAGTTGTATGAAGATGGAAAAGGCAGGGAAGAGAGCCAGCTCCTTCTCTATAGCTCTCTAACCTTACATCCAGGAGAACGAGGCCTCTACATGTGTTTCCCATGCAACCCACAAGATGGAGTTGGCCACCTGATCAGTGCTGAAAGCCTTTCACTCTAGAACCTTCTCCCGCAGCTGTTATACTGCTAGGGCCCACACCAGCCTGGGTTTTCTTTCAGGAAAGAAACCAGGAGCTTCTGTCCCCTCTCCCAGGCGGGGGAAGGGGGGGGTCCAGTTAATTGAAAATTATATCAGAGTTGCCATGGGGTAGTAGGAGGCAGAGACAACAGGGGTCATTCAAAACAGTCAATAGGCCAGAAACCTTCTCTAGGCCAGCGTGGCTTCAGCTTCACACGTGAAGACTCTTGATAAATCCAGCAAAGTTTTGACTAACTTGAATGTTCAGGAAATAGAAGGAGGTCTGGATAGTGGGATTTTGTGGTTTATTGTGAATTAGGCAGAAATTTTTTCTACCTCTTGTTGAAAATGTTTCTAAAATATAAGATCATTCTAAGATAAAGTTCCTAGCATAGTAAGTACATTTCAGAGATGACACTTGAGTCTTGATTTGCTAGATAAGACTAACCTTCATTGGCTTCCTGTTGCCTCCTTAGCATTGTCATTCAAAGCTCTCTGAAGATGCCCTTGGCCTGGTCTCCCACACCTTTCTTTTACCAAAATTGTCAATTCACAGTCCCCTGAACGTGACTTGGGCTGGAACAGCCTCCCTGTGCTCTCTCTCTCTGTTTATCCAAATGCTCTGTCCTATTCCAACTTAAAGACACAGCTGGGACATTTCTCAGCTACTGGGATCCACAGTGGTGTCTACCATCTTTGAACTCCCTACCGTAGATTTCCTTCCACTCATAGTTCTTGGGAAATAGTCACATTCTGCTTTGTGGGATGTTGGGCTATATTCTCATTTAGCTTTGTTTATACAGGTCCACAATCCCTTTTCTTTCTGAACCCTTGGGTCAGATGTGTTTGCAAATTTAGACTGTTTTGTTTTGTTTTAAATTTCAGAAAGATAATAGAGTGCATATATCATATATTATCTAACATCCCAGTGGGGTCTTGAGATATACCCCATAATCAAGCACCTTCATCTTTCTACAATAAACTGTGAATTTTTACACTAAGTAGATAAACATTATAAAATAACCTCACGTCAGTTCAAGGTCAGGTTTTGCCACCAAGTTAGTTACCAAAAACCCTTTTGGTTTTAAGAGCTTTGTTGATTTCAGGATTACAGAAAGGGATTGTGGACCCATTATCTAGTTACAGCTCCTCGAGGCTGAGTCTCGTTGGTCTTGGTATCATACCCCACCCCGCTTCCTGGCCTCCAGATCACAGGTCTAGCAGAGTAGATGTCCAATTAATACTTGTTGAATGATTAATCCATTTGCACCTCAGTCCCAGTGGATGGGAATAGGCATAAATTATAGGGTGCAGCCTAAAAAGAGCTCTTGAATCTGAGTTCTAATGATTTGCCTTTTTTTCTTCTACAAGTGGAGGGCAGCCAAAACAAAGCAAACTGGTTATTTGTTCAGGTAATGCGGAGTCAAGATGGAGTTCCAAAGGTCTGAACATTCCATGATTCCGGGCAGTTCTCGAGCGAGGACCACAGAGCTTACCTTTCTGAGGCCTCAGGAGAGCAAACAGTTGATTAGAAGCAGCTGCCCATTTTCAGGAAATTCTGTTGATTTTTCCTTCTTTACTTTCACCCCCCTCAGCTCTTCCTCAAATAGGACTTCTCGCTCCATCCTTACAGGGAACTTCTTCCCTGGGGGGCAGCGGTGAAGGTCACTATTCTGCTAACACTGACCACAAATACAGCAAAGTGTGGCTGGAAGAACACCAGCTGTTAGGGAATCTGAGGGCTCGTCCTGGCCCTGCCGTGAACTTGCTGTAAGAGGGGACGAGTCCATACAATTCTCTAGGCCTCCGTTTTGCTATCTATCAAATGGGAATGATATGAGCTCCACCGAGCTCCCTAACATGACTGTGACCAAGGTAGAGGGCAAGCGCTTCTTTAAATTCAAATGCTTTTCAAATGTAAGGTAGTTTTAGTGATACTGGTGACTTAGTACATAAACCTGTCATCCAGATGAATGAATTCTTCCAGCGAGGACTCAGTTGATATTAGTTCCCCACCTGGTGAACTCTACCTGTCTTTGACCCCATTTATCCCCTCTGTGAGATCTGAGAACGACCATGTATATGTATTTAGCAGCCTACCTTATGCAGGTCACGCTACGTACATACCTTATCTCATTTAATCCTCACAGCAGTCCTGTGTGGTCAGGACCATTATGATTCCCATTTAATAGATGAGGAAACCGAAGCACAGAGTGGTTAAAGAACTAGCCCAAGGTCACACAGTTTATAAGTAGCAGAGCCAAGGATATAATACAAAATGAATTATTCTCTGCTCCTTCAGCACTTTGTTTCTACCTCGCCTGTGGTCCTTAAGTCACAGTCTGTCTCTCCCTCACTAGACTATGCACTCCTGCAGGGTAGGGGCCATGTCATTTATTTATCTCCCAAAAGTACTCAGTGAGTGTTAGAAAATGGAATGAGTTGGAGTGGAATAGAAATGGAATGGAAGGAAAGGGGAGGGAACTGGATGAAGTAACTGGTTGGCCTGGGATTTCCAGTCCCAGAGCACCTTGTCTTTCCAGCCAATTCCATGAGGCTTCAGGCCACCTCTTCCGGTCACTGCCATCAGAGAGTTATTTGAGAGTGTCAGGAAGAGCGAGTGTCTTTGCTTCCCGTCTTAAGGCAAAGACTGCTGTTGAGGCTCAGAAGAACATTCAGTGAATATCTGTGGAAACAGATGAACTGCTCAGTGAAAGGACTTATTTTCCATGTAAGAAACTGCCCTCTGACTTTCTTTCAGTCTCCACAAATGGCCCAGAGTGTCATAAGCACAGGCTATTCATGGAATTCTTCCTGAAAAATAAAAGCTGTGCAACATATTGGGAGGGGAGATAAGACAGAATACGAAACTCTTATGAAATAGAGCAAATAATGATAGGATTTACCAGCTCAAATCAGGTTAGAGCTGCCCCAAAGTTAAATGTCTTTAAGAATAGTAATAATAATCACTAGAACAAGAACTCGTATTTACTGAGTACTTACTGTGTGCCAGGCCCTGTGCAAAGTTCTTTGACTGTATTATCCTGGCTAATCCTTACAAAAATCCTATAAGACAGCTACTACTATGGTCCCCATTTTCCAGATAAGGAAACTGAGGTTTAGAGAGGTCAGTCAGTTTGTTCAAGTCACACAGCCATGAGTGGAAGAGCTGGGGTTAGAAGCCAGGCTAGTCTGATGACCGGGTTTTAATCACTATACTTCATCACAACACATTTTAATTACATTTCAAATAAGACCAGGCGGGAGACAGACATAGTTTAACCGCTGAGTGAGGATGTTCCCAGTAGAGTCTGGGACGGCATGGGTTACACCTTCATGCTCTTCAGCTTCTATTTCTCGAGAGGGGTTGCTGGCCGAGTGGCCCGGCAGAATGAGTCCTTGGAAATTTGTATTCACTCCTTCCCTTCATTCTCTTTCATGCTTGGGTTTCTGAGGCAGGCACCCAGTCCCCCTACACTGCCCCACCAGGCTCCTGCCCAGCCCTTGGGTCCATTAGATTTCCAAGACTTGGTGTAAGGCTTGGGGGCCTCAGACTGAAAGAGATGTCCCTGTGAGCCAAGGTAAGGCGGCAGATGGAAAGCCAGATCCTTAGAGAGGCTCAAGAGAAATGTAACTACATTGCTGGACTTGTGTTAAGATTTATTGGTCCATTCCCACCACTTTTTACTTCTTCCACTTTCACCCCTGACAGCAGCCATCGGTTAGTGATCATTTTCAGCTGCGAATGGCAGACTCAATCCACTAATGGCAGAACTGAGAGCAAAGTGGAATCTGCTACCCCGAGCCATCATCCCAGCCGCTTAGACGGGGAAATTGTTTTTCAGGGTTTTACACTGCCATTTCTATTCACCCTTTAATGAATGCTTTCTGTCCATAGATGAAGCAGAGATGGAAGAAGAGGTGAATAAGTGCTAACATAAATTGCAGTGGGTCAACCACAAATACAGGCTTTCAAAAAAAATAGTTCTTTTTTTTTTTAAGTCTAGGTTAAGGTGCTTGCTGATTGCTAAAGTACTTCCTGGGTTTGATTAGTGTGCCTGATGCATCAAAAATCGCTATTTCAAACCTTTATTTTGTAATTCGTGCATCAGGATAGAAGGTCTCTTTTCAAAGAAAAGATAAAGATCAGAATATCATGCGTGCTTTTCACCATTATCCGTCTCTTACTGACTCACCAGTCACATGCTAGGTAATGGATATTGAAATTGATATAAGCAGGCTCTGAAAAGCTATGGTTGACTTTTACTTTTAGCTTCTGGGCGCACGGGTTTCTTTTTAGGTGTGATTCATATCTACGAGGAAAAATTGGCAAATGGTGGGAGAAATACTTTTCTTACTCATACTGTATTTGTGTGAGTAACAGCTGCACGGGTTTAGCATCTGTACCCAGGGTATTTTCTGTTATCCTGAATTGTATCCCAGGGGTGGAACGACCGTGTGGTCAGGCTAACCATCTTCCCACGTGCTATCTGTGCCATGTTGCTTTGCAGCTCGGCTTTGGATCGTTCCTTGGAATCATCGGATCAAACCTCGTGGAGAACAAACGGCAGATGGTAAGTTTTCATCGCTGTAGAATCAAATTCTTCATCTGAAAAAGCTCAACATTTCTGTGGATAAGTGACACATTTCTTAAGGTTGCCCAAATTGTGCCACAAAAGAAACAGCTACTTTACTTTTCTCCTAAGCCTCCGGGGAACTTGTTTTAAAGTGACCCTGTGGTATGGGACTTGTTCTCACCCTGCCTGATGTTCCCTCAGTGGCCCAGCTAGTCTCCTTAAGTCACAGGGATGGAATAATCTGGATCTTGCCTTTTGCTTTTCTCCTCATTCGCAAAGGAGTGCGCCAGCCTATCCAGTCAGGCCAATTGTCCTTGCATCGGATGCCTTTGCTTCTTTGATTCCTGCTGCTGCAGCCCTGGCTCACTGGTGACCCTCACACCTTCCTCTCTGATGCATAATCTTGGAGAGGAGTTTTCGCAGAGGGGTCCTGCCTTTTAGGAGATTCCAATCTAGGGGACTTTAATTAACAGAACAAATATATTTAGGGCGCAAGAAGATGAAATGAAATTACGAAGCCAACCTCAAGTATTCCCATTACCCATACATAGTTCAAAGCTAAGTATGTGTAAGGTTGAGAGGAAGGGTACGCATATAACAGGAGGTAAAACTCACAAAGTTCTATGTCTGAATGGGGGCCCGCAAGGGCAGGCTGTTGTATTTTCCTGCTTCAGGCTGAGAAGGGTTCCTAGAGGGCAAGAGAAGATGGTACAGACCGAATTGCAAGCATATTGCAGTTTTATGGGCTTGTAAATCAAGATGCCTGGTGAGTGGTCAGATGGTGGACTGATTAGGCTTCCCCGTACAAGTCACTGTGGCATCTAGACTGATGCTAGGGTCTATTTAACAGCAAGTTTAATCAGATAACGTAATAGCTCCAGGGACAGGGAACTCTAACCATGTGTTCTCCCCCCAGCAATGTAGGGAATCGCCCTCAGGGGGGTTCTAATAGTTCTCTTCTTCCATTTCACCTGGGCTCTCCGCTGCCAGTTGTGTTTGCACTTTGGGTTTAAATTATTCAAAATGACAAGGGAGCTCTAATTGTAGAGCTGATCATCGCATAGCTGATAATGCCAATTTCATGACATCTTTCATCCATTATTTACCAACTCTCTGTAGTGCTGTGAAGTGAGATTTATGGGGCGAGGTTTCTGAACAACTCCCAAAGGAGATCAGTATTACCTTCTAGCCTGTGAGATGGGAGGCTAGCCTCTGAGATGGGAGGCCACCTTAGGGTGGCCTTGACTTTGATTTCCTCCTTCTCCCTGGGGAGCAGCTTAATGCCATGCTATTTCTCTACTTTACCCCCCAAACACCTCAAAGAGGGTGTTTTGAGGGTCAACACGGGCAGATGGTGGGCTTAGGCAGTACCTATCCCTGCCCCTGGTTACGCCTTGAAACACCTACCCCCACGTTGGGTTGTAGTATCGCCCTTGTAATGGAAGACAAATTATTAGGAAAATTTCTGTTATCTAACACGATAGGAGAAGAGGGCAGTCTGGTTCCAGCAAACATTTCTCTTACTTGAATTTTTTCGTATGTACCACAGGATGGTGGTACACAGAGTTGATCAATTTCAGAGACTTCAACCCTTGTAAAATGTCTTTGACACCTAAGCCGTAATAAGTTGAGTGTTCTCTTTCTTCAGTGGTGCAGGGCCATGTAGGGTTGTGCAGGGCCTCAGAATCATCCCTTCTTCATCATTGCCCACCATGAGGGCTTGGGAAGAACACTGGACTAGGGGTTGGTGGGCACAGGCTCTTCCATAGACTGGATAGTGACCTTGGACACACCACTTCCCCTCTCTGAGCCTCCAATTCCACAATAAATAAATTAGGGGGTGGGACTTCATGATGTCAAAGGTCTAACATTTTTCTGAGTCTGAGAATGGAAGAGCCATGCAGTCTAATTCCTCAGCCTCCTCTTCCTTGGGCGCTCATAGACTCATGGAGTGAATTTCTTAGCTTGCCCTGAAAATGTAAGAAGTGCTTCAATGGCCCCTTCTCCGCGTCCCCCTCCCCCTGCTCCCACTCATGCTGCGTGACTGAAAAGGGCATTCACACTTCACACGGGATGGCAGGCCAGAGTTCTGCTTTGGCTGGCGGTCTCTTGGGGATCGCCTTGTCTCCAGAAGCAGCGAGAGTGAAAGGCTAACAGACACTTTTGCTTTGTCCCCCACCCCTACTCCCACAGCTGGTGGCTTCCATCGTCTTTATCAGCTTTGGTGTGATTGCAGCCTTTTGTTGTGCCATAGTCGATGGGGTCTTCGCTGCCAGACACATTGTGAGTATTTTTAGTCCTGAGTTAAAGTAAATGGGCAATACAACAAGGCTTCATCGAGCGTGTGTGTGCTGGGTGTGTGCTAAGGGCTGTGAGGGGTACAGGAGAGGGAGGTGACATCACCGGCCTCAAGGAGGTGATGTCAAAATGAGGACATCCCTGGACACACACGGGCATCTAGAGAAATTGGTCTAAGCTGGGCATATAAACTCTAAGTGCCCAAGTGGTTTACCTTGGATCAGAGCAGGCTTCCCAGTGGTGGAGGGGTTGGAGCTAAGCCTTTGTTGACATGTGGGTGAGATTTGGAAAAGTCAGAGACAAGGGCCAGGGGACTGGCTTGGAATTGGTGTTGGGAGTGAGGAGGTCGGGAGAGAGCCGCAGGAAGCCACATGACTTCCTGAGAGCCTTGGAGGTGGCAGTAGCTGACCTCCCCCACCTCCAACAGTGACAAGAGCAGCCCATGAGGACAGACACCTTTTCTAGGATACCTGAACTTCGCTGTCTTCATGGCTGGAGAGGAGTGATATGATTGGGATCTGGAGAAAGCCCCAGAGCTGGAAGTCTCCAAAACGAGCCCAGTCCTGGAGCTGAGGCGCCAAATGCTTCCTGTTCTGGAGAAGCTGTGCCTCGAGTAAGGCTACTTTACTCCTGAAACCCAAACCTGTGCTCCTTCTTGGAGAAGCCTGGGATTCGGGTCCTTCCCACAGGGCTCCCTGCAGGAGCCCTCACCCCTCGGTCGGCGCTTTCCATCTCTTACGATTCCAGATATCTGGCCTAGGGCCGCCTTCTCCATTGGGCTCAGTAGACAACAGTGCCTGTGACCCATGGACTTTCAGGGTCCCAGAAAAATATGATCATTTCTTTTCAAGTCAGAGGAAAACTGATGAACTCTTAGGCCAAAAAAAAAGTTTTCACACATAATAGAAATTTGTCTTTATACCAATGCAGTCATAAGATATAATCAAAATAAATGAAATATCATTTTCAACAATTTTTAATGGAGGAAGCTGTCCACAAAAGGCAAAAGTCCCAGGGAGGTCATAGTATAGCCCTGATCTGGCCCACAAACCCAAATCGAGAGCAAGCCAAGCAGCTTACTGAGCTGCCACAAAAACCTCAGATACTCATTTTTCCCCCAAGTGAACCAACATTGAAAATGAAAACATCCTATGAACTAGGTGGAATTATATGTTTTCTAAAACAATTGAATTAGAGAAAAATTGTATTATCAGAATATTGTGTGGATCAATCATATTTTATTCCATTTCAGTCGTTGGCTAATAGTGCAGGTCATCCTGAGGGAGTGTCCTGGGTATGGATGGATCTGGGAAAGGATGATTTGCAACATTATTATTTCAATCCCAACTTGCTCTTGGACTCTCCTCCTAGACATAAGAGTCAGTCCCTCATTTGCCAAGATTAGTGGAATTCCTATGGTCAGTGCTGGCATGTCAGGAGATAATTACTGGGCAGGGGGAAAAGTATGGGATGGAAGAGAGAAGCTTTTTGCCCAGTTTTCTTTTGGAGTCAGGAATATGTCGGCCCCTATATCAGACTCATCCCTTTTGAGTTTAGCTGAGAGAGCCATCTTTTTCTTCATCTTTTTCTTTTTGAAAAGGCAAGTGACACAACAGGAACTTGTAACATCCACTATCCTACCACCCTAACATAGCAATTCTATTACATATGCAATTTTTGCATATTACCCTCTGAGTATATACCTATTTTTGTAGCATGCTTGTAGACAATCATAGTATGTGTGCTATTTTGTTTCAACAGGCGCCATCTTAATAACAATAATTCCTTGTTTTTGTGTAGTGAATTTAGTGTTTCAATATGCCTTAACATCTATTATCTCATTTGAGACCCACAGCAATCCTGTGAGATATGTAGGGCAGGTGTTATTATCCCCATTTGACAAGCACTCTTCACTCTGAGGCAGTCTCCATGGCAACGTAGGCCTAGTGGCCAAGAAGCCTGCAGTAGATTTTCATGGCATCATGAGCTAAAATGGCTTCCTCCTTTTCCCTCCTCCTCCCACTCCTAATGTTTTTTTTTTAAACATCTTTATTGAGATACAGTTCACGTCCCATATAATTTACCCATCTGAAGTATATAATTCAGTGGCTTTTAGTACATTCACAGGTATGTGCAAACTATCACGTCAATTCTAGAAGATTTTTCTCATCCCCCAAACAACCCCATACCCTTTAGCTATCACTTCCCTATTCCCCCTGTTCCCCCAAGTCCTAGGCAACCACTAATCTACTTTCTCTATAGATTTCCCTATATTAATTAACATTTCCTGTTAATGGCATCATATCATATGTAGTCTTTTGCAACCTGACTTTTTTTACTTAGTATAATGTTTTCCAGATTTATCCATATTGTAGCATGTATCATTGCTTCCTTTCTTTTTATGGTCTAATAATATTCCATTGTATTGATATACCACATTTTGGTTATCCATTCACAAGTTGATGGACATTTGGGTTGTTTCCACCTCTTGGCTGTTATCAGTAATGCTGCTATAAACATTTGTGTTCAAGTTTCTATGTGGACATATGTTTTCATTTCCTTTGAGTATATACCTATGATTGGAAGTACTGGGTCATATGGTAACTACGTTTAACCTTTTGATGAACTGCCAATTTTCCAAAGTGACTGCACCGTTTTACATTCGCACTGGAAGTATCTGAGTGTGCCAGTCTCTCCACATCCTTGCCAACTCCCGTTATTATCCGACTTTTTAATTCTAGCCATCCTAGTAGGTATGATGTGGTTTCTCATTGTGGTTTTGATTTGCATTTCCCTGACTCCTAAACTCCTCAAGGTTTTGATCACTGGCCTCATCCAAAGGCAATGGGAGAAAAATCCAAAATATATTTATTGGAAGTTTCTTCCAGCTTCTGAGTCTAGGCCGTCTGTACCTCCTGCCGTTAGTGGCTTGCAGTAGAGCGTTTGATTCGGGAGGTTGGGGTAAGGCTTTGAGAACACCTTTTTGCCTACACTGTACCTGTCCTAAGACATCTGCCAGCCCTCACTGGTACCCAGACAGTTTTGAGGGAGAAGGTTTTATTAATCTATGGTGATGTCTGTTGGCCAGTTTAAATGAAAGGCACATTTGGATCCCAGCACCGCTCGGGTGGGTTAGAGCCAGCCTTTCCTGTTGTTGGGGCCCTTTAACCTCCTGGTGCCCTGTCCTTTGGCTTGGGGGCATATGCGCTTCCCCTTAAGACCTACCTCCTGACCCCCCTCTAAATGTGTCTCATTCCTTCTCTCTCTTGTCTCCAGTTTCCTTCCTTTCCCCTCCCCGAATATAGCAATTAACTAGCTGGGAAAATCCCTTTCCCTCCTCGTGCCACAGTCTCTCCTCTTCCACCTGGATGTGATAGTAACTTAGTTGCCTCTCAGGGTTAACATGAGGATGGTATGAAATAATGGGTGTGAACGCGCCCTGAGAGGGCCTCACCCAGAGCACACTGACACTCAGCAGAAAGCAGTCTCGTGGCCAGCCCTCCACTCCGGAGCTGCTAGCCCTTCGGATGTAAAAGGCTGCCTTGGCTAAGTGGCCTTTTCTTACCTCCCAGTCACATGGGCTTGTTCCTCCCCTGGGGCCTCAGTGCACAAGAGCATCCAGAGGCAGCATATGGGGGACCATCACACACACACGTCTGTCTTCATTTAGGCAGTTGGTGGCTGAATGCTCTTTGCAGAACCAGGAGGTCAGGAGGGCTACGACCAGCACATCAAGCCTCCCCTTCGGCAGGATGATGATGACTTCTGCCACTGCCCAAACTCGGAAAATAAACCCTGCCGGCAGTGACCATAAGAACCCTCATTCCTTTCCAGCCTGACTCCAGGCTGAGCCCACAGGGCAGTGTACTTTCAGAACATGGAGCGGTCAGGACATTCATGTAGAAGCAGCTGATGGAAGGTCCTAGGTCCTTGACGGGGCAGCAGGCAGGGAGGCAGGAGGCACTTGGGTGTCAGGTACAGGAGATGCTCAATCACACGTGTGGGGAAAAGCAGCCACCAGGATTATTGAAAACGGTGAGAGAAGTGGGTTTAGGGGGAAGGAGGGGCAATAGATAAACTCCCTCTGCCAAGGTGCTTTTGGCCAAGTTCCAAAGGTCAGTTTGCATAAACTGCTTGTCCTGTGCTAACCTGCTTTTGGTCAAAGCCCCCTACCAGTCAGGGGATGTTTAGTGTCCCCCGGAAAGTGGGCAGCATCTGCTGACTGACAGTTTCCAGGTAGCACTGGATTGCACCTGTCTGTTCTACCCCAGCCCCTGTGTCTGAGAGCTCCCTCACCAGGAAGCTGCCCAAGTCAGCAGCGTTAGGCAACTGTCCTTGAGCCCCATGTTAGTTTTCTGGGCTTCAGTGGTATTTTTGGAGTTCACTGTCTTTAATTTGTGTAGTTGAGTGAAATTGGCTCATAGTTCAGTTGAGTTAAAATCTCCAGCAGGCTCCATGGCTACCCACCCCACTGGGGCTCGCTTCCTGAGCTCTTCCTTCTGAAAAAGCTGTGGCAATGACAGCAGGGTGTACGCGGCAGCCAGCCCTGGTCCTGTCCCCAGGTGATAATGGATCCTCATTGTGGGAGCTGGCCTCCCTCCGACTGGGAGTGTGATGTTGCAATAACTTGGAGTTTTGACTTTTGTTCCCTGGGGACTCTTTGCAAAGAGACAAAGACTAGAAATAAAAGAAAACCAGAGCGGAAATTTCAAGAAACCCACTTCTCAGTCAATTTCCTAATTTCTCATTAACCAAGTGGCCCAATAGAAAGCAGTTATTAGAACATTTTTATCTGATCCTCACATTCTCAGCCTCCCTAGATGGGCAGCTTTCAGAAATCAACCCAACCCACTACCTGCTCTGGGGTGTGTGTGTGTGTGTGTGTGTGTGTGTGTGTGTGTGTGTGTGTGTGTGTGTGTGTGTGTGTGTGTGTGTGTGTGTGTGTTCAAATCTTTTATTACCAGTCAGAGCACTTGCTGCTCTATTTTCCAAAGCCAAAACCCATTTGGTTTGGTGTTTCCGTTTCCAGGATCTGAAACCACTCTATGCTAACCGGTGCCACTATGTGCCCAAGACATCCCAGAAGGAAGCTGAGGAGGTAAGAGCCAGAAGGAGGCTGCACGTCTTACCTTTGGGGAAAGTCTCCTGTTCTGCCTGGAACCCCCTTTCTTTTACTCTTTTCCCCGGGCCTACAGCTTGCTACAAGGTATGTTTAGTTGATTTGTTCAGTGGGTCAGAGCACAGTGCTAATGGGGCCACGGTCATAGGTTAGAGCCTCATGAGGCCTAATCAGATTTACTTTGTTCTGTGGCCACAGGCTGCCCCTCTGACCCCAGCAGGCAGCCTCTCAGTGTGTGGCTTTGATCCCGAGAGGGACAGATGAAGAGTACAGAGGCCACAGGGTAGGTCCCTCCCCCATGTCTGTGGATGATGGTTCAGCTGCCTGGACTTGATGTCCAGCTGGAAGAAAAGTGGGAGCCCCACCAAGGCAGCAGGCCTGGACCGGGGAGGCAGAGTCTGAGTCCCACACGTGGGAGGGGTCAGGAAGCCAAACGAGGGTCACTGAGAAGCCTGGTCCACTTTGAGGCTCTGGGGAGGCCTGGGCTGGCGGCCTGGCCCCTGTCATGACATGCCCGGAGGCCAGTCTGATGATGCTTGAGTGGACACGTGAGGGTGTGTCTCTCCTGCCCCGCACGGCTCTCCTTGGGTTCCTTGTTGCCTCACACAGAAGCAGAGGCAGTGGGCGGTGAGGTGAAGCTTGGTTCCAGGTCATTTTTGGAGAGCTTTCATTTCAGCTCACAATCACCTCTCTCCAATCCAGAGAGCCCTTTAATATAAAACTCTACCATGTGCTTCTAGCAACCTCGACCATTTGGTTCTCTATTAACTTCAAATTGAAAGTCAATGCGCCCCCCCCCCCCGAGAATAGTTAGAAAAATGGTAAACTTGTGACTGTTAGAAAAAAGTGGCGGGCTTCCCTGGTGGTGCAGTGGTTGAGAATCTGCCTGCCAATGCAGGGGACACGGGTTCGAGCCCTGGTCTGGGAATATCCCACATGCCGCGGAGCAACTAGGCCTGTGAGCCACAACTACTGAGCCTGCGCGTCTGGAGCCTGTGCTCCGCAACAAGAGAGGCCGCGATAGTGAGAGGCCCGCGCACCGCGATGAAGAGTGGCCCCCGCTTGCCGCAACTAGAGAAAGCCCTCGCACAGAAACGAAGACCCAACACAGCCAAAAATAAATAAATAAATTAATTAATTTTAAAAAAACTTCAAAAAAAAAGAAGAAAAAGAAAAAGGTGGCAAGTGGATATAAAATGGTGACTGCATTGCATAACTTCAGGGGAAGCTGTTTTCCTTAACATACGGTGTGAACAGTGCCATCCACTTGCCCCATTTTCCTTACCCAGTCACTAGTTTACCATTTTTCTAACTATTCTCGGGTTAGAACGGAGTAGAAAGATGTGTGTGCCAACAGCTTATCAGAAAGGCATGAGCTTTTGGATGAAGGACCCAATATAGAAAAAAGTGCGTGTTTACCACCAATATTCTCTAGAACACAGTGAAACAAATTTACAAGCACTTCATTGCATCCATATGGGGCGGGGGAGAGCCTGGAAGATTTCTCACAAATAAGAGACGATAAATGGAAGTTAATTTTTACATCTTTTTTGCAAACTCGAGATGTGTAAAATGTCATTGCTGTTCTCTGGATTTCATCGTGTTCGCATTCTTGTGTTAACTTGGTGACTGTAAAAATGTTAATAATGACTTCCATAGGTTCACTTGTAACCCTGGTCCCCCTAACCCTATTTTTCCTATATAAGGTCATAAGTTCCTCAACCAAAAATTCTCCTTCCGCGAGGGTTATGAGGAACCTTACCCAGGCAGCTCGAGAGGTACTATTGTACTTCAGAGTGCATGTGATGGCCCCTCTGTCTTCCTTCCCATCTGGTCCCCTTTTCCCCATACCCTGATTTCCCGCCCCTTGTATCCTCATTTCCTACCATCCATTTGTTCTTCTGTCCGTCCTTCCATCCGTCCTTCCTCCTCTCCATCTCCACCCTTCAGGGATGGGGCCCTGAGGGCTGTGGCTGAGGCTGCACGGGAGCCCAGCTCCCCAGTGACTTGCCTCACACATGAGTTCAGCCAGCCACCTGCCCAGCCCCATCCTGCCCGTGCATTGGTGTGTTCATTTCACAGCCATCCTTACCGTCTCCATCAGTCACTAACTCACAGTGCCAATCCCAGAGGGTCCCGCCTCCCATCCAGTGCCAGCTCACCTCCTCACTGTGGTGTGTCCCCAGGTGAACTGCCCTCACCTCAGCCGTGGATTCTGCACACCTCGCATCCGGGGCAACACCTGCTTCTGCTGTGACCTCTACAACTGCGGCAAGTGAGTGCTGAGCCCCTGATGGTTTGACCACAGTGGGCACGAGCAGGGCTAGGGTCGGGGAAGGGCGCACGGTAGGGATCAGAGAAGTAGAAGACATTGGTCTTCAAAGGATTTCAGCTGACATGCATTACTTGCCTTCTCTGTGCCAGGCATCATGCTAGGTGCTGTCAAGTATCTGATCTCATTTAATTCTTACCTATGATGTATGTAGAATTATTATCCCCATTTTACAGATGATAAGACTGAGGCTCAGAGGAAACAGACAGGTAGTTCAAGGTGACACAGAGTTCGAAAATGGTAGAGGTTGGGTTCATACTCAGTTCTGTCTAAGTCCAAGTTCAACAAATAGCCTGACTCTGTTCCAGACGCTAGAGATTCAGCAGCAAACAATACAAAATTCCTTGCCCTCACAGAACTTAGATTTTGGTGCTAGTTCTGCTACAACCACTCTGGCGCTCTGCCCTTCAATTGTTAAAACATCATTTATTCTCTTTCAAGACATATTTAGGTGCCAGGAATACAGAGAGTCCTGCGGAGAAACTCGCAGACTAGCAGGGATGACCGACCTGTGAGCCATTGATTACAGTCTAGTGTGAGAAGTGCGGTGCGGATCTGGGGATGTACCGGAGACCCTCTCTATGCAAATGACTGGAAGTCAGAGTCGCTGGGGGCAAAGAGGGGGGGGCGTGTCAAGGAGGAGGGGATGTGGGAGCTGAGACTTAAAGGATAAGGAGGGAGTTAGGAAACAAACCCAAGTGGGGTGGAGGTGGGCAGGGTCTTCCCAGAAGTTGTGGGGGACGTGAGGGCAGAGCGCTGGTCACAGATCAGATCACGGAGGGCTCACTGGCCATAGGAATGCCTCTGGACTTGACCCTGTGAGCAACTGGGAGCCATTGAAGCCTATAGCGTGGAAGATGGATTTGAGTGGTTAGAGACTGGAGGCTACTAGGGGGCCACTGCAAGAGTCCAGGCCAAAGGGAACAGAGCCTAGATTAAGTTGGTTTGGGGATGGTGGAAAGCAAGGAGTACTTTTAAGAGCAATTTAGAAGGTGGAATAGACAGGAATGCGTGAGCAGGTGATGCAGAGCATAAGTGAATGGCCCTGTACGCGGGGTCTGTCAGCCAGTGCCTGCCATGCACGTATTTTCTTTCAGCTCTCAGTGCAGGGGTGCTGGGGAGGGGGAGGGCGGAAGGGAGGGAGGAGTTGGCAGAAGGGGCCCGGATGGAGCTAGGTCCAGAGGGGTCAGCTGGGTGCACCCCTCCTCACTCACACTCCCTACTCATGGTTTTGGGGGGCCAGTTTCTCCGGTTTGAGGATTAAAGACCTGACAGACCAGAGGCAGTGGGGCGGGGGGAGGAGAAGGGGGGACTCACGCCAGCCCTTTTACTTTCTTTGCTAGCACCGGTCTCATTTCGTTAAAAGGTTTGGCGGTGGAGGAAGAGAAACTTAAAGACTCAAATGAGGTTTGGGGATTATCTGGGAGATTCAATTATTCATGTTGTAATAATAACTAACACTTGTAAAGGACTTCCCTCCTTAGTGGTGATGGAGAGCTGGCTATAATTGTACTCCCTGAGCCCATCCTTCCAAAAATGATCAAAGGAATGTAAAATAGGTCCTAGGGGAATTGGGGTTAGTTTGCTATCTTTCCTCTTGCCTCCCCGTGTCCATCCCCCTCCCCCTGCCCAGTCCCCCCCTCTGTCCCCCCCCTCCTTTTGACACCCTGTCCTCTGGCTAGCTCTCCTCTCCCCTCTCCTTTCCCTTCCGTTCTGAGATCCCAGGAGGAGAGAGGAGGCCCGCTGAGAGGGCTGAGAAGTGATTCCTTATGGGCACACCTTTCTCTCCACAATTAGGTATGTTTCTGAAAAAGGTCTGAATAAACTAAATCCTACTTTAAATTCCATTTAGCTGAGCCCTTAGGTGAATTTTTTTTTAAGTGGAGACTCAGGCCCAATTTATCTTCCTGTCAATCTGAACTTCATAATAACTGACTTTCTTAAAGCAAGTCATGCCAGGATCGTCTTCAAGGCCCTAAAGGAATTCTATGAGGAGCTCTGCTAAACTCTGGGCTCCCTAAAGGCAGCGAACACAACTTCATCTTATCTGTATCCTCAGGCCCCGGCACAGGACCGGGCTTGAATGAAAGACCTGATGACAAGGGAGTGACATGTGTTGAAAAGGATCAAAAAGAGGAACACCCTTTTCCCCAGGAAAATAAACTATTGGACCAGACAACTAAGAGGGTTCATGGGGACACTGCCCCTAACAACCTTTGAGCTGGAAATGCTGTTCACCTACCTGATGCCTGGGGACCAGCCTCAGGCGGCGATCGAGGCCTTGCCCAGGTCTGTAGCGTTGAGATTCCAAGGGCAAAGCCACTAGAAAACCACTTACTGAGCTTTTCATCAGGAAACAGTCCCATGCGGTCAGAAAGCAAGGCCGCGAGACTTAAGAGGTGATGATCCTACAATAGAAGGAAAAGAGTTTCCTTGACCCGAGACTTTTTCCAGCCAGCTCGAAGGAGACCTAATCTCCAGGCCTAAATATAGCTAGCTGCAAGCATTCTGAGGCTCGGAGACTTTAATTTTGCCGAATGCGTATTTTTTTTCCTCACACGAAGCCTATTTTTAATCAATTGCCAGCTCCTCTAGTCCATTTCCTGGAAAGGAGGCCAAGAAAAAAAAAAAGTGGGAACAAAAACATCAGGCAGGCATTTGTATAGCGCTACAGAAACAGAGTTTCTGCTGTCCCCTCGAAGCCACAGACCTTCTTTGACGTCAGGGGCAGCGAGGTTTTAATACCAAACATAGATGATTCCATTTCATCCTGTGCAGGAAGGTGGTTTCTCTAGGACGCAGCTCTGCAGCAGCTGCCTTTCAGCCTTCACTCAGCTTTGGAGAGGTCAAGTCAATATCACTGGTTTTCGGTGTGTAGCCTAAAGGAAGCGAAAGGAAATGGGGGTGGTTTGTGAACTGCTGCAGCTGGTGATGAATAAAATGAAAGATGATAGCTCACTTTCATCCATTCCTCCCTTTGCCAAACTTTTATTGAGCTCCTACTGTGTGCCAGGGACTGTTCTAGAAGAATAGATATCCTTAAAATAACATTTTGCCCTTAAGGAACTCAATTTACCAGGGGGATTATGGGGAGCGGGGTTTAGACCGATACACAGAATACACGCAGTGAGAGAAAGATGCACAGAGGCTGCCCATAGCTGCTGCCTGCCCACCAAGAGTTGGTGAATAGTTCCAGGCCCTTATCGAAGAGCAGAAAGGTGCCCTTTGGCTTTATCCAAGATCTGTTGCCTCCTACTCTGTTGAATGTGGACTGAAACACAGAGAGGTTATCTATTTCTCCAGGCACACCCAGCAAGTTGGGAGCAAGGGGGTAAAAGCCCGCACTGGGTAATCAATCTTACGATCAATGCAATGATCCGTCTTTGAACTCAGTTACTCATTCACCAAGTATCTATTGATGACCCATAACGTTTCTACCACCCAGCTAGGAGGCAGTGAGGGAGACACAAAAGAAGTGTAAGAGATGACCTTGCCCTCCAGAGGTTAGAATTTAGACGGAGCCATCGTGTCCACCTTGGCCTTGGTTGTAGCTTTAGCACCCGGCACGATACTCAGCACTGGGTAGGCTCTCAGTAAATATCAGATGAAATGAATAGCTGAATTATTGACATATGCAACGTGCCAAACTAAGAAGAACAGACTGAGGCTGTGGGAGTCCAGGTACAAAGCTAATGAATGGGCGCTGGAGTCCTTGAAGAATGAGACGTGTGTGTTGAAGCTTTGTGCAGCGGGAGAGATCAGGACAGGCAGAGAACAGAAGGCAGTACCTCCCACGCAGGGGGAGAAATCTGAGCAAAGGTCTGGAATAAGTACCCAGCATGGCCAGTTTGGTGCTTCTGAGGATTCCAGCCTGGCTGGAATGTGGATTCCACTTTGGAGTTGGATTATGGCAGACTGAGGAATTGGGATACTTTTTCCTGAAGGTAATGGGTAGCCAGGGAAGGGTTTTGATTAAATGAATGACTTAGTTTTACAAATGTGTTAGGAAGCTGAACCAGGCAGTGATGGGGTCTGGCAGGAGGGCCCTGCAGTCACGGAGGCTTGAGGGTGGGAGCAGTGAGAATCCAAAAGATGGAATATCAGACGAAGCTCTGCCCAGAGACTGAACCAAATGGAATCGTGAATCTCAAACAGAAACAAACCACATTAATTCGCTAAACCCTGAACCAGATCTAGTATTAATGTTCTTTTGCTTCATGGTTCAGTAAAAAAACATTTTAGTAGCTGCTGAACCCGCTCAAACTGAAACCAAACATACATTCTCTACAATTAGTGAATACTTTTAAATGAACTACTAACCTAGCCCCATGCTGTGGTCTGTGCTTTTTAAGCGTCACTGCCTTTAAGAACACGATTCAAAGGTTTGAATCATTTTGCCAGAGGCTGGCTCTTAAAAGGGAAAAAACACAGCTACATGTTTTGGGGGGGGCCCCTTACAATGTGCTAGAGTACTGCTTCCGTGCATTTGCTCATGAAATCCCCCGGGCTCAGAGAAGTTAAGAAAGTTGCTCAAGGTCAGACAGCAAATAAATGACAGAGCCAGGGTTCAAATGCAGTCTGATTCCAGAGTCTGCTCTGCTGTACCACCCATCTGTATGTGCTACCAGCCCACCCTCGGTGTTTTAGGACATAAGCAAAGATACCTGGGGAGAAGTCAGAAGCTGATTCTCAAGCCTCCCCTGCACCCCTACAACCCCACACTCGCCCTTATACACAGGCCTGCCTTTTTCAGGGGAGAGTTCTTGTACAGCGGTGCCTTTTTGAGCAGTAAGTAATCTGTGTGTCCTCCCTGCCCCATCCCCAGGCTCGAGTACCATGCCAGCTAATAGGAGACACTCAATGTATGCTTCCAGGTGGTGTCCAGCTATGTTCCTGAAAAACCTGAAATCCAGCTGAAATTCTGATGAATTGACACACTGTTAAAATTCCACTATGAAAGCTTACTATTTAAAACAGCGGGTCTCAAATATCAATGAGCTCGTTAACACAGATTCCAGAGCCTCACCCCAAGAGATTCTGCCAGATTTAGTAGGACTGTGGCTGGGCCTCAGAATCTGCATGTTTAACCATCTCTTTCTCAAAGATGCATGCACACACAGACACACAGAGACTCCCACAGGCACACACAACTAACACACTGACACAGGCAGGCACATAGACACACAAACAGATTTTGACGCAGGCTGTCCTGTAACCACACTGATTTCAATTCCTTAAAGAAGCACTGGTTTTAAAGAATTCTAAGATAATTCATCTGTAAAGTTTAAAAGTCTTCTGTGAATAATCTCTCCCTGATTCATTTTGGAGGTTAACATTTAATTTTTTTTTCTTTTTCATTTTCTGTATTCTTTTAGCAGGGGAGTCACACATAACTATCCTGATGCCAGGGGGTTTGGTTCTAAGTTTAATTGTAAGAATCACAGTGTTTAAGATTCATTATTGATTCCAGTGGCCAAGTTGTAAACTAGTTTGCAACATCCAGGAAGACAGGAGCTTCCATTTAATTAATTTAACCAGTATTCATGTAGCACCAACTATGTGTCCAGCACAGCAATGAACAAAACAAACCAAGTCCCTAACCTCATGGAGCTCACATTCAAGTTAGGGAGACAGACAGTAATGAAGCACACACATTAGTAAGGAGTAAGTGCTGCAGAGGATTTAGGGAAGGGAAATTAGCTTGGGCTGCCATAACAAAATACCATAGACTGGTTGGCTTAAACAACAAATCTTTATTTTCTCATAATTCTGGAGGCTGGAAGTCTGAGATCAGGCACCAGCATTGTCAGGTTCTGGTGAGGGCTCTCTTTCTGGCTTGCTGATGGCCACCTTGTTGTGTCCTCACGTGGTCTTTCCTCAGTGTGTGCATGCGTGTGGAGAGTTCTCTCTTCCTCTTTTTGTAAAGCCACCAATCCTATCAGATTAGGGCCCCACCCTTGTGATCTCATCTAACCTTAATTACCTCCTAAGAGCCCTTCTCCAAATACAGTCACCTTGGGAGTTAGGGCTTCAATATATGAATTTTGGAAGGGAACACAATTCAGTTCATGGCAAGTAGTGGGCTAGAGAGTGACCAGGCTGGGTGGGGGTGGGGATGTCTTTGGACAGAGTGGTCAGGGAAGGCCTCTCTGAGGAGGTGATATTCAGATTTTGTGCAGGAATTCAGCTTTAGTACTTTATTGGGATGTTGTTTTTCGTTTGTTGGTGTTTTGTTTTGTTTTGAGAGAGGAAACACTGAAATCTTCGAAGCCTGAATTCAGATCCCAGCTCTACCGCTTACGACTTGAGGAAATTCCTAACGTCTCTGTGCTTCAGTTTCTTCATCTGTGAAACGGGAATGGTGGTAGTACTTACCTCATACAATATTGTAAGGATTTGCAGCACAGCCTAATAGAACTTTCTGCGATGATGGAAATGCTGTAATCTGCTCTGTCCAGTACAGTAACCAGCCACTAGTGTGGCCCTTAAACGTGTGGCTGCTGAGCACTTAACATGTGCCTGGTGAGACTGAAGAACTGAATTTTTTACTTAATTTTAATAGTCACCTGTTGACTAGAAGCCGCCATATTAGCACAGATGTAATGAATTCACGTCTGTAAAATGCTTAGCCCCGTGCTGGGCACATAGCAGGTGTCAATGATTGCCATCTAGGATTAGCATTAGCTGATGGTAACAAGTGTTTCTCTGGCAGGTAGGAGGGTTTTTGGGGATAAACGGTAATCACACTTTGATTGATTATCGTATCTTGCTCCCCGAGTGCACTGTTGGCTACGATGTCCCTTACGATAGCTCCCCACCTGCCCACCTGTCTTTTCACTGAGCCGCATGGTAGCCAAAGCCCTAGAGGGACAGCCTGCCCCCTGGAGACTGACTGGATGTGCTTCTCCCCGTCCAGCCGGGTGGAGATCACCGGTGGCTACTACGAGTACATTGACGTCAGCAGCTGCCAGGATATCATCCACCTCTACCACCTGCTCTGGTCCGCCACCATCCTCAACATCGTCGGCCTCTTCCTGGGCATCATCACTGCCGCTGTCCTGGGGGGCTTTAAGGACATGGTAAGGAAGGAAGTGACTTCCCATCCCACAGAGGCCCCTCCTCCTGTCAGGGCTGGGGCGAGGCTAGGCGGTTGGGGGCAATGGGGACCCACGCTTTGAAGGGAGGAACAGAAAGCGTTGGTTCAAGAATGTAGCTGCCTTTGGGACTTCCCTGGCGGTCCAGTGGTCAGGACTCCGTGTTTCCACTGCAGGGGGCGCGGGTTCGATCCCTGGTCGGGGAACTAAAGTCCCACATGCCATGCAGTGGGGCCAAAAAAAAAAAAAATGTAGCTGGTTTCAAACATCTCAAGTCGAAGGAGCCAGGTGATGCCATCAGCCTGCAGACATTTCTTGTTAACATGAGTTGCCTGTGTTTTTGAGGCACATTCTGGGGGTGGGTGGGGTTCATGCTAGCTATGTAAACATAGCCTTAATTACCACCCCCCACTCCCTCCACACACACACACTTTTAGTAGAAACCTTTTTGGGTGGTATTTCTATTAACAGACTTTGGGAGAGCTGGAAGCAAAGACGTTTTTAGCTACAGGTAAGAGTACTGCTCGTCTCCCCCTCCCCAGGAATTTCCTCCTGGAGTTTCTCCAGAAAGAGCCTCAGGACTCTTTCTGCATGTGAAGGCCCAGCCCTAGGCTAAACTGCTGGTCAGGTCTTGTCCTCAACCTTAACCTCACTCTCAGTCTCCCTGTGTCCCCTGTGCTCCCTTTCAACTCTTTTCCATATTCGTGTGTATGTCTGCAAAGGCACCCCAGGACTCAGCGCCCAGTAGGTGCTCCATAATAGTGGGGTCCTTCCTTCTTTTGCTTTTAAAGCATTTCAAAGCATTTATTAGCTTATGTAATAAACCTTGATCCCTAATTATGGAGATAATAATAGCTTTAGAGCTATGGTTCTCAACCTGGCTTCAGATTAGAATGGAATCACCTGAGGTGCTCTAAAAAATCCGGCTGCCCGGACTGCTCCTCCAGAGATGCCAATTTGATTGGTCTAAATTGAAGCCCAGGCGTCAATACTTTTTTAAAAGCCCCCCAGGTGACTCCAACTGTGGCCATGGTTGAGTATGGCTGCTTTAAAGAAATGTCCCACCCATGTCTAGGGAATTATTTTGTGCCTAAAAAGGGTTTTCCTTTGACCCCAGAAATGAGGCAGATAACCCCTAGGCCTTTGGCTGTTTCTGTCCCATTTGGGGAGTCACTGAGGAACAGGAAGCTGAAAGGCAGCCTGTAGTTTGGCCCTGGACCGTCAAAAGGATGAGTAATGGAAAGTGAAAGGTGCGGTGGGACCAGGGAAGAGAAAAAACTCTGCAGTTTTGGGCAACAAGTCCCCAGTAGAACCGGGCTAACTGGAAGTATTGAGTGTTCCTGCTGGTGACCCTGCTGCCCAGCCCGACTGTCCCTCTCTCACACACGCATTTCTCATTCCCGGGCCCCTCCTCCCGCCCGGGAAAGCCCAAGCTCGGGGGAAGCATCAAGGTAGGGGGGCCCCTTGGAGGGAGAAGGCTGTCCTGTAAGTTCGGGCCTGACGGAGCATTGGGGTGAGAAAGCTTCAGAAAAGCTGTTTCTGGGTTGGAGCTTCTTTGGAGAAAAGAATGCCCTTTGTTCTTGGAGACTTTCCCCAGGGGGCAGGTGAAAGCAGAGGCCTTGTGTAGAATCTGAGCCGCTCGGGCTGGAAGAGAATCTTCTGGTTGGGGCTGGCGAGTTGAGATGGGACATCAGGATGAGTGTTAAGGCTTCTCTGAATTATCCCTCGAGCTCTCGGACATGGACAGCTGAGCGCCCTGATGTACAAATGGAGCGGCTGGTGGCCACTTGGTAGGCTCTGTGGGGCTCCTGCAAGGACCCTTGTCAAAACTCAGTTGACCATTGATGTTTAGGTTTATTTCTGAACTCTTTTTAATTGTTGAAGTATAGTTGACTTACAATAGCATATTAGTTTCAGGTGTACAGTCTGCACTGTTAATTTCACTGTGACCTTGATCTCTAGGGGAATAGGGGCTTGTTGACAGTCTGTCCTGAGAGGTGCCAGTAATGGCCCCTTTACTCTCCGTAAAGGGCTTTTGTACAATTTCTTTCTCCGCTTCTCACCACCACTAGTACCTCGTGAAGTAAATATTACTCCCCCCATTAACAGATGAGGAAACAGGCCAACAGAGGTCAAGTTACCTGCCCAGGGCTAAATAGCAGAGCTGGGAGTGGAGCCCAGGTGTGTTAGATGCCAGAGCCTTTGCTCCTTCCGCTTCATCCCAGCTGCCCCTAACGAGCATTCGGCTGGCCCTTTCTGGTTCTACAAGTGTTTTAACAGACATGACCTCCTTTGTTTAGTTGCTTTCATTAAAAAAATTAAAAGCAAGTTGTTTCCAACTGTTGGGAGCTTCTCTGAGAGGAAAGGAGGAGGGCGAGGGAAGACCTGAGCGTCATCAAATGCCAGGCCTGGGAACCCAATCAAGGGCCAGTGGGGAAAACGAAAGATGAAGGCAAAGAGCAGGGGCAGAAGATTTGATTCGTGACGGGAGAGAACAAGCGGGGGTTATAAGACGGGGGCACCAAGGAGGAACCATTGTTTCCATCACTTTATTAAAATGAGGCACATGGTGTGGAAAATCCTGGAGCATCAACCAGGTAGGCCTACATAAAATCCTCGGCCGGGTCCAGATGTGCTTGGTGACTCTTGGCGAGCCTCCGCCTTGAGTAGGGTGCCTTGGGAGCTGCAGGGAGGCCCAGGGGTGCTGGCTGATGAAAGGCATTCCTGAGTAGTGAGGCCAGGAGCCAAGAGCTGTGAGCTGGCCAGCCTTCAAAGAGATCCGCTCAGAGCATCGTTTCCAGAGTTGTGGGAACCTGAAAGGAAAAAAGACGTCTTCTTTCCCTGACCAGAGGGGCTTGGTGAAAAGGGTGTTGAACAAATGTTTGATGACCAAAGTGTTTGCTGCCCAAAGATATAAGAATTTGAGGTGAATCTTTAAAAGGTGATTATATCTTGCCATTTTCTCCTACTTGGTGTCTCTGGTTTAGAGTAAAGTGGGGAGAAGTCAAAGCGGCCTTCTTTCCAAAGTCCGCAATTGTTGTCTCAGAAGAGACTCAGTGTTGTCCAGGAGAGACGGCTTTGACCATTTTCCGTGCTACCTAGTAACTGTTTGTTTCACTGGAGCTCAGAATGCTACTGGTCAAAAATGGGGGTCTCATAACTTAAGCCCCAGAATTATTGGTACAGAAATACACGCACTCCTATATGCACACGCAAGTAGAGATGGAGCCCAGATTTATTGGAAAATCAGAATTACTGATTTAAAACATAACCGACCATGGGACTTCCCTCGTGGTCTAGTGGGTAAGACTCCATGCTCCCAATACAGGGGGCCTGGGTTCGATCCCTGGTCAGGGAACTAGATCCCACATGCATGCTGCAACTAAGAAGCCCACTTGCCACAAGTAAAGATCCTGCATGCTGCAACAAAGGATCCTGCATGCCGCAACTAAGACCAGGAGCAGCCAAAATAAATAAATA
This sequence comes from Balaenoptera musculus, assembly GCF_009873245.2. Lineage (NCBI taxonomy): Eukaryota > Metazoa > Chordata > Mammalia > Artiodactyla > Balaenopteridae > Balaenoptera > Balaenoptera musculus. The sequence continues at coordinate 100,771,564 of NC_045806.1, read as the reverse complement.
TTAAAAAAAACAACAACCATAAGCAGACCATTATTTGGGGCCATCCCTTTTGCTTCTTCCCTGCCTGACTCCTGACTTCACCCCCCTTCACTCCCTCAACCTCTCTTGGTGCCCTGTCCATTTTCTCTACGTCCTCTACACTTCTCTTCTGTGGCTTTCTTGTGCTTATTTAATCTTCCTCCTGTGTTTATTTCTCTATAATAGTCAACTTCCTTTCAAAGATTGTCCTGGACCCCCAGCCTCGCTGCACACACAAAACCTTTTCTAGATAGAGTTTACATTGCATGATTGCTTCTCTATGGTTAGGCTTAGTTTATTTGCATAGAAGAACTGGTTTCGTTTTGCAAGAGCTGGAGGGTGTGTTTTTAACTGACACAAGGCCAACGGAACATGGTTTCTGGGACTTCCTCAGGGATGACATTTCTTTTTGGAATCCTTGTGGAGAGGTAAGGGCATTTCTGAGCACTCTTCTGTAACGCGAGCCAGCCCTTGGAACGGTCAAGATCTAAGTTCTCTCCCACACAAGAGAGAGGCTGAGAAACATTTCTCTGGTTGTCTGTGAGCAGCAGCATAATGACTGAGGCTTGTAGCTCTTCAAACCTCCTAGAGATGTAAACAGTAACCCACTCCAAGGAAGAGAGCAACAGACTGTGTTGAAACTTGCTATAAGGGAGTTTCCTCTGCCAACATCCCACCATGGTTGCCTGTGACATTGCCAAAGCCTGCCCACACATTTTCATCACTTGAGAGGAAGCTTCTGCTCTCCGTTAATGCCAAGTAGATACGTACCAGAAAGAAGACACATTGATTTTACAGACAGCTGTTGATTATCCACATGAATGGAGGGGGTGTCAATGACATGGATGATGGAAAGAACATTTACCCACACCTTGACCCATGTGGCATTCATAAGGTACAGAGCACAGTCCTGTTTGGGAACTAATGAGCGGTGGTGGCTTCCTTGAGCAGTGTTTTGGCCTTGTTGAAATCTGCAACCCCATCCTGGATAAGATTAGCTTTAACCCTTGAAGGGCTACACACGTCACCATGTTATAAAAATGGTATTAAATTCTTTCTGCATTGCTTTGTTTTCCCAAAAAGTGAGGGTGGAATCTGCAAGAATCCTTACAACTTTTACAAACCCTTTGTGATCGATCACATTTCTGTCACAGCAATAGCAATAGCCTTGTCCGTTTGACATTTTGTATTTGGGGTCTCAATTTCTTCTTTTTCTTTTTTGCTTTTGAAAATCATACAAATGATTTCAACTTTTTTATAGGTTTGAATTTTTCAAAATAATAAGTTGCGGGGAAATGACACAAGTAATACATACTAGTTGCGAAAGCCTTGGCTATATAATTGAAAGTGAAGAGTCCTCATTTACTTCCTAGTACCGCTGCCCTCCCCAGAGATAACCATAGTTAACAGTCTGTTGTGAATCTTTCCAGATTAATTTCATTGACAAACACACATATGTGTATAATTGTTTGAGTCTTTATTTTTTACATAAACTGGGATTATGCTACATTAATGTAACATGGTGGCTTTTTAAAAAGATTTTATTTTTTTAGAGCAGTTTTAGGTTCACAGCAAAATTGAGAGGAAGACAGATTTCCCACGTACCCCTTCCCCACACGTGCGCGGCCTCCCCCATTACCCACAGCCCCCACCAGAGGGGTGCATTTGTTACCAAGGATGAAGCTATATCACCACATCAGAATCACCCAAAGTTCATAGTCTACCTTAGGGTTCACTTTTTTTTTTAATTATTTATTTATTTATGGCTGTGCTGGGTCTTCGTTTCTGTGCGAGGGCTTTCTCTAGTTGCGGCAAGTGGGGGCCACTCTTCATCGCGGTGCGCGGGCCTCTCACTATCGCGGCCTCTCTTGTTGCGGAGCACAGGCTCCAGACGCGCAGGCTCAGTAATTGTGGCTCACAGGCCTAGTAATTGTGTGCTCCACGGCATGTGGGATCCTCCCAGACCAGGGCTCGAACCCGCGTCCCCTGCACTGGCAGGCAGATTCTCAACCACTGCGCCACAGGGAAGCCCCGCTCTTTTTTTTTTTTTTAATAAATTTATTTATTTATTTATTTTTGGCTGCGTTGGGTCTTCGTTGCTGCGCGCAGGCTTTCTCTAGTTGTGGCAAGCGGGGGCTACTCTTCATTGCAGTGCGCGGGCTTCTCATTGCGGTGGCTTCTCTTGCTGTGGAGCACGGGCTCTAGGCGCACGGGCTTCAGTAGTTGTGGCGCGTGGGCTTCAGTACTTGTGGCACGCGGGCTCTAGAGCGCAGGCTCAGTAGCTGTGGCGCATGGGCTTAGTTGCTCCGCGGCATGCAGGATCTTCCCGGACCAGGGCTCGAACCCGTGTCCCCTGCATTGACAGGCGGATTCTTAACCACTACGCCACCAGGGAAGCCCCAGGGTTCACTCTTGCTGTTGTAATTCTATGGGTTTGGACAAATGTATAATGACATGTATCCATCATTATGGTGGCAAACAGTATTTTCACTGTCCTAAAAGTACTCTGGGCTCTGCCTATTCATCCCTCTCCCCAACCCCAACCCCTGGCAACCACTAATCTTTTTATTGTCTCCATAGTTTTGCCAATGGCTTGTTTTTGTTTTTTTAATTTAACAATATATCCTGGACAACTTCCCTGTCACTAAATATAGGTGCACGTCATTGTTTATCAATAGCTCCATAGTATTCTGTAGTACAAATGTACATGGTTTATTTAACCATTCTCCTAGTGATGAACGTTTATGTTGTTTCTAATTTATGTTTTTCTGCAGAACCCAACTCTCCCAGCACTGAACTGTTCTGTTGAAAATGCCCATCCGACTGTTTCTTACTACGCTCGTCCTCAAGTGGCATCCTATAATACCTACTACCACAGCCCTCCTCACCTGCCACCTTATTCTGCTTATGACTTTCAGGTATGTTTTGAGAGAAAAAGAACTCTCCATTACCCTTGCTCTCGCTCATGCTGTCTCGTTCTCTCCCTAATTATGGACCCTTCCTAATATATATGACGTAGCCAGGCTCTCTATCCCTGAGGGCCTTTAGCAGCCTGTGGGTACCAGTGACTAGCTTAAGGACTGCATAGGCAGGCAATGATGGGAGAGATGGGGAGGGTGGGAAAGACACAAGAGGAGAAGAAACAGAATGAGGGAAGAAAAGGGGAGAGGAGATAGGATCCAGGTGTCCCAAGTTGCCTTGACCTACACCGAGGTACTCATGAGTATGTCACCACGGACCCCTGTCCAACAGGGGCCTTTTCCATTTCTCTGCCACCGGGAGAGGCCTGCCTAGTCCTGCTCCTTAGCACAAGGGCATTCTGAGCCACACAAGGGTTTGAATCAAATCTGTAATGAGGAAGAAGTCCCTTCTTTTCCTCCAGACTTCCTAACTGGGACTCTACAGAGAAAATATTTTTTATACACCCTCCTCCCCTTTTTTGCCTTGTTATCACGTGGGTCAGAAATAAGTGTTACCAAATTTGCCCTTTACCATTTTCCTTTTGAGCTAAGACTAAGCACAGAAGAACAGAACCCAAAAGGCACATAATTAAAAGGAATTCATTGTATGCAGAGCACTGAACTAGACACTTCAGGAAAACAAACGGAACAGTCTTTTAGGCATTTACAGTGACCCTAAACCCTGGACCACAGAAGGATGGGATTACACTCGAATCTGGTTAATTCAAAGTTTGGGGACCAAGGAAATGCCTTTGAAAGGAGGGAAGCTCATAATGAATTTACTTCTATTGACCAAGAGCCCTGAATGCTCCAAGGGGACATAAAAGCATGACTGTTTGGGGGTGGTTCCAATTAACCAGCCAGTTTAGAAAAACAGAGCCCTTGGGCAACCTAATTTCCACTTCAGATTAACAAAATAATTGAAACTGAAAACCCCCCTATTTAGTTGAATAAAGTGTACTTTGGTTTGGTTTACATACTGTACGGGGAGGTCTAGGACTCTATATGGCAATAGGAATACGTATCTATAGTGTGAAGATGGATTTGTTTGCTGTCATAAAATACAGCACCAGCACAAGGAGGCATCCATTAAAGCTTGGGAAAAGATGTTAGAACTTGTTTTAAAGCCTACTGTATTCACGGGTAGACAAATCAGGGAACTTGTTCCCCAAATAGGTAATATAGACCGGAAAACACAAATATGTTCTAAAAGGGCATAGATAATTGCAGTAGTGCCAGAGGCAAAGGAATCCTTTAAAAGAATGCAGGGATGTTGAACCTAGCACAGGAGGGTCACCATTCTTTGGGGACGCCCATAATAAAAAGTCATCCTGGGGCAGAGGGGCCATGCGTGGCTCCCAAGAGGCTGCTTCCATTTTTTTTATATCGAAGTAAATGATATTGACTATATTGATTTTAGGACTTTTCACTTTATAACGAACCCCTGAAGTAGTAACAATAACCTCCTTGGTGATGGCTGCTGCAAACTCTAAGATAGGAAGCCTGTTTAGGGGATGGGGCCATCTCTCTGTCCATCATTCCTCACTCAAACACTACCCCAGGCATTAAACCAAGATTGCCAATGCCAGTGGTGGCCCAGGCTGTTGGTTTCAGTTCAGTCAATGTTGACTCTGTGTTCCCATGTGCCAGGAACTGGGCCAGGAGCTATGGATGTAGAGATTGAATGAGACATAGGCCCTGCATTAAGAGACCAGTCTAGGGACCTGAAGGGGACTGGTCAGGGGACAAAACAGTAAGTAGACTATTACCCAGAGTGCTATGGAAACCCAGACACAGGGTACCTAACTCAGAGAAGGGATCCAAATCTAGCCACCTAACCCAAACCTACACCGTGGGCTCAAAGCAGGCACTTCAGGGATTTGTGGAAGCCTCTGCTTTTTAATGACAGCTCCTATTCAATGAGCACCTACTATGTACCAAGCATTGTGCTAAGTGCTTTACAGATATCTCATTTTTGTCGTTTGAGGGAAATACTCTTGTCATTGTCATTTTTAAGTTGAGATGACTGAGTCATGGAGGAAGTAAGTAACCTCTCCACAGTCACAGAGATGGTAAGTGGAGGACAAGAATATGTATCCAGGTCTGTCTGATGCCAGAGATTGGCTTGAGGGATTCTTTGGAGAAGCTGTAAGTCGGAGTATAGCATTGATCTTTTCCCCAGTTAATTTTAGGATATTTACACATTCTACTGGTTTAAATTATGGGCTTCCTAATCATGACTCGGAAAGGGTCTCTTTACTCTCTCTCTCTCTTTTTTCCATTTGGCTGTGCCACGCGGCTTGTGGAATCTTAGTTCCCTGACCAGGGATTGAACCCGCACCCTTGGCAGTGAAAGCGTGGAGTCCTAACCACTGGACTGCCAGGGGATTCCCTTTACTTTCTCTTATTATGTTATTAAATTGCTCCCCACTCCAAGGACTACTGGGACACTTCTTATACCTCTCCTGGTTCTTTCTGTAGGTTCAAGCCGTCTTTTGTATTTCCTTTTTGGAGACTTTATAAATTTATGGGTTTTAAGTTGTATGTTTTTAAGTGATTTGTTTCCTTCTAGAACTTACAAAGTATTTCACTTTAGTATTTGAGTGGAGCTTTCTTTTGTTCACCAAGCTCCATTCCCTTATTGTTTCATAGGAGGAAATACCAGTCTTTCCCCAAGAAAGCCAAGAGGATGAAGGAACATCTGCTATGTTCCCAGATAAATAGAAAGCAGTCAGCAAAACGCACACCACCTCTGACAATAAAACCACCAGAAGCACAGACCTACCAAAAAAAAACAAAAGCCAGAGCTCCCTTAGTCTCATCTCAGATTGTAAAAGGGCCCAAATCATAGCAGGAAAACTGACCTTTCTAGACTTTCTCCTGAATGACTTCCCCATTCTGGTCGTTTCCAAATAGGACTATTTATGTCACTTTGCCTTTGAAGACTTCTCTTTCCTTTTTATCCCAAGGCTGATAGAAGGAAGAGGAGATTTATAGAGTTTTGTTTTCACCCCTCAAAGTCATGCTCTTATTGGGTAGCTGTCCAGTCAGGAAGCTTGGGAAACATTTCTTGTGGTCAGACGGGAGCGAGGACGTGGGCCTGGTCAGCTGGCCCTGAGGATGTTGTGACTCTTGCAAATGTTGGACTCCAAGGCGTCCAAGATTAGAAGCCAAGACTGCTGGTGCCTCCTTGCTCACCTCCCCAGCACTCACTTCTCTTGCCCCTTGCACTCATTTCCCCATGGCCAAGCAGTCCATATCCTGTAGGGTATAAAGCATCCCATCCGTTTCTACTTCTGCTGGGAAATTCAACCCAGTGTAGCTTTGGGGTAAATCCCTTAAGGCTTCCAGCCATACTCCCTAGTCTGGCCTACTGGGCCAGACCCCCTATTTCACTCTAGCCATTTGGTGAATCGCCAAGTTTAGCTTAAAACAAAAGCCTCTGCAAAATGCGAGCACCTCTGTTTATGCTCTTTATTAAATCACATGAAGGTACGCTAGGTTTCGTCGTAGCCACTGAACAGGACCCATTATAAATGGGGCCCCTTGAATGAGAGGGTCGCGCTAGTCCGGGGGGAGGCGGTAGATGGCGCAGGTTGCTGAGAGCCTTAGGAGGCCGCCGCTGCTGCCGCCACTCAACTTTTTATTTCCCCTCTCCTGCTGAGGTTCTCCTTGCCTCTCCTCCTTTCTCTTGTTTCTGATCCCTCCCTTTTTCTTCGTCTTCCTTTTCTCCACTCTTCTCTCCGTCTCCCCTGGCTTTGCTTTCTGGGTCAGAAACAGAGGGGGAATGCAAAGAACCAAGAGACCCTGGATTTCACCCTTGGGACACAGCATCTTTTGCTGGTACCCTTTATCACCCGGCCAGTTCCGGGGCTCTTTTTGGAGTCACTGCCTCCCAGTGCTTCTGAAGAGAGAAGCACACGTGACAGAAACGCACAAGGGTCTTGCGGAGTGTGGGTCTGCATGGGGCAGGGAGGGGCAGGCTGAGGCGGGAGAGAGAGCCGGCTCCCTCCTCTGTAGCTCCACCGCCCTAGGCCACCCCAGCCTCTAAGCAGCAGCTCGGGAAGCTCGCTCGAGCTGACGAGGCCCAGCAGTAGGCTATTTAGATGCTTTTCATGCTTTTCATGCTTTGTGGTGCGAAAGGATTCAAAGCTCTGTTCTTCTGAGCTGCCTGTCCCTAGTCCAGTCGACTCTTAGGCAGGAAGCAAAATGCACCGGGCCAGCTCCCCAGCTGCAACAAAGCCAGATCTTTCCCAAGGTGCCTGCCTGTTGCTAGGAAACTATGCACTGGTACGGTGGGCGCCCCCCACCCCGCCCCACCCGCCACAAATCCCAGGGGTGTGTGTGGACTGCAGCCAGTTAGCTCCCTAACTCTGCCAGGAGCCCTTCGAGTTTATCCCTAAGACTCCCAGCATCCTCAAAGGGAAGTGAGAAGCATCCCACCCCCTTCCCCCTTAATACTTTCCCAAACATGAAACTGAGAAGTGAAAACCCAAGGCCGTTGTACCACCCCCTCTTATTATCAAAGTGTACAACTGCCACCCACGGCAGCTGCTGCCCACGGCAGCCTTTTACTGCCTCTCAGGACAGAACGGCCTTTAGCTCCACCGTCAGAAACTTGCCCCTCCCTTCTGTGGCTGGGCCACAGAGAACTGGCCTCCTGGCTCTCACTATCCTGGAACGGGATTTGGAAGGGCAGAGTGGCACATCCCCAGCCACAGAGATCTTGTCCCTAGTGGGTTTTTGCTCTCCTCTCTGGTTTAAGAGGACAGCGTTCTTAGTTGAGGAAAGCAAAAGAAGAGGAGGGAGAGAGAGGAGAGAGTTGTGCAGTGCGGAGTGGAAAACTAGGAAATCACGATTCCAGTGTCTTAGAAAGCATACCTCCTCCTGGAGGGAGGAGAAATTTTGAGATTTTTGAAAGGAATCTGGCTTGTCTCGAGTCCACTGCCTCAAGTTCTTTTGTCTTTAAAGGCTTTCTATGACCCTGTCATTCCTTCTCTCAGATCGAAAGGATGGATGTGATGGGGAAGGAGGGGATGTTGGCCGCTACGGCCTCTTCTCAGTCCTGACATTATGTGGTGGGAGATGGAGATTTCAGTGTCTCAAGCAAGACCTAGAAACCAGGACAACCCTTTCTAAGGAGTGCAGAGGTCAGGACTGGTGATAAGGAGAATCAGCCAACTGGTCTCAGGCTCCATATACCTCATGGCAAGGCTGACTCTAGATTGCTCTAGGCCTGAAAATGACATGATCTACTTAGACTCCGGCCAGCAGAACAAAGAAAAGGCATTGACCTCCCCAGACAGCACTTGAACTCTTGAGAAATTTTTTGATGTAAGTGGGTCTTTTTTTTTTTTTTTTAATATAGCAGTTCCTCCTAGAGCTAAGGCACAACAGAAAATTGCAGTTCTGCAGCCCTGTTCGTTAGCTTACGTTTGCTCTTCGTGAGAGCCTAAAACTGGCCTCCTGCCTCTTGCCATCCCTATAGACCCCTCCAGCCTTCAGGCCTCAGCCATGCTCCACCACTGGAGCAAGGCAACAGTACCCACAAGATGTGACCGTAGTCTTTGAAAATAGATTTTATTTTTTTAAAAAACATGCCAAGTTCATCTTCTATGCTCCTGAAGTTAGAGTACCTCCTACTTGCCAAGCACTGTTCTGAGTTCTGGGAGAGAGAGCAGTGAACAAAACAGGCCAACTCTCCTTGAGCAGGAAAATCATTAGGGTCGAGGGTATACACGGGCCAGGGAAAGAGAAGTGGCAGATGACTCCTAACACGCCAATTCACTGGGTATTTTTTTTTTAACCCATATCTCGCTCCCTTCCCAAAGACTACAAAAGTTAGACAACACAAAGTGTCCCTGCAACCTGGTAGATTGGTCCTCACTCTTATCTTTGTGATTCTCACCTCCACGCCTTTGTTCCTCTTTGCCCTCCAACATACCCTGCATTTTGGGGTGGTGGGCCACAGTTAAGATGAAATAGAAATTGTTGGACTTTGAGTTAGAAGACCCCAGATCCAAGAAAGCCATTTAACCTCTCTGACCTTAGTTTTTTTGTTTTGTTTTGGTCTGTGAGATGGGCTCTGTGATGATATATTTTTGTAGCAAAGACTTTCCCAGGTATTAATGGCTTAACCTCAAATATCCTTAAGGCCCAAACTACCTTTTTGAAGACTAGTTGGGATGCTGTTGCCATGGCTCAGGGGGTAGTTGTTGGAGGCTTGAGTTATAAACGTGGTAAAGGGAGTGATGGATTCCAGAGACGACACAGAAGTAGGAGCAACAGGGCTCGGTAACTGACTGAATGAGGGGGTCCAAAGGGAGGGGTGGGGGAGGATTCCAAGGCCTCTCTGCATGAGCTCTGCAGCCTGAGTGACTGAGAGAAGGTGGGACCAGCTCAGTTTCATGCCCCTCATTAACCCTGCGAGGTTTAGGAACTCTTGGTTGTTCCAAACAGAAACACACTGGGTCCGTATTCATTTTAAAATAATGACTGACATTGGAGAATCGCAACCTCACTGCCTAAACTGATGTTGTTCTATTTTGATTACACAGCATTCCAGTGTCTTTCCATCCTCCCCTCCCTCTGGACTTTCTGACGAGCCCCAGTCTGCCTCTCCTTCGCCCAGCTACATGTGGTCCTCCAGTGCTCCACCCCGATACTCTCCACCCTACTATCCGCCTTTTGAAAAGCCACCCCCTTACAGCCCCTAAAGAGGAATGTCTGCTGGCTATTGAGATTATTGTGGCTTTTGTATTTCTGCTTTAGTGGGAAGTGTGTAGGGTACAAACTTTAAAGTGTGATTCTTATGCATAAAGTTTTGCAATGGCCTGCCAGGCTAAGGAAAGATAGGGAAGAAGCTTATTTGTTATCAGTGCAGAGCAGGGGTGGCTAGACTGAGCCCAGCACTTCCAAGAAGGGCAACGCAAGGCTGGAGAGCCATCCCAGCAAGCAGCTTGTCTTGTTTGGACCTGCGTTACCCTATGGCCCCGCCTCTGTGTGCAGCAGAAGTGTGGTTGCCATCTGCTTCACTTTGTGTAAATGGAGTGTTGTCCTCCGGCCGTTGGCAGATCGCCACCCTAGCACCTTGGTTGAAGCACCTGGCTTATAGGCCCTGTCTTTCCCTACCACTAAAGTCAGTCCCTAAGGAAAATTTCCCAGATGATGGGGCTACGCGGTAGTTCCAATGCAGAGAGTTCTAAGATTTTGTTTGCTTGTGTCTGGATGCTGAAAAAAGCTGCCCATGTCTCTTACTCCTTTCGTCTCTGTATTGTAAAAATGGCTAGTGTGATCATTCAGCTCAGCTTCTGTGATTGGTACCTCCCAAAGGGAAAAGTGCAATAGTCCTCTGAGTAGTGGGGAACAGGATTGGTTGTTCAAGAGGCACTGAAATACACAGAACAACATGTGAGATGTTTTAAGTGGATCTCAGTTATACATCGGGTAACTTAGGAGACAGCGGTTCTACTACATGTTGCATTTGCTGCAGGAGATACAAATCTTACGGTTAAAATTGAGTTCAAAAATGCTAGATTAGGTTCTTGGGTCGTGTTATGATTGTTACTAATCTTTGTGACTGTTTATCTTCAAATATTGTGCTTCAATCCCAGCAAACCGCACGTATCCTGCACCCCACCCCCAAAAGAATCATCTGTATTTTAATGCCACTGCTCTTATTGGTCCTTTTTTCTGTTGAGACCAGTCATGACAGCGTTCAAGATTATGAAAGTGTTACAATGCCGCTTTGTCTGCAATACCTCAAATGTAGCCAACTTGACAAATTCTTAAGTGTTATTGTAGATTTAAAATCCATCTGGCACATTGTGGTAGGTATTTGTACAGTTCTTTTAATTATACACAGCTTTAAACCTCAATCTGATGAATTTAACACTTCGGCACCATGCCTTCACTTCAGAATGAACACTTTCATTGTGATCTTATGTTAACCTGAGAATCGATTGATTTAAAGGAAGATTGATAATCCTACACTTGTACAACATAAAAATACAGGGCTACAGGAGGGTACCTAATTAGACAGTTCTGCAAACACAGAACACATACAGGAAAAATTTCCAGCCAATTTCGCTACGTCCCAACGTCATGGATTAGAGGTAGCAGGCAAATGCTGGTGCTCCCATGTACCTTGTAGACACCCAGCCATCAAGAGTTACCAAGGTACCACCAGTGTGCTCATCGTTCACAGTAAATGTTTGCAAAACATTCAGTTTAGCTTTCGGCATCACGACTGATGTCTCATCGGGATTTCAAATCTGAACAACTATAATCCTTTTGCGTTATATAAAGTTACTATTATTTTCTACAGTTCTGAGCATATTAAAATTCTATTGGATTTCAAAAAGGGACTAATAACCAATTGACTTACTATACAAATATCAACTTGTAATACTCAATGAAATTTCTTGCTGTTTACACTTTACATTTTGCTTTAGTGAACGTGTATGGGTATTTAATTTTTTTAAAGGCACCATTACATAGTATATCCTACATTTAGCACATTTCTTAAAGTGTTAAGATTCTATGACTCATTTCTATGTATTTTTCTTACTTTACAAAATAACTTGAAACAGTATAGATTTTGTAACACTTAATTTGAGCAGCTTGTTTTTTTATCACATTGGACTATAAAAAGTGCATGTTACCTTAGAAGAGTTAGTATTTGCTGCTTTACTCTTTTGCAAAAACATTTGCTGTAATGAAGGAATTTGTATTTCCAAAATGTACCTTGACTGCATTTTGTAATATTTACCGCTTTATTCCTAATTCTGCTTTAAAGTATTGAACTGGGCATGAAACATTAAAATATTAATCCAGAACCTGTATAACTGGATGTTGCTTAAAATCTGTATCACTGCCATGTTGGAAACCCAGACTGCTTTTGTGATGTTTCAAATTAATAAAACTATCCTCCTCCTTATCAACTTACATGTGTCTTCATGGAATCAACAGAAGTATCACAAACACTCTAAAGCAACTGACAGCAGCTGACTCACTTTTGACTATTATGGTTCAAGATAAAATGGGCATGCGATTAACCAACATATAAAACCTAATGGGAAATTCTGTCATGCTGTCATCAGAAATACAGTTCCAGTCTCCTGCTACAAAAACTGAAAAACAACAGAACATAAGATATATAATTTCTGAAAGATCATCTTGTAAAAAATGCACTCAAAAATCAGAATTAAAACATTTTATTTTTGCCATAAGAAGCTCTACGAACTAATATCAGGTAACGGTTAATGAAAAGTAGAACTTAAAGTCATGACAGAGAAGAGTGAACAAGTATGAACATTACAGTATTGGATGGAAATGAACAAGGTTTCATATGATTGACAGAGATGAGAAAGCCAGTGCTGCTGAATTAGTATTTAATTCTTTAGAATATGCACGCCTTGACAATACAAAATACCTTCATCATTTTTACCATTTGTTTTATCTTTTTGGTACAACGGGAAAAACCCAGCATCAATTCCTCATAGTGGTTGTGTGGGGGGGATCATTACCACCAAAATGATAATCATTTAAGATTTATTCTAAAGTGAATCTTGCAAGATTGCTACAACATTTAAAAATCTTTGCTTAGTTTGAGCACTTTCATTTTCTGTCATCTCTTTTAACAAATTGCTATTTCAAAGTTCCTATCCAGAATATTTATAGGTAATTTAGCACAGGAGCAAATTTGAGACCAACTTGAAAGGAAAAAAAGGAAGTTCAACTGCCAGAAAACTAAGTATAAAATAGGAACACCCCATGACAAGCTTTGAACAGCCTCTTGCCACAGATTTCCAACCCCATAAATACTGGGGGTGAACGGTTTTAATCCCAAAGGAGTATTCTGCATGAATTCTGAACTTTGGATATAGAGACTTGTAGAAAAACAGAAGACCCTGACATACATGCAAGTAAAAGTCTTCTGGCAAAAATACAATTTAAAGTGATTTTTCCAGTTTTCCTCCTCCCAAAAAACTCCAGAAGATATCTTCAGTAGGCAAAGTTGAAATTTCATGCTCAGAATTTACATAGAGCACAGCTGCAGCAAATAATTATATCCAGATAATTAAGAATGGATAGTTTTCCATTATAGAATTAACTCCTGGTTTGTCATAATGGCCTTGTAGAAACCACCCAGTTTTATTATGACAAACTAATTTATCTAGCAGTTAAGTCTGAAAGGACTGGAAGCTCTGCTGGTATCAGTATCATTCACACTTGTAGAAGAATTATGTCTAACTGGTAAAACAGCATTAATGAAACAAACAAATTTCCACTGAAAATATTTCAGAGTGTACCCTATAGTCAAAGAGTAATGTTATCAGTACCTACACAGAAAGGAAACAGATATTGCAATTCCAGAGATCAGACTCTTAAGTTGTAAGGTAATTTAAAAATTTCCAAGGATTAGTTTACAAAATGGTCTTAAGGTCTCAACTCACATAACAGAAAACAGAAAGATGCACATCATTCTAATCCTTGGTAAAGCAAAGGAGTATACTATTTTTCTTTCTTCTCATATTACTGCAAATACTGATGCCTGATACCCTCAGCTACCATCTTAAGAAACACTGAAACCATTATCTTCAAATCTAGATTACTGTCAGAAGAATGACATATACATGAGAAATTATGATTAAAGCTTTAAGTTCAAAGTCAAGAAATAGACTATTTTCAAAAATACGTGGTTAGGGAGAAAGAAAATATCTATGTTGAATTAAGAAATACTTAAGCAAGGTTACAAATGACTAATAACTATGCACAACAATCATTTTCAGTATCTATTAATTTTTTTCCTTTGCAAAAAGTCATTTACAGAAGTTCAACAAGTCAATCCTGTTATAAATGCTAGGCTATATATTTGTTCCAACCTGCTTCCCTTTTAGTACTAGCACTTCAATAAGTTTTGACTTTATTTTCTAAGTGTTTAAATATGTGTCATTTTAAAAGGGAGAAAGGTGGTATTTATTGTTCTCAAGATAAATGGGAATCAACAAGCCTATTTAACTTCCACGTATAGCTTCTGATTGCTATAATACTGCAGCAATTTGCAGATGGAATGGAACTTATTTTAGAAGGAGTAAAAACCTAAAAGGTCTTGCTGAAAGGAAAATACTAGATCACTGATTCAACTATGTCAAATAAAAACTTCCTATTAGAGATTCTAAGTAATATGAACATTTAAAAATATATGCCAGTAGCCTCCCGCCCAAAATATATAGGCGTCTCATTTATGAAATTTGTCATTTATAAAGATTTATACATAAAGATTAATTTGGTGGCTTTCAGATTCAAAATTTGAAAAATGTCATGGGAATATTTTTAACCGTAACAAGCAAAAAGGAAATCTCCATTTATTTCCATTCTCTGTCGCTATCATATAAGAGTGCAGAATTCAAAACAAATGCGATAGAACATTTCACCTCTTCCTGTCTGCACTACAGAGATTTGTTTTCCTTTAGTATTTTTGCCCACGGAAACCACATTGCAAAGGTATATATACAGTAGTCCAGTCACAGGTCTTTTCCAGACTATGGCAATAAAAGCAAGGTTTAATTCTAATTAGCTAAAACTACTTCATTCTTCAAACGAGAGATTTGTCTGCACGGCCATTTTCATGAGGGGCAGGAGGTTGCTATCCATTTGGGTTAGCAGAATACACAACCAAGCAGAGACTTATTCTGAAAATTTCCAGGACAACTTTAGAAGTTCTTGTTTACTTTTTATGCCATATACAAGACACGACACATTTATAGTCTCAATAATAAGAAAATTGAGAATTAGTAAAGTGCTAACACGGAAGGGGAAAGTTGCAAGATATACTAGGGTATGCTAATAACTCCAGTTATTTTCAAAGAACATTCAGACTGCTTCAAATTCTATTCAGGAAACTATCTCTCCAAGCTTTTTTTTTCTTTTTGCCTCTTTTAAATGTGCTGAAAGCTAACTATAAAAATGGATACTTGGGGGGAAAAACTTCTCAATCTCTATTCAAACTTTCAGAATAATTTGCTTCTAAAAAATTATCAACAAATAATCCAACTAGACTACCTTCAGATGACATGGCAGATCAAATCAACTTGTCTTCACCTTTGTTTTACAGGTCTTCTGAAAGCCCTGACCCTTAATCCAAACCAAAACTTTCTGATATTTCAAAGGAGTTCAGTAAGATTCTGGTATTATAAATTCAAACTCAGTACTGCCATCTGTTACATTCTGTTTAAAAATTGAATCATTTTCCTGCTGAATAAAAATATCTTCCCAGGTCATTGGCTTGTTCTGAGGAGTAGATGTGGTCCCTACTGGAGGTTCTTTCCCAGCATCAACCTTATACCCAATACCATCATCCTTCATGACAGGCACGGTGCCTGACTTATCAGAAAGGTAGGCATATTGTCTGATCTGTAAAGACCTGCATGGATGTAAACGATAAAGCTTTGAGTCTCCAGAAGGATCTTGACTATGAACTGACTTTATGTGTGAAGACATAAACTGATAGTTGATGAAAGACTTGCCACAGGCCAAACACTGATACCTTCTCTCCCCTGTGTGATGAATTTCATGCTTTGTGCGATATTCTGCAAGAGGAAATACCTTCTCACAGTAACGGCAAGGATACTTCTTCTCCCAAGAATGAATGTTAAAATGTCTCCGCAAGCTTGTCAGACAGACATATGACCTTTTGCATACAATACAGATATAATAGACCCTTCCATCTACGATTAACTCATAGTGATCATCATGTTTTACCTTCATACGTTTATTTGCCGTCTCACTGCTAGATGTTTTTGGTATCTCATTCTCAAGTCTGGCCTCCCCTTCGTCAGGGTCATCTTTGACAGGGATCACTATATCATAAGTATCTTCACCAATATTTGCATAAACCTTGCAACCCGTCGACAAGCCTTCAATTTCAGTAGCTGTATCTAAAGTAATAATCTTCTGACCCTCCATTAGATGTTTTGATCCTAAACCTGGATCATTAGTGTTTCTAGTAATTATATCTGAAATTTTTAAAGAATTAGAAAGTGGCTCTTGCAGAAGTGTAGGAATCTGCATCTTCTGTATCAACGATCCATCAAAAGCAGTATTTGGGGGGATCTCAGCCTGTGGGACCAAAGATGTATTACTGACCGCCGAGTCTGGACTGGAGCTAATAGTGTCATCATCATCATCTATAATTTCCTCCTCCTCCTCTTCATTGGCCTTGTTTCCTGTTAAAACAGCACTGTTTGGTGGCTGCTGATTCTGCACAAGTACATTGATTGAAGGAGACATATGATTTGAAAGTGAAGAACTGACATTTGGTGGTGTAGTAAGTGATGTCTGATTTAACAAAATGATGTTGGGAGTCAGATGTGTTGGGGCCGAAGATACCAACAATTTTTCACTTCCTTGTGTTTGGTTCAGAGTTGCCTGATTCACAGAAGTAGGAAGTTTCTGAGTAGGTGTGATATTTGTTAAAGGGGGAGAGCTATTGCTCGCACAAGGTGCAACATCTGAAATAGCAACAGAGCCTGGGTTAGGCTGGACCTCTGCCACTGTATTGGTACTCGGCAAAGTCTCCTTTGCAGGCAGAATCTCAGAGCAGAAAATGACGTCATCGTCGTCATCATCTGAATCGGTAACAATGATCTTTTTCATCTCATAATCTTCAGCAGATAAGGAAAAAGACTCTGTTATAATTGGCATTATAGTGGCCCCATTTTCTTGGGCTTCATCTTTTGATTTTTGTATTTCAAGGTTCTTGTCACTAGAACCAGGAGGTAAGGTTTCTGCATTACCATCCTGAGCTGTACCTGAGATGCTTTTAACCTGTGACAACGGGACACCAAGCTCTGCTATAAATTTAACTCCTAATAATTGCCCTGATTTAATTAACTCATCAAGTAAATCTGATCTAACACGAACAATTTTAGAACTATAGATATAATTGAGAATTTCTGCAAAGATCTCTGCTCTTATAAAGCTCAGTTCAACAACTTGCCCAGCAACTGAGAAGAGCTGATGGAAGTAAGTACTAGAAGCTGAAAGGATGTTCCTGTGGGCTCGGAATTTTCGGTCTTCCACAATAACGGTAACATCACAGAAGAGTCCATGGCCGCGTTGCTCATTCAAGGAGTTCAGCAGACTGCCAGAGTATTGAATGTCTGTAGCAGAAATCAGTTTTCTACTCTCCATGCCTGTAAGAGAAAGGGAGGGGGAGGATGGGAGATTAGGAAAGAAAGACAAAAGCACTTCATCATTCAGAATTTCAGCTACAGCATCATTAACTAGTTTATTGGAGTTTTACCCAAAGTTTGGCACAACTTTTTGGTTTTTATATAAACTATTCTTACAGGCTGGTTTTTGGACCACATGTCAAATCTCATGACCTTCCCCTGAGAAGAGACAAGCAAGTTTTAAATTGATCTACGGATTTGAACATTAATCTCTTCCTTTGAATCTTAGATACGTGCATCACCACTAAGCTATTTTTAAAGACTAAAATTAATTTTCTTAGTTCCAATTTTGGATTTTCTCCTCAAGAAGAGTTAAGAGTTAATTTTTTTTTGTATTACAGGTTATTTTTATTTTTAAAAGCAGAAGCAAATTCCAAGTGGAAGAGCTAAACTATCTGGCATAGTCTCATTAATATGCTGCCTCTCTGATTACTAGCTCCAGAAATTATAAAGAATCGGTTTTAAAACTGATGTTCAAATTCAATATGATTGTGCTTTGCATCTTGTTCCAGTAGAGTCTCTTGCTGGTTTGCTTGTCGGGAGCCAAGAAAAGCAGCAATTTTTGCTTTGGAAAATCCTGTGAATATTTATATAGTATCTCTAAGTTGCAGGGAATTTAAGAAGCTCAGAAGAATTTTGCAAAGTTTTTAAATCAGGGAGTCACTGTATTGCCATGACTAGGAATACACTGTGTCAAACTTGAAATTGTGTGAGTGCTTTCCGTTATTCTCTTGGACCTGGCCTTTTGAATGTTTCTGAAGTAATTTGACGTGGTGGTTTCTACTTCCTCCAAGTATTCCATTCAAGATTATCTGCACTAGTTTGCTAAACTTCCACCAATAAAGGCTGAGAGTTTTGGTTTTGGCTTTTCATAAATACTTGTCAAAATCAGGCAAAAAACACCCCCAAAAAACAATTATAGACCAGACATCACCGCTCATGTAGCTTAGCTTCAAAATTCTGTTGTTCTTGGTTGAGTCTTACAAACAGAATATTGCTTGAAGGAAGCTGGAGACGTAAGTTTTTATACTATATTATCCCATTTATATAAAGTTCAATAACAGACAAAATTAATCCCTGGTGTTAGAAGTCCACATAGTGGTTGCCCTTTCGGGGACAGGGACAGAAGTGACAGAGGAAGCTTTGTGGAGTTCAGGTGATGCTCTGCTCCTTGCTCTGTTTTCTGGTTATACAGGTGTGTTCACTTTGTAAAAATATATCAAACTACAAACTCACGATTTGGGCACATTTCTGTATGTAACTTACATTTCAATACAGAGTTTACTTTTTAAAAAAAAAAAACTGGCTGATTCTCTTTTAAAAAAAAAAAACTGATTCTCTTTGAGATTGTGAAGCGTTTCAAAGAGTGATTCTAAGTGAACAAGATTGGCTTCCAAGAGGATGTTGCTGCAATGAGCCAGTGACTGAAAGGGGAACAGAATCCTTACATAGAAAGACTTGGTTGTCCCATACGGACTCTGCCACCTGACTCTATGAAAGAAAAACTTGCACTGCATGGGGTTCAGCAATTTTTCTCAAGGGACACTTTCATGCTCCCCCAACCGAGAGGTTGTTTGTGATTAAGAAGCCAACATTGTCTTTCTGCTCTTTAAAATATGATTGGAAAATAAGAAAGACATTTAGGGGGAAGAGTTAATTTTTAACTGTCTTAAAACTTGAAGAAAAATCTTATCATGAACACATAAAAGTTATTTCACCTGTAAATGAATGTTTTGAATGTCAGAAAAGCTTGGTGTGTGCAACACTGAGTCCAAAGTATGTAGTCTTCCTAAATTTTAACTTATCTTTAAGAACATATTCAACAGCTATTCCCTGCAGCCAGTGACTAAATCAGCATTTATAAACACTGGCAATTATTACCTCTATTATTTTTCTATTCTTATTTTGATTGGGATGCCTCATCTGGATAAACTATGAAACACCTTTCTTACCCTCTCCTCTTTCTTCTTCCCCTTGCCACTTCCCCTCACCTGCCTACCCTTACAATCTCCAGAGGCGGAATGTTAAACAGAGTGCCAAATGAAGTCAACAGATGCTGCTGTGAAAAAATAAAACAAAGGAAAAGAAAAGTTTACCATTTCTTAAAGCTCATTTGCATGAAAACACGAAACATTTAATTTTGTTGGTAAAGAATCATGAGCATTGATATGAGAACTTTCTTCACACCAAATGAACTACTGAAAATGAAGATATAAACTTACTGGAACAGAGCAGACATCACTCTAGAAAAAAGGGGAGGGGGACTGTCAATAAATAGTATTGCTGTGTACCACCCCCAAAACAATTTTTGGCACTTTGCAGAAGATATATCCAGTAACAATGACACGGAATTTAAATAAATAAATAGATAAATAAATAAATACATGTATATATAATTAAAAATTAGTTGACCTGAGAAAACCATAATTCAAAAAGAGTCATGTACCACAATGTTCACTGCAGCTCTATTTACAATAGCCAGGACATGGAAGCAACCTAAGTGTCCATCGACAGATGAATGGATACAGAAGATGTGGCACATACATACAATGGAATATTACTCAGCCATAAAAAGAAACAAATTGACTTATTTGTGGTGAGGTGGATGGACCTAGAGTCTGTCATACTGAGTGAAGTAAGTCAGAACGGGAAAAACAAATACCGTATGCTAACACATATATATGGAATCTAAAAAAAAAAAAAAGGTTCTCACGAACCTAGGGGCAGGACAGGAATAAAGACGCAGACGTAGAGAATGGACTTGAGGACACGGGGAGAGGGAAGGTTAAGCTGGGACGAAGTGAGAGAGTGGCATGGACATATATACACTACCAAATGTAAAATAGATAGCTAGTGGGAAGCAGCTGCATAGCACAGGGAGATCAGCTCGGTGCTTTGTGACCAACTAGAGGGGTGGGATAGGGAGGATGGGAGGGAGACACAAGAGGGAGGAGATATGGGAACATATCTATATGTATAGCTGATTCACTTTGCTGTACAGCAGAAACTAAACATTGTAAAGCAATTATACTCCAATAAAGATGTTAAAAAATAATAAAATAAAATAAAATAGATAAGCGGGGGAAAAATTAGTTGATAAGTACTTTTGGTAAAGAAACACTTTTTATTGCTAATATTCTTTCTCTTTAGAGTTACCAAAATAGTACCACTGTCACAGTTCTTAAGTTATATACACGTGGAAGACAGGGCGTCTCAAATATCTTCTAAATTTTTCAAAATAATAGCTTAAAAACAAAAAATAGGAGAAAAGTCTAGAAATCAAGGATTTAAAACATCATGTTATAAGGCATTGCTTGTTAACGGTACCAAGGAATTCCAGGTTACCATAAAGGCATTCATCAGAAAGGGTGACCTTTGGACAGCGAGCCAGCAACCTGGGCTTCCGAAATATGGGGATTTCGACACAAGTCCCTTTTCAGTGGATAGATAGGTTTTCTGAATACGGTCCCACTATTTTTGTCATTTGCAAATGGGTGTTCCCAATGGGGGAATTATTTAAAGGTACGTGTCCAGGTGACACCGGGACTTGGTTTCATTTTGTTGTTTAGGTTTCCTCCTCTTCCCTGTTAAGGTGGATCCAGGAACAGCACAAATCGGTCTGAACCCACCCCAACCAAGATTTGCGACCCGACTGTGGAAAAGCCGTTCCTCATTCCTGCGAGACAAATCCTTGACCGAGGGCAGGTGAAGGTGGAAAAGAGAAACACCACCCGCGAGACTGAAACAACCGACACGCGGCTCCCTGCGGCAGCTGAACCCCATCTTCCTCCCTCCACCCCCTCTTCCCATTCGCACCCGGCCGGCTGCAACCGAGGTTTTTAACCCCGATTCACGCGGAAAAGCAGCTTCACGCAAATACAGATGGAGGTCCAGCCAGCACAGTCAGGGCGGGGGTAGTAAGGCGAGGCGAGCCGGGGAAAGTAGAAGGTGGCGAACCGGAGGGTGGGGTGTTGGGAGGGGATGAGGCCAAGCAGGCGGCATTGTTATGCCCTGGGAAGGGGACGGAAGGGGAGGATGGGCCAGGCCGAAAAGCTCTAAATCAAAGTAAGGGCTAGGAGGGGAAAAGAGGCGCAAAAAGGCAGGCAGAGGAGCGAGGAAAACGCCGAGTGGTTCTCCGCGGTGGGCTCCCCACGCTCCGGGCCTACCCCGGGCGCCGGCAGCCCCTCGGCCCCTGACGGCGGAGGGGACCGCGCCGCGGCCCTCCCGGTTCGTCCCCCCCTTCGCTCCCGGGCCCACACAAAGAAAGGGCCGGAGGAGCGGAGACTCCGTCTCCGCCGCTTCCTGGTTCAAGTGAGGAGAAAGCGAAGGCAGGCGCGGCCCAGGGACGGAGGAAGCAGGCGCGATCCCTCGCCCCCTCCCGGGTCGCGGCCGGCTCCTCACCTGCTTCCCGGCGCCGCAGCTTCTCGTCGTCGGGCCGCGCGGAAGGGTGGGAGTCCTCCAACAACCAGAAGCCGGACTCCGCGGCGACTCGGCTCCTTCTTTAAACGTCGCTCCAGTCTTGGTCGACGTCGACGCGGCTACCGCCTCCCGCCGCCACCGCTGCCACAGCTGCCCCAAGCCGCCGACAGAGGGCACCGCGCGGGGGCCAGGCGCCGAAGGCAAAGGCGCCCTCCTCTTCCGAGTGCGGTTCGGCTCTTTCCGGAGGGGTCCGAGCGCTAGGCCGCCCCGCTTCGGCGCCCCACTCCGCCTTCGGCTCCTTCCGCAGGGGGCGGAGGAAGACTGGGAAGTACCGGGAGAGCTCGGCCCCTTCCGGAGGGCGAAAGGGTGGGAAAAAGGAAAGGGAAAGACGGGGTAATGCGGTCACAAACGGTTGGGATGCGAGGGAAGCTAGTCGGTTTCATCTACGTTCCGTGTAAGCTTCTAGGGAGTAAAAACTTTGAGAGACTAGACGGGTTTCATTTCTTTTGAAAGTTTGAAACTTCTCTATTTAATAGCCTGTTTGTTAGATGATAAACCACCTTGAAATATAATCAGAATAAATATAATCAAACAATGTATCGACTCATTATGATTTATGATAATCCAAGTTCTAGGATAACACGATAACAACTGCATTATAATATCTACTTTGAAGAAATAAATTCAGTTTTTGGACAAGTACTATCTTCTTAACTGAATACTAAATGATGCAACACTATGTTAATTCCTTCATTTCACCTATCGTTTTCTGACCACCTGTTTGATCTGTACCAAATCTTATGTTAGGTTCTGTGGAATACAAAAATGAATAAACCAAGGTCTCTACCTTTTCAAAGAGCTCAGTAGATAGGTACTCAAACATCGACAAAATAGTTTTAAGGTGCAGAACACAGAGAAAGGAGTAGCAAACTGAATTTGAGCTGCATCTTGAAAGATAAATAATATTAACACTTGCATTGTTAATTTATTATTTTTATTTACATAGCATTTCCTCCTCAGAGGGCTTTACTGTCTGAACATAGTAGGTGTTCAATAATTGTTTAGTGAATGAATATATGAATGAGTTGTGGTAATTTTAAAAACTCTTCTGGTAATACACTTCCGACTGAGTACCACGATGAATGAAGCAATGGGATGGGTGTTTGGAGAGCAAAATATTTCCCTTTAGGCTGGTTATTGATTATATTCAACTAAAGAACAAAATAGCAGCATTTTCTTCAACAATTAGAGCCATTTACTACCTTCATTTTCTTTTTTAAAAATATGTATAGGATAATATTGCATCAGTTTCCGAAAACTTGAATTGGCACTTATTTACCATTCAGTTGGAATGTCCACCAGGATATTCCAGAATAAAAACAGATCTACTAACTATCTCTAACTTTCTTCAACATAAAATCAGACAAAGATGTCATCATCTATCGATCTCTCATCTATTCTACATTCTCCTCAATAAAGTAAAGCCACATAGCATGACATCAAAGTAGTGTAATACAGCTGTATTTTCACATGGAGATAAGAAATCCAAATGAAATTCCTTAGGCATTTCTCCAAGGTTTGGTACTGTGGGAAAACAATCTATGTGGGAATTACTGCATTATTAGTTTTTGATTATGCCTTAAAATTATGAAAGTTTTATTGTCTAATATAAAAACATTTCATGGAAAATAGGAGTGTGCTGTTGTAAAAGAAACTAAGACAGATGGTAGTATTTTCCTGGTAACTGAGCACTTAACAAAACTAGTTAGCAGATTAATGACCATTTTTCTGAGTCATCCTCCCCCAAAATTTAGTAGCAAAAAAAAAAATTTAGGAAATAAGACAAAGTACATTTGGAAAGTTTAGGATCTATTTATCTTTCAGTAGCTTAGTTGACTAAAACTAAAATGAGACATTTCTTTGAAATACAGATCACAGTGGCAGTAGCTGCCACTCTTGATATCAAATGTGTGTTGGTTACCTCTCAGTAAGTTGTAAGATGCAATACATTTTCTTTTGCACCAGCACCAACAGCACCAAGGCCCCCAACAGAATTGCCTTCCCTTTGTCCCTTTCCTGAAAGGGCTTTAAAAGTGTGGAGCCACAACTGAGGTATGATGAAGGCCTATTACCTCGAAGTGCAGGAAACCGTCTCTTCCCTTCTGTCCATGTCGCTCAGCCCCTAACTCAGCAAAAACTAAGCTAAAATTTAAAAGCTACCTATAACCCATGCACCTAAGGTCAATTAATCTATGACAAAAGAGGCAAGAATATACAATGGAGAAAAGACAGTCTCTTCAACAAGTGGTGTTGGGAAAGCTGGACAGCTACATGTAAATCAGTGAAGTTAGAATACTCCCTCACACCATATACAAAAACTCAAAATGGTTTAAAAACCTAAATGTAAGACATGACACCATAAAACTCCTAGAAAGGAACATAGGTGAAACATTCTTTGACATAAATCGTAGCAATATTTTCTTAGCTCAGTCTCCCAAGGCAAAAGAAATAAAAGCAAAAATAAACAAATGGGACCTAATCAAACTTAAAAGCTTATGCACAGCAAAGGAAACCATCAACAAAACTAAAAGAATGGGAGAAAATATTTTCAAACAATGCAACTGACAAGGAGTTAATATCCAAAATATAAAAACAACTCATACAACTCAATAGCCAAAAAACAAACAACCCAATCAAAAACATGGGCAGAACACCTAAATAGACATTTTTCCAAAGAAGACATACAGATGGCCAATAGGCACAAAAAAAGATGCTCAACATCACTAATTATTAGAGAAACGCAAATCAAAACCACAATGAAATAACACCTCACACCAGTCAGGATGGCTGTCATCAAAAAGTCTACAAATAATAAATGCTGGAGAAAGTGTGGAGAAAAGGGAATCCTTGTACACTGTTGGTGAGAACGTAAATTGATGCAGCCACTATGGAAAACAGTATGGAGGTTCCTTAAAAAACTAAAAATAGAACTACTATGTGATCCAGCAATTCCACTCCTGGGTATATATCAGGAAAAAAACAAAAACTCTAATTCAAAAAGATACACACACCCCCAATGTTCATAGCAGCACTATTTACAAAAGCCAAGACATGGAAACAATCCAAGTGCCCATCAACAGATGATTGGCTTAGAGATGTGGTATATATATATATAATGGAATATTATTACTCAGCCATAAGAAAGAAGGAAATATTGCCATTTGCAGCAACATGGAGGGACCTAGAGGGTATTATGCTTAGTGAAATAAATCAAAGACAAATACTATATGATATCACTTATATATGGAATCTAAAAATAATACAGATGAATCTATATACAAAACAGAAACAGACTCACAGACATAGAAAACAAACTCATGGTTACCAAAGGGTAGAGGGAGAGGGGGAGGGACAAACTGGGAGTATGGGATTAACAGATGCACACTACCATGTATAAAATAGATAAGCAACAAGGATTTCCTGTATAACACAGGGAACAATACTCAATATCTTATAATAACCTATAATGGAAAATAATCTGAAAAAATTAATATATATATATAACTGAATCACTTTGTTGTACACTTGAAACTAACACAATATTGTAAATCAACTATACTTCAAATAAAAAAAAAGAATTTAAAAAGAAAAAAGTTACCTATAATTAAAGGGGATCCAATGATCAGGAAAGGAATATTTTGGTAGGAAAAGCAGAGCAGACCAAGAAATCTGAGTGGCCTTAACAGCTGCTTTTGGGACAAGGTCTTTGGAAAGTTTCATTAATTTTCTGTTTCTCAGCAAGTTATTTCACCTTTCACTTTCTTTTCATCTGCAGGCTTAACCCTACTTCAAACAACGTAGTAGCTTTTAAAGACAAGAACCTTTATCAAATGGATTTGGAGGTATCAATTGTTTCACATTCTAAAAAGATTTTTGATTGGCTGATAATGGAATCAGGTTTTATAACCATGTGTCAGTGTTTGCTTGCCTTTGCCTTTTTTGAACTTGATTATGAATTCCATGAGGCCAGCAACTGTCCTCTCCTGTGTTAAAATGTCAAGAATCTTGTGGATGCTTAATATATATTAATTGATGATGATAAAAGATAAAAAACCGGGACTTCCCTGGTGGCGCAGTGGTTAAGAATCTGCCTGCCAATGTAGGGGACATGGGTTCGAGCCCAGGTCCGGGAAGATCCCACATGCCGCGGAGCAACTAAGCCTGTGCGCCACAACTACTGAGCCTGCGCTCCAGAGCCCGCGAGCCACAACTACTGAGCCTGCGTGCCACAACTACTGATGCTCACGTGCCTAGAGCCCATGCTCCACAACAAGAGAAGCCACCACAATGAGAAGTCCGCGCACCGCAACGAAGAGTAGCCCCGGTTCGCCGCAACTAGAGCAAGCCCACGTGCAGCAACGAAGACCCAACGCAGCCAAAAATAAATAAATAAATAAATAAATTTTTAAAAAGATAAAAAACGGCATTCATTCAGTCCTAGAGCCCTTCCACTGAGTTATGCTTAGCTACACAGATTTAGTAAGGTCACTACACAAGTATGAAAAGAAACCACAGTAAGGTATAGTGGAAAAAACAAAGACTTGGGCAGATGTGAGTGGGTTGGGATTCTGGTACTCCCACTTAGCTGTGTGACCTTGAGCCTGATTCTTCATCTGTAAAATATAGATAATAATACCTTCCCATAGAGTTGTTTTGAGGATTAAATGAGTTAACTACCGATAGTGTCAAACTGCTTACAGTTTCCAAAATATGACATGCTGTTTACTGCTTTCATGTCTGTGCCTGGAACCCTGAGCCTGTAATAACCATTCCTTTTGCATTCACACTGTGCCTCTCCTGTTGTTTGGCAAGTGCCTGGTCTTCAAGAAAGACACAACTCAAATACTAACATGTTTGTGAAGCCTGCCTTGATGGTAGATGATAGACAGATATGGTTACTTAATATTGAATGAATGAGTGTCTGGAACCCAGTAAGTGCTAAATATATGTTTGCTTTTTCATCACTCTCCCCTTTTCTGCTTTATCCCAACAATTCTCTCTTTAAGTGACTTGTTTGATACGGCTGATTCTCCTTTTCTTCTTAAAACCTTCTAAAGTCAATTGGATAAGGATATATAACCCTCCTACTGAGAAAGAGGAAGTGGATATTGCCGACAATAATACAATCTACCCCCCAAAAGCAACAGGTAGCTTATTTCTAATATGAAAAAAGTTGAGAGAATATACTACAAATGTGTCCTTTGTGAAAAATTACTTGGCAATATGAAATCAAATCTGATAAGAAATGAGTCAAAATGAAGAATTAAGAATGGACATTTTGCAGTGCGCCAGTCTATGTAAATGGAGGACTAAGACCAAACAACAAGGTTATGAATATGTGATAGAATGAAACTATTATAAGCCCTGACACAATAAAAATCCATTCATTCATTTGTTCATTAAATACATATCACTTAGTACCTACTCTGTGCCAGGCAATGCTCTACACACTGTGGATACAATCATCATCAAGATGAAGTCGCAGTCTTCATGAAACTTAGATTCTAATGGGAGAGACATACAGTAAACATATTATCTAAATATATAACATAATATCAGATAGTAATGAGTGCTATGAAGAAAAATAAATAGCATAAAGGGAGAGAGACTAATGAGGGTGCTATTGTAAATAGTGTGGTCAGGGACGACCTCTCTGAAAAGATGATGGGTGAGCAAAGAACGGAATGAACTAAGGGAAAAAGCCATGCAAATATCTGGGGAAGAGCACTCTAGGCAGTGGAACATGCCAACGCCCTTCAACCAAAGACCATCAGGAACTTACTCATAGCTGACAAGTTGGGTTTATTATTCTTTGCAGGCAGGCAGATTGAACACCATAGGGAACCATGGGGTGTTTCAGTAAGAGAATGCTAGAAAGAACCTACTATAGTATTTGAGTGATTTACGGGAGGGTCTAAGGAAGTGGCAGTTCGCTCTAAATCAGATGCTGTCAGAAAGCAGGGGCAATTGTATGATTGGGCATCTCAATAACCTCATATATAGGGAGGGCAGACTAGGGCAAGGATAAAGCTGTAATTGATAAAGTAGCAGTCACCCATTTTGGCCAAGAGAGGGGGTGTTTGGTGTTTTCTGGGTGGCACAGTGACTTTTTTTTTTTTGTCTGTGCTTAGACAAAATTATGAAGTGGTCTTATTTCGTCTCACGTTGTCAGTCACCTAGTGACCTTGTCTTAGATTGGTGTTCTGTGAGTTTATGTTCAACAGAAGAACATGGCCTGAGCGCTAGCCAGCTTCCAGATATCAGGGGCTGCTTCCCAATCCATTTTCTCTAACAGCAAGTGAAAAGCCTTAGAATATAAGGAATAAATTTTAGAGGTGGTGGGAGAGGAGGGAGGAGGTATAATATTGGCTATCTCCTCATCTTTAGTAGAAAATAGTTAATAGTACATTATTATTGTATGGGACGTACTTATACTAAAACATTATTCATTGTTTAGCTGAAATTCAAATGTAAGCGAACCTACTGTATTTTTTTTTCTTTTTGCTAAATCTGACAACACTAAAATAAAAACACTGTCAGCTGCATAGGAAATACTTTGAATACTTGGTGCTTTTTCTTCTCGTCCCACTTAGATTTTTATTTGAAATCAGGATAGACTCAGAAAAAAATATGTAATTCGATTTGAGCCATTCCTATATATTCTACATGTACATAGACGCCCACATCTGTGCATATATTGATATTATGTATATGTACGTATGTACATACATACACACACACGAGAAACAGTAAGCACCCAATAGTATAGAATATGTAACACACACGCACAGAAGGCACCTGAAACACAAGCAGAATTGACTGTGTTGGTGATACGGCCACTCAGTGAAATGTATCTTGTGGTCTGTCATCCTTCCTTTCGGTCATTTCAAGTACGAGGCTGAGAAAGACACGGTCTCCGATCCAACTTGGACCTGGCGCGCCTCCTGCGGAACCGGAAGGATGAGCGGAACCGATCGCAGCAGCGGCTTATTTACACGGATGCACACAACCCTTTCACGTCGGCAGGAGGCCACGTAGGCCTGGGGAAGGATTTTGCCGGCGTACCCGGAACGGTTTCCTCAGCTTTGGTTGGGCGGGGGAGGGTTGCGCAGCGGCGCGTTCTGGGAGCCGAAGAGACCGAGATCTTCCCGGGCTCTTGAGAGTGTTACCTCTTTCGCGGCAACAATGGCTCGGGTGTCTCGCTCGCGCAGCCCGGAGTGGGAAGCGTCGCAGTTGGTCGAAGAGCCCCGATCCCGCGGGGCGGCCGCTCTCGTTCGCACTCTTGCTCTCGGCCCGGGGACCGGAATGGCCTCGGCCATCAGCTGGGTGGCCTCAGCCGAGGCTCCCGAAACCAGCTCTGCGGCCCTGGCTTGCGGTGTCGTTCGCGAGAGCGTCCCTCGGCATCTCGGTGCGCCCCTTCCGCTTCTGCGTCCTCGTCCGCTGAGCGCTGCCGCCACTCGCGCCGCTGCGGGAGCGACGAGCCGGGACCCAGCCTCCTGGACCGGGAGGAGGTGAGTAATGCGGCTGCACCTTCGCTCTGAGGAGCCCACCTGCCTTCAGAGTCCGCTTCATCTCTCATCCCGCTTCTGAACTGTCCCAATTAAGCATTTTCTACCTTCTTTGCGCCCATTTCTATCTTTTGCTTCAGTCCACGACAGCTCCTTATTTGCCCTTTTTCTCCCTTAATTCTCACTCATCCTTGGGCCCCTTCATACCGTGCTCTGACCCCTCCACCCCCTTTCACCTCTGGTCTGGCAGAAGGCATGGCCAAGGGTCCCAGACCTATTTACTTTGTGTTATCATTTGTGAGCAAGTTTTTATTCTCCATTAGACTGAGTTTGTGGAAAGGAGCCCGATTTTACTCATCACAGAATTCGCAGTGCCTAGCACTTAGTAAGAGCTCAACCGTTGTGTGTTGAATGAATGAACAGATTGGTTTGAGATGATAACAGGATGTGTAAGTGGAAATTCTTTGTAGGGAGTTGGGAAAGGTTGAGATTAAGAGTTTAAACTGGAGAAGAGAAAACCTTCCCCCACGACAGGATTGGATGAATGTAGGAAAAGCGATGTGCGTAACTGCAAATGGGGCTACCTTGAGAAAGGTCTTGTGAAATGGTCTCAATCTTGACCTTGAGGAATGAGGGGAGGGTGAGATCAATTTTCCTCTAATGAAAGTGAGTATTGGAGCGGAAAAATAGTTTAAGAAGGAAAAGTTCTAATTATTGCTGTGTAAGTGTTCATACCTCCCAAGTGCCTTGAATGTGTTAAAAATGAGAAATTTACAAACATTACAGGCATTGAGGGGCAGGTTGAAATTACAACAGTTGGGAGATGTCTTGATGATTCTTTTTCTTCCAGCAGTGGGAGGTAATAAAGCATAGTGAGGAGGAAGATAGTGGCTGGATTCAGACTGCCTGAGTTTGAAGCCCTGCTTTGCTACTTAATACCTGTATAACTTTGGGTGTCGAGAGTTTACCTGAGCTACTCTGTGGTATTGCTGCCTCAACATCCATTCTGTTTGCAGGGACTAGCCCCCTCCTGTAAGCACATGCCCTAGATAGCAACCCGTAAAATCACAAGCAAATGTAAGTTCCTGATATGACTTCCCTAACAGCCCCTGTGATCTGCAGTCTCCCCTGCCTCCCAGTGCCGGTATGCTGTATGGCCCCCTTAGAGAAGACCCTCGTGGGGCTTACCAAAACCCCCGCTCTTTTGGTTTAAAATGACCAAAATGGCCCTAGCCTGGGAACCCCAAAGCACTCCACCCACAGACCATAATAAAGGCATGTGCCCCAGGTCCTGTCACTCTCTGCACCCTATCTTGACCTCCCCATGTAACCCCTCGAGGTGTGCTGGATACTTCCTACCGGACCTGTGAGTAATAAACTACTCTATTTCAATTTCTCTTGTGGTCTGTTGTTGAACTTTGGCTCACCATCTGGCACCCTGTGCTCCACTTAACAAATGTTAATTTAAAGAAGTCAAAACATTGGGCAAATTACTTAACCTCTCCAAGGTACATTTCTTCACCTGTAAAAACGGGGATAAAAATAGTGCTGACATTTTTAGGGTTGTTGTAATGATTTAGTGCCTGGAACATAATACACATTATGTTTTAGCTATTAGGGTTTCATACCTGGGAGCAGGAACAGTAAAAATAGTCCTGAGTTATATTGGAGACCTACCTCTCCAAGTTATATGTTTCAGAAAGGTCACCCGCAATCTGTGTCAATCAAAAACCAAACAGGTTATTTTAGAATCCTAACCAAAAGGTGTAAGAACAGCTTGGATGAAATTTGTATTTGTGCATGTAGAACATAATTCATCTTGAGTCCAGATGAAACCAGGTAGCAGCAGGGACTGTTTTAATGGTCTCCTATTCACCCTGTTGGTGAGAGAGGTAATCCCTCCCTAGGGTTATGGGGCAGCTGAACATAGGACACCTGACACTGGACACATAAGATCCGCTATGCAGGGATAATCTGGAACTGCACCTGTCCCTTTGATAAAGAGGGTTGTTTGGCTAGGGGACCTTTTCTGCAGGAGCAGAGTGGGAAGGGGAGTTTGCAGTTAGGCCATTGGAGGCCCTACTGGTTTCCCCAGATGTCAAGGCAGTACATAATATTGGGCCTTAATTTTAGGCCCTACACCACAAGGACTGTGTGTCTTTACAGTCTGGCAGGCACCATTGGCCCCTATACTTATATATTCCAAGGACTGTTATTTGTATGTTTACTTTTAGATTATCTGCTTCTGGAACTGGGCGACCCTCTGAGTCCAAATCTGCATAGTTATAATACCTTTTCCCCTGAATAAAGAAGTAAAAAATAATTTATTTAAGCAATGAGACCAAATATATTTATTTTGTAAGGATTAAAAAAAAAGAGACATAAGCAGCTAAACTTTGGAGAATTGAGCCTCTGTTAGTTTTCTCCTTTTCTTTTTTTCAGTTTATGAGTAATAGCAAATACTAAACAGAAGAAATGACAGAAGAAGTGACAAACATTATAATAAAACAAAAAAAATTTAATGTCCTCCAAAGAGCAGATAGACAATGTACTCCTTTTCTAAAAAGGAACTAAAGGAAAAACAAAGAAAACAAACCCTGAATCTCATTGAATACAACTTTTGTCACATAGAACTTTTCAGAGCTCCCTTTATTTTCTACTTCTTGTAGTGCTTCATTTTTTTTCAAAATTGAAATATTTACTTGACAGAAAAGTTTTGAATTTAGTAAAGAAATAGCAATACTGGTACATACATTAATTCAAAATATTTCTACTAAGCACCAAATAGTTCCCAAACTTTTCACCAAGAACCTCTTCATCATTGAAAGAATGCCTAAAATGTAATCAGTTTAGTTAGGTTTTAAATCAAGAAATCTAAAGCTGCCAATCAGTAGTGCTTCATTTTTAAAAATTGTCTTTACTAGTTCCTCGGTTTCTGAAAACTAAAGTTTTAACCAAATTGGAACAGACTTCTTTTTCCTTTCATAAATATGCATAAACAAATGAAGTTATTTCCAAATGTAAAACTGTTTCTGTCACATATTGCAGAAGATGAAATGAGCAATTAGGAGCTCTGTCATGCATGCGGCAGAAGGGATGCGCTTGACAGCCTCCCAGGCTGCATTTCTAGCCTGGCTGTTCAGGCTGTCTGTAGTCTGTACCATTTGATAGTACTGTCAGAACATCAGACCCTAAGTGTTAAGTTTACATTTATACCAAGTTTTTATTAATTTAAAGTTTAAAACGTAAAGGGAGAATAGAATAACTGGACTTGTTGAATTTGAATATATATAAAATTTATATATACATATATA
Source organism: Balaenoptera musculus (assembly GCF_009873245.2). Classification (NCBI taxonomy): domain Eukaryota; kingdom Metazoa; phylum Chordata; class Mammalia; order Artiodactyla; family Balaenopteridae; genus Balaenoptera; species Balaenoptera musculus. Next base: position 100,739,048 of record NC_045806.1, on the reverse strand, counting down.
TATAGAGAGAGAGAGAGAGAATGGAATTCAGCTATTTAAAATTTTTTTTATTTCTATATTTAAATTTATATTTCCTAACATTTCTACCTATTGAAATCCATGAGTTCACACCAGTACCTCAAATTCCAATCCATAGCACAGCGTTCATTCTAGCTTTCCCCTTTTTCCTAGAATTCACCTATTGAGTTATAATTTTTATGCCTATATCTTCTGGAAAATTAAGTGAGATAGGATTAGAGAATTGGGAGCTCCTGAAGTATGAGGATTTTCTGCCAAGAATCCTTGTTTTAGACTGAATTGTGTGCCCCCCAAATTCATATGTTGAAGCCCTAACCCTTGAAGTGACTGTAATTGGCAATAGGGCTTTTAAGGAGGTAATTAAGGTTAAATAAGCTCATAAGGATGAGGCCCTAATTCAGTAGGACTGGTGTCCTTATAAGAGGAAGAGACACGAGAGATCTCAGTCAATCACTATCTCTGTCTCTCTCTCTCTCCTTCTATCTCCCCCTTATCCTCCTCTCTCCCTCTGCTCTTCCTCTCTCCCTCTCTCCCCACTCCCTCCCTCCCCTGACCTGAGCACAGAGGACACAGAGAAGAGGCCACGTGAGGACACAGCAAGAAGGTGGCCGTCTACAAGCCAGGAAGAGAGGTCTCACCAGAAACCAACACTGATGTCACCTTGATCTTGCATTTCTTTTTTTTTTTTAATTTTATTTTATTTTATTTATTTTTTTAAACAGCAGGTTCTTATTAGCTATCCATTTTATACATATTAGTGTATATATGTCAATCCCAATCTCCCAATTCATCCCACCACCACCACCACCCCCCGCCACTTTCCCCCCTAGGTGTCCACACGTTTGTTCTGTACATCAGTGTCTCAATTTCTGCTCTGCAAACTGGTTCATCTGTACCATTTTTCTAGGTTCCACATATATGCGTTAATATACGATATTTGTTTTTCTCTTTCTGACTTACTTCACTCTGTATGACAGTCTCTAGATCCATCCACGTCTCTACAGATGACTCAATTTCGTTCCTTTTTATGGCTGAGTAATATTCCATTGTATATATGTACCACATCTTCTTTATCCATTCGTCTGTCAATGGGCATTTAGGTTGCTTCCATGTCCTGGCTATTGTAAATACTGCTGCAATGAACATTGGATGCATGTGTCTTTTTGAATTACGGTTTTCTCTGGGTATATGCCCAGTAGTGGGATTGCTGGGTCATATGGTAATTCTATTTTTAGTTTTTTAAGGAACCTCCATACTGTTCTCCATAGTGGCTGTATCAATTTACATTCCCACCAACAGTACAAGAGGGTTCCCTTTTCTCCACACCCTCTCCAACATTTATTGTTTGTAGATTTTTTTATGATGGCCATTCTGACTGGTCTGAGGTGATATCTCATTGTAGTTTTGCTTTGCATTTCTCTGATGATTAGTGATGTTGAGCATCCTTTCATGTGTTTGTTGGCAATCTGTATATCTTCTTTGGAGAAATGTCTATTTAGGTCTTCTGCCCATTTTTGGATTGGGTTGTTTGTTTTTTTGATATTGAGTTGCATGAGCTGCTTGTAAATTTTGGAGATTAATCCTTTGTCAGTTGCTTCATTGGCAAATATTTTCTCCCATTCTGAGGGTTGTCTTTTCGTCTTGTTTATGGTTTCCTTTGCTGTGCAAAAGCTTTGAAGTTTCATTAGGTCCCATTTGTTTATTTTTGTTTTTATTTGCATTACTCTAGGAGGTGGAACAAAAAAGATCTTGCTGCAATTTATCTCAAAGAGTGTTCTTCCTGTGTTTTCCTCTAAGAGTTTTATAGTGCCCGGTCTTACATTTAGGTCTCTAATCCATTTTGAGTTTATATTTGTGTATGGTGTTAGGGAGTGTTCTAATTTCATTCTTTTACATGTAGCTGTCCAGTTTTCCCACCACCACTTATTGAAGAGACTGTCTTTTCTCCATTGTACATCCCTGCCTCCTTTGTCATAGATTAGTTGACCATAGGTGTGTGGGTTTATGTCTGGGCTTTCTATCCTGTTCCATTGATCTATATTTCTGTTTTTGTGCCAGTACCATATTGTCTTGATTACTGTAGCTTTGTAGAATAGTCTGAAGTCAGGGAGTCTGATTCCTCCAGCTCCGTTTTTTTCCCTCAAGACTGCTTTGGATATTCGGGGTCTTTTGTGTCTCCATACAAATTTTAAGATGATTTGTTCTAGTTCTGTAAAACATGCCATTGGTAATTTGATAGGGATTGCATTGAATCTGTAGATTGCTTTGGGTAGTATAGTCATTTTCACAATGTTGATTCTTCCAATCCAAGAACATGGTATATCTCTCCATCTGTTGGTATCATCTTTAATTTCTTTCACCAGTGTCTTATAGTTTTCTGCATACCGGTCTTTTGTCTCTCTAGGTAGGTTTATTCCTAGGTATTTTATTCTTTTTGTTGCCATGGTAAATGGGAGTGTTTCCTTAATTTCTCTTTCAGATTTTTCATCATTAATGTATAGGAATGCAAGAGATTTCTGTGCATTAATTTTGTATCCTGCAACTTTATCAAGTTCATTGATTAGCTCTAGTAGTTTTCTGGTGGCATCTTTAGGATTCTCTATATATAGTATCATGTCATCTGCAAACAGTGACAGTTTTACTTCTTCTATTCCAATTTGTATTCCGTTTATTTCTTTTTCTTCTCTGATTGCCATGGCTAGGACTTCCACAACTATGTTGAATAACAGTGGCGAGAGTGGACATCCTTGTCTTGTTCTTGATCTTAGAGGAAATGCTTTCAGTTTTTCACCATTGAGAATGATGTTTGCTGTGGGTTTGTCGTATATGGCCTTTATTATGTTGAGGTAGGTTCCCTCTATGCCCACTTTCTGGAGAGTTTTTATCATAAATGGGTGTTGAATTTTGTCGAAAGCTTTCTCTGCATCTATTGAGATGATCATATGGTTTTTCTCCTTCAATTTGTTAATATGGTGTATCACATTGATTGATTTGTGTATATTGAAGAATCCTTGCATTCCTGGGATAAACCCCACTTGATCATGGTGTATGATCCTTTTAATGTGTTGTTGGATTCTGTTTGCTAGTATTTTGTTGAGGATTTTTGCATCTATATTCATGAGTGATATTGGTCTGTAATTTTCTTTTTTTGTAGTATCTTTGTCTGGTTTTGGTATCAGGGTGATGGTGGCCTCATAGAATGAGTTTGGGAGTGTTCCTTCCTCTACAATTTTTTGGAAGAGTTTGAGAAGGATGGATGTTAGCTCTTCTCTAAATGTTTGATAGAATTCACCTGTGAAGCCATCTGGTCCTGGACTTTTGTTTGTTGGAAGTTTTTTTTAAATTAATTAATTTATTTATATTTTTATTTTTGGCTGCGTTGGGTCTCCATCGCTGCGCGGGTCTCCCTTCAGCCGTGGCGAGCAGGGGCCACTCCCCGGCGCGGCGTGCGGGCCTCTCGCCGCGGTGGCCTCTCCCTCTGAGGAGCACGGGCTCCAAGCGCATGGGCCCCAGCAGCCGCAGCTCTTGGGCTCTAGAGCGCAGGCCCAGCAGTTTTGGCGCGCGGGCCCAGCCGCTCCGTGGCATGTGGGATCCTCCCAGACCAGGGCTCGAACCCGTGTCCCCCGCATTGGCAGGCGGACTCCTAATCGCTGTACCACCAGGGAAGTCCTGTTGGAAGATCTTTAATCAGTTTCAATTTCATTACTTGTGATTGGTCTGTTCATATTTTCTATTTCTTCCTGGTTCAGTCTTGGAAGGTTATACCTTTCTAAGAATTTGTCCATTTCTTCCAGGTTGTCCATTTTATTGGCATAGAGTTGCTTGTGATAGTGTCCTAGGATGCTTTATATTTCTGCGGTGTCTGTTGTAACTTCTCCTTTTTCATCTCTAATTTTATTGATCTGAGTCCTCTCCCTCTTTTTCTTGATGAGTCTGGCTAATGGTTTATCAATTTTGTTTATCTTCTCAAAGAACCAGCTTCTAGTTTTATTGATTTATGCTATTGTCTTCTTTGTTTGTATTTCATTTATTTCTGCTCTGATCTTTATGATTTCTTTCCTTCTACTAACTTTGGGTTTTGTTTGTTTTTCTTTCTCTACTTCCTTTAGGTGTAAGGTTAGGTTGTTTATTTGAGCTGTTGTTTCTTGAGGTAGGATTGTATTGCTGTAAACTTCCCTCTTAGAACTGCTTTTGCTGCGTCCCCTAGGTTTTGGATTGTCGTGTTTTCATTGTCATTTGTCTCTAGGTATTTTTTGATTTCCTCTTTAATTTCTTCAGTGATCTCTTGGTTATTTAGTAACGTATTGTTTAGCCTCCATGTGTTTGTGTTTTTTATGTTTTTTTCCCTGTAATTGATTTCTAATCTCATAGCATTGTGGTCAGAAAAGGTGCTTGATATGATTTCAGTTTTCTTAAATTTACTGAGGCTTGATTTGTGACCCAAGATGTGATCTATCCTGGAGAATGTTCCATGCGCAGTTGAGAAGAAAGTGTAATCTGCAGTTTTTGGATGGAATGTCCTATAAATATCAGTTAAATCTATCTGGTCTATTGTGTCATTTAAAGCTTGTGTTTCCTTATTAATTTTCTGTTTGGATGATCTGTCCATTGGTGTAAGTGAGGTGTTAAAGTCCCCCACTATTATTGTGTTACTGTCGATTTCCTCTTTTATAGCTGTTAGCAGTTGCCTTATGTATTGAGGTGCTCCTATGTTGGGTGCATATATATTTATAATTCTTATATCTTCTTCATGGATTGATATTATGTAGTGTCCTTCCTTGTCTCTTGCAACATTCTTTATTTTAAAGTCTATTTTACCTGATATGAGTATTGCTACTCCAGCTTTCTTTTGATTTCCATTTGCATGGAATATCTTTTTCCATCCCCTCACTTTCAGTCTGTATGTGTCCCTAGGTCTGTAGTGGGTCTCTTGTAGACAGCATATATATGGGTCTTGTTTTTGTATCCATTCAGCGAGCCTGTGTCTTTTGGTTGGAGCATTTAATCCATTCATGTTTAAGGGAATTATCGATATGTATGTTCCTATTACTGTTTTCTTAATTGTTATGGGTTTCTTTTTGTAGGTCCTTTTCTTCTCTTGTGTTTCCCACTTAGAGAAGTTCCTTTAGCATTGTTGTAGAGCTGGTTTGGTGGTGCTGAATTCTCTTAGCTTTTGCTTGTCTGTAAAGCTTTTGATTTCTCCATCGAATCTGAATGAGATCCTTGCCAGGTAGAGTAATCTTGGTTGTAGGTTCTTCCCTTTCATCCCTTTAAGTATATCAGCTCACTCCCTTCTGGCTTGTAGAGTTTCTGCTGAGAAATCAGCTGTTAACCTTATGGGAGTTCCCTTGTATGTTATTTGTCATTTTTCCCTTGCTGCTTTCAATAATTTTTCTTTAATTTTTGCTAATTTGATTACTGTGTGTCTCAGAGTGTTTCTCCTTGGGTTTATCCTGTATGGGACTCTCTGTGCTTCCTGCACTTGGGTGGCTATTTCCTTTCCCATGTTAGGGAAGTTTTCGACTATAATCTCTTCAAATATTTTCTCTGGTCCTTTCTCTCTCTCTTCTTCTTCTTCTGGGACCCCTATAATGTGAATGTTGTTGCATTTAATGTTGTCCCAGAGGTCTCTTAGGCTGTCTTCATTTCTTTTCATTCTTTTTTCTTTATTCTGTTCTGCAGCAGTGAATTCCATGATTCTGTCTTCCACATCACTTATCCGTTCTTCTGCCTCAGTTATTCTGTAATTGATTCCTTCTAGGAATTTGTATTTTTCATTTCAGTTATTGTACTGTTCATCTTTGTTTGTTTGTTCTTTAATTCTTCTAGGTCTTTGTTAAACATTTCTTGCATCTTCTCGATCTTTGCCTCCATTCTTTCTCCGAGGTCTTGGATCATCTTCACTCTCATTATTCTGAATTCTTTTTCTGGAAGGCTGTGTATCTCCACTTCATTTAGTTGTTTTTCTGGGGTTTTATCTTGTTCCTTCATCTTGTACATAGCCCTCTCTGCCTTTTCATCTTGTCTCTCTGTGAACGTGGCTTTTGTTCCACAGGCTGCAGGATTGTAGTTCTTCTTGCCTCTGCTGTCTGCCCTCTGGTGGATGAGGCTATCTAAGAGGCTTGTGGAAGTTTCCTGATGGGAGGGACTGGTGGTGGGTAGAGCTGGCTGTTGCTTGGTGGGCAGAGCTCAGTAAAACTTTAACCAGCTTGTCTGCTGATGGGTGGGGCTGGGTTCTCTCCCTGTTGGTTGTTTGGCCTGAGGCGACCCAACACTGGAGCCTACCCAGGCTCTGGTGGGGCTAATGGCGGACTCTGGGAGGGCTCACGCCAAGGAGGACTTCCCAGAACTTCTGCTGCCAGTGTCCTTGTCCCTGTGGTGAGCCACAGCTGCCCCCTGCCTCTGCAGGAGACCCTCCAACACTAGCAGGTAGGTCTGGTTCAGTCTCCTATGTGATCACTCCTCCTTCCCCTAGGTCCTGATGTGCACACTACTTTGTGTGTGCCCTCCAAGAGTGGAGTCTCTGTTTCCCCCAGTCCTCTCAAAGTCCTGCAATCAAATCCCACTAGCCTTCAAAGTCTGATTCTCTAGGAATTCCTCCTCCCGTTGCCGGACCCCCAGGTTGGGAAGCCTGACGTGGGGCTCAGAACCTTCACTCCAGTGGGTGGACTTCTGTGGTATAAGCATTCTCCAGTTTGTGAGTCACCCACCTAGCAGTTATGGGATTTGATTTTATTGTGATTGCGCCCCTCCTACCATCTCATTGTGGTTTCTCCTTTGTCTTTGGATGTGGGGTATCTTTTTTGGTGAGTTCCAGTGTCTTCCTGTCGATGATTGTTCAGCAGTTAGTTGTGATTCCAGTGCTCTCGCAAGAGGGAGTGAGAGCACGTCCTTCTGCTCCGCCATCTTGAACCAATCCTCGATCTTGGATTTCTAACCTCCAGAACGGTGAGAAAATAAATTTCTGTTGTTTAAGCCACCCAGTCTCTGGCATTTTGTTATGGCAGCCCTAGCTGACTAATACAATCCTGAACCACAGTAAGTCTTTTTAAAATGTATTTTAAAATATCTTATAACATTTATTAAATCCAGTGCCTATTTTAAATTTTTTTAATTAAGTGAGGAACTTTAAGTGCATCTCACATATTTCTTCTTTCTTGTGATTTATCCTTTTATATCCCTTAAGTTTTAAAAATATGGAACATACCTAAGAATTAAAACATGTTGCCAGTGGATTTTAGCATGCTAATTGTTCTTTTTAAATTATAATTCATGGAGTGCTAATTTCCTATTCATAGAAGGGTTCAGTGTTAAAACAAATAATGCATTTATGTTATTTTGAATTATTTTTTTTCTTCAACTAACCCAATAACAGATTGCACGCCAGATTTTAGCATTACAAAGGGATTTTTAAAGATGAATATGCTAGTATGGTTTTGTTTAGTTAATTTTCCTATATACAGTACTATCTGAAGGCTTAATACTTCTTCTTTTTCCTTGTTTCTTTTCTCTTTGGTGCTATTCATTAGCTGCTGCTTCCCTCTCCTCTATTTTCGTGTCTACTTTAGGTTGAGTTGAGACAATGTGCTTCACAGATAAACTAATTTGTGACTAATTGATAAAGCATTATTATTAGAAACTTGTACTTACAGATATCCTTATAAGAACCTGAAATCAGAGAATTAGAGTTGGAAGACACCCTAAAAATAATTTTCTAGGCAATACCTAAATTATTCCAGATGTGATGTTGAGAGGAAAAGACTCTGTGATATGGAAATTCCCTTTTTAAGCTATTGTAGAATGTTAATAATACTCATTTTCAGAATTCTCTTACAACAGGATGAAATCTCTATACTGTAGTGTGTTAGGTTCTTGCTCTGGGGAGACAGAACAGTTGCTACTGTACCATATGTCTGTTCCACATGTAGAATGAAATTATGAAGTCTTCCCTCAGCCTTCTTATCTCCAGTTTCTTTCATCTTTCCTTATGGTTCCTATTTCCCTGCATTTGCCCTGTGGTTTCTTCTGAAAATATAAATCCTTCATGCTGCTTTCAGTGTGAATAACATTTTGTTAACTCGAAAGCATTATGCAAATGTAAATGATTATTCTGTTATTATGAAGGTGGTTGGCCGATAAGCTGTAATGTTACAAAAGCAGTCTGGTGCTGGCTTTGAATGGTTCTTGGACAAGCAATTTGTTACTGAAAAATTTTAAGTGTATATTTTTATACTCTGTGGTCCATATTTTATCACTTTTCTGATTCTTACTACAATTTTCTTTAAATTCAGCTCTGATGAACATACACCAGTAGAGGACGAAGAGCCAAAGAAAAGCACCACTTCAGCTTCTACTTCAGAAGGTATTTTTTAAATATAGGACTTTTTTATTGAGAAGTTTAAAAAATACGTTTATAAATAGTTGAACATTAGACTTTACTCAAATCGCCTTTCATCAATTCCTTTTCAGTATTTTTAATACAATAAAATTGATGCTCAGAAATACTTCTTTAGAAGTTAGTTTTTTATTTGTACTTTATGTAGAAAAAAAGAAGAAGAAGAAGAAGTCTAGTCATTCAAAAGAAAGATCCAAGAAAAGGAGGAAGAAAAAATCATCTAAAAGAAAACACAAGAAGTATTCTGATGATAGTGACAGTGACTCTGATTCTGAAACAGACTCCAGTGGTAAGAAAGCCAACATCCTTCTGTGAGCCTTGCTTCAAAACTAGTACTTCTTGAAAGCTTATTTTAGAAGAAGGTTCTTGAAAGCAATAATAGCCAAGAGTTTTGAACACTCACTGACTTTGTGTTGGGCACCCTGCTAAGTGCTTGATATGCATTATTGCTATTTAATCCACACAGTCACTGAAGGACGCATCTTAGAGATGGAGAAATGGAGGCCCAGAGCAGGTTATAAGTACTGCACCCAAGACCACACAGTTGGGATTCAAACCTAAGCCATGTGACTACAGATTGGTTGTGTGTAGCTGTACAAGGCATGTGGCACCGAACCAAGTTGGGGTTAGTCTGTGAGACGTGTGGTGCCAAACCAAGCCACAGGGGGCTGCCTCAGCCCAGTGGAGCGGCTCTTTTGTGAGATTCTCACACTCAGTGGGCGCCTTTGTGCAATTTTCAAAAAGGTGCACCATAGGGGACTCCCTCAGGCCAGCAGCTGATTTAGGTGTCACACTTCCTGTGGGGCGGCACATCACAAAAAAGCCACCTTTTTGCGCCCTCTCCTGGCTGATGACTGACAGAGGGTGCCTCCTCTGGGGACACGTTACACTAAGGCACCCCTTCCTCTGATGTCACCTGGGTTTCCTGGCCCTCACTGTCACCTTTCTTCCTCACTGCTGGAAGGCTGAGCTTTCTTGAAGCGCAAATCTGAGCATGGCGGTCCCTACTTAAAATCCTTCCGCAGTTCTCCATGGCCTTCAGGGTAAAGTCAGATCCCGATTGATCTCTCGCATCACACGTACCCTGTGGCTCTCCTGCAGCGTCCTCTTTGGCCTAAGAATGACTTTCCATCTCCTTGATACTGCACGTCCTTTCTCTTGACTCTGTCGCTTGGTGCAGAGAGTCCATCTGCCTACAATGCCGGTCTCTCCCTGCACGCGGCTTGGCTTACTCATTGCTATGATGGGCATGCATTACTTTTGTAATGAAACTGATTTTAAAAAGAACTAGCTTAAGAGTCACCTTTTCCTGGTCAACCGTTCCTCAGCCACCCTCCCCAAATCAGCCTGATTTTGAGACTCCTCTGTATGCCCAGAGCACCCCATGCTTCCCTCTCACTCAGATTCTACTTGCCTCTTTCCCTGTGTCTCCTCCACTAGAATGAGCTCCTGGAAAGCGAACCCCCAAACACACACATCATGAAAATACTCAAACACTGAGAAAAGTAAAGGGAGTAGTATTATTAATGCCATGTACAGTACTTGTCACTCAGGTTTAACATTTGTTAGCATTTTGACATACTTGCTTCAGATAGGGATTTTTTTGTTGAGATAGTCAAGGTAAAATACACTAAATATTTCTGTATGCAACGCTTTAAAAAAGGACATTTTCCTACTTAACTACAATACCATTATCTCACCCAGTAAGTTAATAATTCCCTATATCATCTAATACCTAGTGTGACTTTAATTTCTATGCTTCCAGTGCCTAGCACGGTTCGTGACATAAGCGTTTGGATGAGTGAATTTCTCTGATATAACAAATGGGACAGCAAAAGCATATTTATCTGGTCAAAGGTATTAACATGGGGACTTCCCTGGTGGCACAGTGGTTAGGAGTCTGCCTGCCAATGCAGGGGACTTGGGTTCAAGCCCTGGTCCAGGAAGATCCCATATGCCACAGAGCAACTAAGCCCATGTGCCACAACTACTGGGCCTGTGCTCTAGAGCCTGCGAGCCACAACTACTGAGCCCACGTGCCACAACTATGGAAGCCTGTGCGCCTAGAGCCTGTGCTCCGCAACAAGAGAAGCCACCGCAATGAGAAGCCTGTGTGCCACAACGAAGAGTAGCCCCTGCACGTCGCAACTAGAAAAAGCCCACATGCAGCAACGAAGACCGAACACAGCCATAAATAAATAAATAAATAAATAATAAATTTATAAAAAGGTATTAATGTTTAGAGGTAAACTTTTTTTTTCAATTTTAATGTGTTTTAATTTTCAGATGAAGATACAAAGGAAAGCAAAAAAAAAAAAGCCCAGCAAAAGAAAAAGAAGAAACACAGATGATCAGGTTTTTTTAATTTTTATTATGGAAAAGGTCAAATATATATACAAGTATAGAGAATAGTGTAATGATCTCCCATGTACATATCACCAACTTGAACAATTATCAACTTGTGGGAAGTTGCCACCACCTCCCAATTATTTTGAAACAAATCCCAGATATCATTTCATTTATAAACAATTCATGTTTCTCTAAAAGAGAGACATTCTTTCTTTTTTAAACATAACCACATTACCATTGCTATGCCTAAAAATTTAACAGTAATTCCTCAGTTCTTATCACACTTCATTTTTATTTTGTTTTCTAGCCTGGCAGTTTCACATGAGGAAGACAGTATGAAGAAAGCCAAGGTCTGACCGCTTCTTTTCAGTGATCCATTAATCTGGAATATTAATCAGGGCCTCCCTCTTGCTTCGAGCAGCAGTAAACCAAAATGTTCCCTTTTAGTGTTTAATCGTCAGATCTAGGGTCCTTTCAAGGACACTGAATGAGACAAAATACATTTGAAGGCATAATTGTCACTTCTGAGCCAGGGAAGACACAACAATATGGCTCCTGTGGTGGGGGGAGGGGTGAAAAGGGAGAAGAGCCTCTTTCTGGCCTCGATGGAGGCTCCTCTTGTGTTCCCTTTGAAGCAGCAGTTCCTTTGGGCCAGAATGGTTTGTTCCCCTATATCCTTCACAAAAAGGGAGGGTAGTGAACAGAATCTGGAGCATCTAGAACAAAACTAGGTGAATATTTGTATGCTACCTTCCCATAAAGCCCTATGAATAGTAATTTCTTAGGAAGGTTCCTTTAGAGTCCAGGCTTGTGCCTGAGCTCCTCATCATGAATGGAGCTCGGCCCCATGTTGCAGCACACTGTTCTCTCACTAGCGACTTTTCCCACCTCATCTTACATGCGTATGTATCTGAGAAGTGCAGGGTCTAGTGATAGTGCTTAGGGACGTCACCTCATGAAAAGAGACCTTCTTGACATTCCTTAGCAATTCTTATCCATATAATACTAACCCCATTTGGCACATAAAAACAAGTATACAAGAGAATCACATCTTTACTGAAAATACAAAAAATATGCCCTATTAAAAACACAGTGCACTGTTTTCATTTATTCAATTCATTTATCAGGCATTTGGTGAACTGCTCTTGAGGTGCTATGAAAAATTTCAATCTGGCAAAAAAATACTTTGGAAAAACTCATAGAAAACATGCCTTACAAGCTAGGGACTAGAAAATGAATGCTGATGACAGGGACCCATGCCAGGCCAAGCAAAGCTAAGCCAAAGGAAGGCATAGGTGGAGGAGGCAAGGGCAGACAAGGCAAGGATGGCATGGGTGGCCCAGGTATTTGGGGCTGCAGTGGCACCAGAGGAACCCAACTCCAGTTGGGCTCCAGAATAAATATGGCATTATAGGGTCCATCCAGGATTATGATGACAGGGTGACCCATGGCCATGGGGGATGTATTTCTGAGAATTAAACCCCTCTGATACCTCCAACACTTGGCCCTCCCATTCTTAAACCAAAACTTCAATCAGAGGGAAAAAAGGGATTGGTTTAGTATATTGAACAGTTAATGTCTTAATAGAAAAACACAACGTGCAAATCTATATGCTATTGATGAAATGGAAGAAACTATTTCATTATTGCTCAAATATCTTAGGAAAGTTAATACTGCACCCCTCCCTTCAGCCCACCCTTAGTGATCGTAGGCTATATGTGCCAAGCTCTGGTCTAGGCTTATTGCTTTGTTCCTGTCCTCCCACTTTTAGTATTCTTTAACTATTTTCCATGTCCTACATGCAAACCAGCTAGTGAATTGCACTGTGTCCTTGCTGTTAATGCTTTGCCTGGTAACAGGGTAAAGACATGTTAGTGTGCTGACAGCAGTCCAGCTGCTCTGCCCCTCCTCACTAGGGACAGTGTCACCCTGGTGATGGGGGGAGCTGAGCATGGTAAAAACTCAACCCCTTTCAAAGTCATACTGAGGGAAGCAGCCCCTATTTTAAAACCCCATCTTCAGTCTGAAGTAAATAATAGGAAGGAACATGTTGGATTTTTAGACAGAAGGCTTCCTTCAAGGATGACTAAGGGGTCATTCACCCTCTGAAACATCTTGAGAGTTAGAAAGGTGGTCTGGCAAGGGGGCCCAGGGGGGTTGTGACTTGTCTTACTGGGACGTGAGAGTTGCTGAAGATCTGGTCACTGCCTTGATATCTTAGTCTTTAATGCTAAAGAAAGTTCAACCTAACTAGGTTCAACTCCATTCAAACCCAGTTTATGCCCAGCCAATAATTTGGAGGGAAAGAGGCAGACCACTGTCAATTCTGCATGTGCCAACCTGCCCTCATCCTCCAGTCTTCGTGGGCTGTCAGCTAACCCGGTTCTACCTCCAGGTTCAGGATTCTGGCTGGAAGGTGATGTTGCCGGAGTAGGTCCTGCCAGCCCTACTCCTCAACTAGGAGATCCCAACACCAACAAGAGTTCTAAGGCAGGAGAGTGGAACTAGGCATTTTAGAACAAGGTCAACAACAGTGTGGCACCCCCGTGTTCACTGCAGCATTATTTGCAATAGATAAGGAAACAACCTAATTGTCTATCCACGGATGAATGGATAAAGAAAATGTGTATACAGGCACATGTCAGAGATATTGTAGGTGTGGTTCCAGACCACTGCAACAAAGCGAATATCGCAATAACGTGAGCCACACGGATTTTTTGGTTTCCTAATACATGTAAAAGTTATTTTTACACCATACTGTAGTCTATTAAGGTATGCAATAGCATTATGTCTTAAGAAACAACATAAAGGGCTTCCCTGGTGGCCCAGTGGTTAAGAACCCGCCTGCCAATGCAGGGGACATGGGTTCGAGCCTTGGTCTGGGAAGATCCCACATGCCACGGAGCAACTACACCCGTGTGCCACAACTACTGAGCCTGCACTCTACAGCCCACGTGCCACAACTACTGAGCCTGCGAGCCACAAATACTAAAGCCCGTGCACCTAGAGCCCATGCTCCGCAACAAGAGAAGCCACTGCAATGAAAAACCCGCGCAATGAAGGGTAGCGCCCGCTCACTGCAACTAGAGAAAGACCGCACACAGCAACGAAGACCCAACACAGCCAAAAATAAATAAATAAATATTTTTTTTAATTTTAAAAATACCACAACGTAAATACCTTAAAAATACTTTATGGGTGGGGAGATTCAAGATGGCGGAAGAGTAAGACACAGAGATCAACTTCCTCCCCACAAGTACATCAGAACTACATGTGGAACAACTCCTACAGAACACATACTGAACGCTGGCAGAAGACCTCAGACCTCCCAAAAGGCAAGAAACTCCCCACGTACCTGGGTAGGGCAAAAGAAAAAAGAAAAAACAGAGACAAAAGAATAGGGACGGGACCTGCAGCAATGGGAGGGAGGTGTGAAGGAGGAGAGGTTTCCACACACTAGGAAGCCCCTTCGCTAGCGGAGACTGCGGGTGGCGGAGGGGGGGAGCTTCGGAGCCACGGAGGAGAGCGCAGCAACAGGGGTGCGGAGGGCAAAGCGGAGAGATTCCCGCACAGAGAACCGGTGCCGAACAGCACTCACCAGCCCGAGAGGCTTGTCTGCTCACCCGCTGGGGCGGGCGGGGGGCTGGGAGCTGAGGCTCGGGCTTCGGAGGTCGGATCCCAGGGAGAGGACGGAGGTTGGCTACGTGAACACAGCCTGAAGGGGTTAGTGCGCCACGGCTAGCCGGGAGGGAGTCCGGGAAAAAGTCTGGAGCTGCCGAAGAGGCAAGAGACTTTTTCTTGCCTCTTTGTTTCCTGGTGCACGAGGAGAGGGGATTAAGAGCGCAGCTTAAAGGAGCTCCAGAGATGGGCGTGAGCCGTGGCTATCAACACAGACCCCAGAGATGGGCATGAGACGCTAAGGCTGCTGCTGTAGCCACCAAGAAGCCTGTGTGCAAGCACAGGTCACTATCCACACTGCCCCTCCTGGGAGCCTGTGCAGCCCGCCACTGCCAGGGTCCCGTGATCCAGGGACAACTTCCCCGGGAGAACGCATGGCGCGCCTCAAGCTGGTGCAACGTCACGCCGGCCTCTGCCGCCACAGGCTCACCCCGCATCTGTACCCCTCCCTTCCCCCAGCCTGAGCGAACCAGAGCCCCCGAATCAGCTGCTGCTTTAACCCCATCCTGTCAGCGAAGAACAGACGCCCTCAGACGACCTACACACAGAGGCAGGTCCAAATCCACAGCTGAACCCCGGGAGCTGTGCGAACAAAAAAGAGAAAGGGAAATCTCTCCCAGCAGCCTCAGGAGCAGCGGATTAAATCTCCACAATCAATTTGATGTACCCTGCATCTGTGGAATACCTGAATAGACAACAAATCATCCCCAATTGAGGAGGTGGACTTTGGGAGCAACGATATATATATTTTCCCTTTTTCTCTTTTTGTGAGTGTGTATGTATATGCTTCTGTGTGTGATTTTGTCTGTATAGCTTTGCTTTTACCATTTGTCCTAGGGTTCTCTCTGTCCGTTTTTTTTTTATTATTAAAACATTTTTTTTCTTAATTTTTTATTTTAATAACTTTATTTTATCTTCTTTCTTTCTTTCTTTTTTTCCTCCCTTTTATTCTGAGCTGTGTGGAGGACAGGCTCTTGGTTCTCCAGCCAGGCGTCAGGGCTGTGCCACTGAGGTGGGAGAGCCACGTTCAGGACACTGGTCCACAAGAGACCGCCCAGCTCGATGTAATATCAAACGGCGAAAATCTCCCAGAGATCTTCATCTCAACGCCAAGACCCAGCTCCACTCAACGACCAGCAAGGTACAGTGCTGGACACAGTATGCCAAACAACTAGCAAGACAGGAACACAACCCCATCCATTAGCACAGAGGCTTCCTAAAATCATAATAAGGCCACAGACACCCCAAAACACACCACCAGACGTGGACCTGCCCACCAGAAAGACAAGATCCAGCCTCATCCACCAGAACAGGCACTAGTCCCCTCCACCAGGAAGCCTACACAACCCACTGAACCAACCTTAGCCACTGGGGACAGACACCAAAAACTACGGGAACTACGAACCTGCAACCTGCGAAAAGGAGACCCCAAACACAGTAAGATAAGCAAAATGAGAAGACAGAGAAACACACAGCAGATGAAGGAGCAAGGCAAAAACCCACCAGACCTAACAAATGAAGAGGAAAGAGGCAGTCTACCTGAAAAAGAATTCAGAATAGTGATAGTAAAGATGATCCAAAATCTTGGAAATAGAATGGAGAAAATACAAGAAACGTTTAACAAGGACTTAGAAGACCTAAAGAGCAAACAAACAGTGATGAACAACACAATAAATGAAATTTAAAATTCTCTAGAAGGGATCAATAGCAGAATAACTGAGGCAGAAGAACGGATAAGTGACCTGGAAGATAAAATAGTGGAAATAACTGCAGAGCAGAAAAAAGAAAAAAGAATGAAAAGAACTGAGGACAGTCTCAGAGACCTCTGGGACAACATTAAATGCACCAACATTCGAATTATAGGGGTCCCAGAAGAAGAAGAGAAAAAGAAAGGGACTGAGAAAATATTTGAAGAGATTAGAGTTGAAAACTTCCCTAATATGGGAAAGGAAATAGTTAATCAAGTCCAGGAAGCACGGAGAGTCCCATACAGGATAAATCCAAGGAGAAACACGCCAAGACACATATTAATCAAACTACCAAAAATTAAATACAAAGAAAACATATTAAAAGCAGCAAGGGAAAAACAACACATAGCACACAAGGGAATCCCCCTAAGGTTAACAGCTGATCTTTCAGCAGAAACTCTGCAAGCCAGAAGGGAGTGGCAGGACATATTTAAAATGATGAAGGAGAAAAACCTACAACCAAGATTACTCTACCCAGCAAGGATCTCATTCAGATTTGACGGAGAAATTAAAACCTTTACAGACAAGCAAAAGCTAAGAGAATTCAGCACCACCAAACCAACTTTACAATAAATGCTAAAGGAACTTCTCTAGGCCGGGAACACAAGAGAAGGAAAAGACCTACAATAATAAACCCAAAACAATTAAGAAAATGGTAATAGGAACATACATATCAATAATTACCTTAAATGTAAATGGATTAAATGCTCCCACCAAAAGACATAGATTGACTGAATGGATAAAAAACAAGACACATATATATGCTGTCTACAAGAGAGCCACTTCAGACCTAGGGACACATACAGATTGAAAGTGAGGGGATGGAAAAAGATATTCCATGCAAGTGGAAATCAAAAGAAAGCTGGAGTAGCAATTCTCATATCAGACAAAGTAGACTTTAAAACAAAGACTATTACAAGAGACAAAGAAGGACACTACATAATGATCAAGGGATCAATCCAAGAAGTAGATGTAACAGTTGTAAATATTTATGCACCCAACATAGGAGCACCTCAATACATAAGGCAAATACTAACAGCCATAAAAGGGGAAATCGACAGTAACACAATCATAGTAGGGGACTTTAACACCCCACTTTCACCAGTGCACAGATCATCCAAAATGAAAATAAATAAGGAAACAAGCTTTAAATGATACATTAAACAAGATGGACTTAATTGATATTTATAGGACATTCTATCCAAAAACAACAGAATACACATTCTTCTCAAGTGCTCATGAAACATTCTCCAGGATAGATCATATCTTGGGTCACAAATCAAGCCTTGGTAAATTTAAGAAAACTGAAATGTTATCAAGTATCTTTTCCGACCACAACGCCATGAGACTAGATATCAATTACAGGAAAAAATCTGTAAGAAATACAAACACATGGAGGCTAAATGACACACTGCTTAATAACCAAGTGATCACTGAAGAAATCAAAGAGGAAATCAAAAACTACCTAGAAACAAATGACAATGAAAACGCGATGACCCAAAACCTGTGGGATGCAGCAAAAGCAGTTCTAAGCAGGAAGTTTATAGTGATACAATCCTACCTTAAGAAACAAGAAACATCTCAAATAAACAACCTAACCTTACACCTAAAGCAGTTAGAGAAAGAAGAACAAAAAACCCCAAACCCCCAAAGTTAGCAGAAGGAAAGAAATCATAAAGATCAGATCAGAAATAAATGAAAAAGAAATGAAGGAAACGATAGCAAAGATCAATAAAACTAAAAGCTGGTGCTTTGAGAAGATAAAAAAAATTGATAAACCATTAGCCAGACTCATCAAGAAAAAAAGGGAGAAGACTCAAATCAATAGAATTAGAAATAAAAAAGGAGAAGTAACAACTGACACTGCAGAAATACAAAGGATCATGAGAGATTATTACAAGCAACTCTATGCCAATAAAATGGATAACCTGGAAGAAATGGACAAATTCTTAGAAATGCACAACCTTCCAAGACTGAACCATGAAGAAACAGAAAATATGAACAGACCAATCACAAGCACTGAAATTGAAACTGTGATTAAAAATCTTCCAACAAAAAAAAGTCCAGGACCAGATGGCTTCACAGGCGAATCCTATGAAGCATTTAGAGAAGAGGTAACACCTATCCTTCTCAAACTCTTCCAAAATATAGCAGAGGGAGGAACACTCCCAAACTTATTCTACGAGGCCACCATTACTCTGATACCAAAACCAGACAAAGATGTCACAGAGAAAGAAAACTACAGGCCAATATCACTGATGGACATAGATGCAAAAATCCTCAACAAAATACTAGCAAGCAGAATCCAACAGCACATTAAAAGGATCATACGCTATGATCAAGTGGGGTTTATCCCAGGAATGCAAGGCTTCTTCAGTATACGCAAATCAATCAACGTGATACCATATTAACAAATTGAAGGGGAAAAACCATATGATCATCTCAATAGATGCAGAGAAAGCTTGTGACAAAATTGAACACCCATTTATGATAAAAAACCTCCAGAAAGTAGGCATAGAGGGAACTTTCCTCAACATAATAAAGGCCATATATGAGAAACCCACAGCCAACATTGTCCTCAGTGGTGAAAAACTGAAACCATTTCCACTAAGATCAGGAAGAAGACAAGGTTGCCCACTCTCCCCACTGTTATTCAACATCGTTTTGGAAGTGTTAGCCACAGCAATCAGAGAAGAAAAAGAAATAAAAGGAATCCAAATCGGAAAAGAAGAAGTAAAGCTGTCACTGTTTGCAGATGACATGATACTATACATAGAGAATCCTAAAGATGCTACCAGAAAACTACTAGAGCTAATCAATGAATTTTGTAAAGTTGCAGGATACAAAATTAATGCACAGAAATCTCTTGCATTCCTATACACTAATGATGAAAAATCTGAAAGTGAAATTAAGAAAACACTCCCATTTACCACTGCAACAAAAAGAATAAAATATCTAGGAATAAACCTACCTAAAGAGACACAAAAGACCTGTATTCAGAAAATTATAAGACACTGATGAAAGAAATTAAAGATGATACAAATAGATGGAGAGATATACCATGTTCTTGGATTGGGAGAATCAACATTGTGAAAATGACTCTACTACCCAAAGCAATCTACAGATTCAATGCAATCCCTATCAAACTACCACTGACATTTTTCACAGAACTAGAACAAAACATTTCACAATTTGTATGGAAACACAAAAGACCCTGAATAGCCAAAGCAATCTTGAGAAAGAAAAACAGGGCTGGAGGAATCAGACTCCCTGACTTCAGACTATACTACAAACCTACAGTAATCAAGATAGTATGGTATTGGCACAAAAACAGAAATATAGATCAATGGAACAGGATAGAAAGCCCAGAGATAAACGCACGCACATATGGTCACCTTATCTTTGATAAAGGAGGCAAGCATATACAGTGGAGAAAAGACAGCCTCTTCAATAAGTGGTGCTGGGAAAACTGGACAGGTACATGTAAAAGTATGAAATTAGAACACTCCCTAACACCATACACAAAAATAAACTCAAAATGGATTAAAGACCTAAATGTAAGGCCAGACACTGTCAAACTCTTAGAGGAAAACATAGGCAGAACACTCTATGACATAAATCACAGCAAGATCCTTTTTGACCCAGCTCCTAGAGAAATGGAAATAAAAACAAAAATAAACAAATGGGACCTAATGAAACTTAAAAGCTTTTGCACAGCAAAGGAAACCATAAACAAGACCAAAAGACAACCCTCAGAATGGGAGAAAATATTTGCAAATGAAGGAACTGACAAAGGATTAATCTCCAAAATGTACAAGCAGCTCATGATGCAGCTCAATATCAAAAAAAACAACCCAATCCAAAAATGGGCAGAAGACCTAAAAAGACATTTCTCCAAAGAAGATATACAGATTGCCAACAAACACATGAAAGAATGCTCAACATCATTAATCATTAGAGAAATGCAAATCAAAACTACAATGATATATCATTTCACACCGGTCAGAATGGCCATCATCAAAAAATCTAGAAACAATAAATGCTGGAGAGGCTGTGGAGAAAAGGGAACCCTCTTGCACTGTTGGTGGGAATGTAAATTGATACAGCCACTATGGAGAACAGTATGGAGGTTCCTTAAAAAACTAAAAATAGAACTGCCATACGACCCAGCAATCCCACTACTGGGCATATACCCTGAGAAAACCATAATTCAAAAAGAGTCATGTACCAAAATGTTCATTGCAGCTCTATTTACAATAGCCAGGACACGGAAGCAACCTAAGTGTCCATCATCGGATGAATGGATAAAGAAGATGTGGCACATATATACAATGGAATATTACTCAGCCATAAAAAGAAATGAAATGGAGGTATTTGTAGTGAGGTGGATGGAGTTAGAGTCTGTCATACAGAGTGAAGTAAGTCAGAAAGAGAAAAACAAATACAGTATGCTAACACATATATATGGAATCTAAGGGGAAAAAAAAAAGGTCATGAAGAACCTAGTGGCAAGATGGGAATAAAGACACAGACCTACTAGAGAATGGACTTGAGGATATGGGGAGGGGGAAGGGTAAGCTGTGACAAAGTGAGAGAGTGGCATGGACATATATACACTACCAAACGTAAAATAGATAGCTAGTGGGAAGCAACCACATAGCACAGGGAGATCAGCTCTGTGCTTTGTGACCACCTAGAGTGGTGGGATAGGGAGGGTGTGAAGGAGGGAGATGCAAGAGGGAAGAGATATGGGAACATATGTATATGTATAACCGATTCACTTTGTTATAAAGCAGAAACTAACACACCATTGTAAAGTAATTATACTCCAATAAAGATGTTAAAAAAAAAGAGGCAAAAATATACAGTGGAGAAAAGATAGCCTCTTCAATAAGTGGTGCTGGGAAAACTGGACAGCTACAAGTAAAAGAATGAAATTAGAACACTCCCTAACACCATACACAAAAATAAACTCAAAATGGATTAAAGACCTAAGTGTAAGGCCAGACACCATCAAGCTCTTAGAGGAAAACAGGCAAAACACTCTATGACATAAATCACAGCAAGATCCTTTTTGACCCACCTCCTGGAGAAATATAAATAAAAATCAAAATAAACAAATGGGACCTAATGAAACTTCAAAGCGTTTGCACAGCAAAGGAAACCATAAACAAGACAAAAAGACAACCCTCAGAATGGAAGAAAATATTTGTAAATGAAGCAACTGTCAAAGGATTAATCTCCAAAATTTACAAACAGCTCATGCAGCTCAATATTAAAAAAACAAAGAACCCAATCCAAAAATGGGCAGAAGACCTAAATAGACATTTCTCCAAAGAAGATATACAGATTGCCAACAGACACATGAAAGAATGCTCAACATCATTAATCTTTAGAGAAATGCAAATCAAAACTACAATGAGATATCATCTCACACCGGTCAGAATGGCCATCATCAAAAAATCTACAAACAGGGGCTTCCCTGGTGGTGCAGTGGTTGAGAATCTGCCTGCCAATGCAGGGGACACGGGTTCGAGCCCTGGTCCGGGAAGATCCCACATGCCGCGGAGCAACTAGGCCCGTGAGCCACAATTACTGAGCCTACGCATCTGGAGCCTGTTCTCCGCAACAAGAGAGGCCGCGATAGTGAGAGGCCCGCGCACCGCGATGAAGAGTGGCCCCCACTCGCCGCAACTAGAGAAAGCCCTCACACAGAAACGAAGACCCAACACAGCCAAAAATAAATAAATAAAAAAATAAATAATTTAAAAAAAAATCTACAAACAATATATGCTGGTGGGGGTGTGGAGAAAAGGGAACCCTCTTGCACTGTTGGTGGGAATGTAAATTGATACAGCCACTATGGAGAACAGTATGGAGGTTCCTTAAAAAACTAAAAATAGAACTGCCATATGACCCAGCAATCCCACTACTGGGCATATACCCTGAGAAAACCATAATTCAAAAAGAGTCATGTACCAAAATGTTCATTGCAGCTCTATTTACAATAGCCAGGACATGGAAGCAACCTAAGTGCCCATCATCAGATGAATGGATAAAGAAGATGTGGCACATATACACAATGGAATATTACTCAGCCATAAAAAGAAATGAAATGGAGGTATTTATAGTGAGGTGGATGGAGTTAGAGTCTGTCATACAGAGTGAAGTAAGTCAGAAAGAGAAAAACAAATACAATATGCTAACACATATATATGGAATCTAAGGGAAAAAAAAAAGGTCATGAAGAACCTAGTGGCAAGACGGGAATAAAGACAGACCTACTAGAGAATGGACTTGAGGATATGGGGAGGGGGAAGGGTAAGCTGTGACAAAGTGAGAGAGTGGCATGGACATATATACACTACCAAATGTAAAATAGATAGCTAGTGGGAAGCAGCCGTATAGCAGCACAGGGAGATCAGCTCGGTGCTTTGTGACCACCTAGCGGGGTGGGATAGGGAGGGTGGGAGGGAGGGAGACGCAAGAGGGAAGAGATATGGGAACATATGTATGTGTATAACTGATTCACTTTGTTATAAAGCAGAAACTAACACACCATTGTAAAGCAATTATACTCCAATAAAGATGTTTAAAAAAAAAAGAAGATGTGGCAGATATATACAATGGAATATTACTCAGCCATAAAAAGGAACGAAACTGAGTTATCTGTAGTGAGGTGGATGGACCTAGAGTCTGTCATACAGAGTGAAGTAAGTCAGAAAGACAAAAAGAAATACCATATGCTAACACATATATATGGAATCTGAAAAAAAAATGGTCATGAAGAACCTAGGGGCAAGATGGGAATAAAGATGCATACCTGCTAGAGAATGGACTTGAGGATATGGGGAGGGGGAAGGGTAAACTGTGACAAAGTGAGAGAGTGGCATGGACATATATACACTATCAAACGTAAAATAGATAGCTAGTGGGAAGCAGCCGCAAATCACAGGGAGATCAGCTCGGTGCTTTGTGACCACCTAGAGGGGTGGGATAGGGAGGGTGGAAGGGAGGGAGATGCAAGAAGGAAGAGATATGGGGACATATGTATACGTATAACCAATTTAGTTTGTTATAAAGCAGAAATTAACAGCAATGTAAAGCAATTATACTCCAATAAAGATGTTAAAAAAACAATAAAAAATAAATAAATAAATTTCTGTTGTTTAAGCTGTGAAGAAAAAAAATACTTTATTGCTAAAAATGCTAACCACCATCTTGAGCCTTCAGCAAATTGTAATATTTCTGCAATAGAAACAGAGATCACTGATCACAGATCACTATAACAAATATATGATGATGAAAATGTTTGAAATATCACCAGAATTACCAAAATGTGACACAGAGACAAGAAGTGAGCAAATGCTGTTGGAAAAATGGCACCAGTGGACTTGCTTGATGCAGGGCGGCCACAAATCTTCAATTTGTTTAAAAAAAAAGAAAAAACGCAATATCTGCAAAGTGCAATAAAGTGAAGCACAATAAATGAGGTGTGCCTGTATATACAGTGGAATATTATTCAGCCACAAAAAAAGAATGAAATCTTACACTTGCTACAACATGAATGTACCTTGAGGGCATTATGCTAAGTGAAATAAATCAGAAAGACAGATAATGTGTGATCTCACTTTTACATGGAGGAATCTAAAAACAACAAACCAACAACAACCCCCCTCAATTAAAGAAAACAAGCTCATAGAACAGATTGGTGGTTGCCAGAGGTGGGAGGTAGGAGAAATGGGTGAAGGGGGTCAAAGGTACAAACTTAAGTCATGGGGATGTGTAATGTACAGTATGGTGACTACAGTTAACAGTACTATTGAAAGTACTAATAGTACTAATTTGAAAGTTGCTAAGAGAGTAGATCTTAAAAGTTTTCATAAGAAAAAAATCTTTGGTGTAGTGACGGATGTTAACTAGACTTATTGTGGTGATCATTTCGCAATGTATACAAATATCAAATCATTATGTTGTACACCTGAAACTAATGTATATCAATTATACCTCAATTTAAAAAAAAGAGAGAAAAGGAGGTTCTTTGGGGTTCATGCTGTAGTTTGGAAATAGATGAGAACATTCTTTTTCCTTATTTGTTTCTTGTGGTTCCTTTTCCCTTCAGAACTCCACTAAGAGACCACTACGTAAACCCAGGAGAAGCAAGTCACCAAAACTTCAGTATTTCTTTTCCTCTGAGCTTGC
The DNA here is from genome assembly GCF_009873245.2 of Balaenoptera musculus. NCBI lineage: Eukaryota > Metazoa > Chordata > Mammalia > Artiodactyla > Balaenopteridae > Balaenoptera > Balaenoptera musculus. Next base: position 100,714,658 of record NC_045806.1, on the reverse strand, counting down.
TTTGCCTGCTTGAGAAAGCAGAGGCCTGGGCCTCCCAAGCCCTGGCCAGACCTGACTGTGAGCCCAGCCCGTGGCCTTAGGCTGCCAGCACTGCTTTCCAGACCCCACCACCAGCTCTGCAGCCCGTGTCCATCACTGCCCTCACACACACTCTCTGCAGCAAAGCTAATAATAAGCTCATCCTGATTTTTCCTCCTATCAATACTTCCTTGATGCAACCTATGGTTTTCTGTGATCTCAAGTAGTCACCTCTTGATTCCATGACCTAGAAATAAGTCACCCCTGCTTGAGGAAATGAAAAAGTACTTCAAATTAACACAGGTCCAAATCTACCCTGAATTGACAGCCACCCCACCAGCACCAAAGAGTTCCACAAAACCCACTTGTTCCTAATTGTACCACCAAAAGGGAAAAAAGTCCTTAGATGAGAAGTTCCTCAAGAGAATATTCATTTATGCATTTGGTAGTTTCGTAACATTGATTTTGTGTGATATCTCCAAGGCATATTTTGACAATATATTAGAATTCTCATTTTCACCCTTTTTGGGTCAGTGGAATTTTATCCATTATTGTTCTTTTTTGTTTTTGTTTTTTAAGACAACTTTAGGGCTACCACTCCCTACCTTGCTTTACCAAATGCTGAAAAACAACAGCAGGAGGACTTGAACTTTAAGCTCTGAACCCCATCCGTCTCATCGCAACTAAACAGATGCTAGTTACTCCTATAGTGTGTTCTCTGGACCAATTACTCCCTTGCACCAGTGCTGAAATATTTACAGAATCACTCATTTTACCTCAGAGTTTATGCTTGGTTTTGAATATTTTAAATAATTTAGCACAGTTGAACCCTCTTATAACCCAGCTCCTCAGTGCATTAATGTAAATACTTCCAGGTCAGATTGAGTCCCCAACATGACTGCATGGAAGATAGAAGTATTGCTTTAAGGAGGACTAACATCCTCCCTAAAGGATACTTGTGTTAGGAGGACTTGAATTTTATTGGAAAAAAACACATATCTATATATATTCAGATGGATAGATACCACAGGTGTAGGAAAAGTGGCTCTGTTCTATTTTTTCTTCTTTGGGAATGATGGGCAGTTTCCATAAACTGGAATTTACTGATCCCATTTACTACCCCTTAAAGCCCCCAAGGTTCAAAAACTTATTTTCCAATGATGGAAAAGGCAATAAAAACAAACCAACGTGAGAATATCCATGACAAAGATGTCCAAGTCCCAAAGCAGGTTTTAGGATGGCTGCCCTGCCAGGTTGTTTTTTTCAGGTTTACTCACCTGCACCCTGGCTTCAGTATCATCCATGTGTCTTGCAAGCTCCTTTCTGAGAGAAGAAAATCACAAATGTTCAGTATTCTGAGATGTGGATGAAATTAAATATATGGATGTTATTTCACTCTTGTTTTAAATTTTCTATCCCCTTCATGCCCCCCACCACAGTACACTTTTCTGTAATACCCAGCTCCAGGCTCGCCTTAGCAGGTGGTTTTCCCTCCCACGCAAAATTTAATGGGGCACCAAAAAAAATCAGTAATCGAGGTAAATAATGTTTTAGTGCAGTATTTAACAAATACCAAAATTAGTGCAAAAATAGCCCATGATGAAAATATTACCAAAATTTAAACATAGGTAGAATCTGACCCTGCACTTGCTCCACCGTGCCTCATGCACGGTTCCAACAAAACGTTATTTACAAAACGGGCCTCCGGCCAAAGTTTCCCTACTTGATGGATTTAAATACTGCATGAAAATATTTACCTTGATGCCCAGTAGGTACTGCCCCCACCCCAGAGTCCTGGGGGAGGGGGCCCTGGTGGCCTTGGGCCCTCTAGGTGGCTTTTGGCTCAGACTCCGGAAAAGAGCCAGAGACACCCAGAGACAACCGAGCCCCCTGGAGAGCTAGGCACCTCCAGGGCTAGCCGCGTACATGGGGAACACGGCGGGCTATCCAGTGCGGTGTAAAAGGCTCTCCATCCATAGCTGCAAAGGGGTGAATGTGATGCGGTAGAAGCGCCGCTACCTGTCCCCAGGCTTCCGCCCCTCAGGGACCTGGGGAGGTCAGCTCCTGCTGCTGCTGCTTTGTGGGCTCCTGGCCGCCGCCTCCTCGTCCTTCCCAGCCCCAGTTCGGACCACACTGCCTCCTCTTCACCTCCCGCTACCATCCATCGCTGAGATCACGGAGGGCTTCATATCTGAAAAGGGGGAAAGGCAAAGAGAGAGCCTATAGGGAGGCGAAGGGCCGTCACTGAGCCGCAGCGGCGTCCGGTCCACTCGCCTCTCCCAGGGAAAGGGCGTTTCCTGGGCTTCGCCAAAGCACCTGTCCCGGTCCGGGCACTGGCCTTGTGGTTCTTCCCGGTCTCCGCCAACTCCAGGCTGTGATAGCCAGTATCATCGAGGCTACCCCACTGCCCCCCCGCCCCACGAGCCGAGGCTGCACGTCTTGAGTGCTGTGGATGAAGCTGCGCTGGGATCTGCGGGGATGCCCTCGTCGGGGATAGAGCTAGGGCCAGTGGCCGAGTCAGGTCCTCTTTTTGGCGCCTGGTCCCGGTTATAGCGTGTCTGTCGCAGGTGCAGTACGTACCCGCTCCTGGTTAGGTGCCCGCCCCCACCTGGCCTGCGGTGGGTGGGACCCGCTGAGGCGTGCACGAGGCCAGGGAGTGGCCGTAGAGGGGTGCCAACTTGAGGCGGGGGAGGGGAATGAGACCTCACTCGCCCCCGGGGCCCGGGAAAAATGCTGGGAGAACATTTCTCGGCCTGGCCCCTCGATGGGCCCAGACTTGTTGCCCTTAGTTACCCCGGAGCGAGAGACACAGGTGGGGCTGGAGAAAGCGCGCGGGGCCCCAGCAGCCCCAGCCCGGTCACCACCCCTTGTCGTGTGGGCTCTGAGCACGACTCTCTCCCCAACGCCCCAAAAGTCGGTAACTAATGGATGGGACTCTGGTTCTGTTCCATTCGCCCGCAAAGTCCACGAATCGGGCTAGTGGTTCAGATGAAATGATTAGGGAGCTGCTTGCTCTGGCTCCCTGGGGCGCATTATAGTGGGAGCTTGGGGCTGTGTTTGCAGAGCACTCTGTGTGCTCAGATGCCTGCTGCAAGAAACCCAACCTGTCCCTTGCCGAATGCAACAAGTACTCCAGATTTGTACTAACCCACGTCAGAGTGCAAGTGTAGAACCCTGCCAGTGGTCAGTGCTCCCAAGAACGCTTACAGTGCAAGGGGCCCTTCCTTCGACTTTGGACGTAACAGTGGAGCTATGCATCGTCCGCTGGACTCTGCTCCACACCTCTGGCTGCAGGTGCCCTACAAAGGTGCATGTTTGCCTTTTACTTGGGCCTGAGTTGTAGACCAGGGAGAGTTTCCATCTTCCCCATGCCGCCCTTTTCTCCTGCACCCCATCTCCCACCCCACCCCTCCCACTCTGTCTCTCCTCTAACTCCCGGAATTCTTTTTTTTTTTTTTTTTTTGGTAACTCTCTCCTCTTTTTTTAAAAAAATTATTTTATTATTATTATTTTTTTAACATCTTTATTGGAGTATAATTGCTTTACAATGGTGTGTTGGTTTCTGCGTTATAACAAAGTGAATCAGCTATACATATACATATGTTCCCATATCTCTTCCCTCTTGCGTCTCCCTCCCTCCCACCCTCCCTATCCCACCCCTCTAGGTGGTCACAAAGCACCGAGCTGATCTCCCTGTGCTGCTATACGGCTGCTTCCCACTAGCTATCTATTTTACGTTTGGTAGTGTATATATGTCCATGCCACTCTCTCACTTTGTCACAGCTTACCCTTCCCCCTCCCCATATCCTCAAGCCCATTCTCTAGTAGGTCTGTGTCTTTATTCCCATCTTGCCCCTAGGTTCTTCATGACCTTTTTTTTTTCTTAGATTCCATATATATGTGTTAGCATACGGTATTTGTTTTTCTCTTTCTGACTTACTTCACTCTGTATGACAGACTCTAGGTCCATCCACCTCACTACAAATAACTCAGTTTCGTATCTTTTTATGGCTGAGTAATATTCCATTGTATATATGTGCCACATTTCTTTATCCATTCATCTGTTGATGGACACTTAGGTTGCTTCCATGTCCTGGCTATTGTAAATAGAGCTGCAATGAACATTTTGGTACATGACTCTTTTTGAATTATGGTTTTCTCAGGGTATATGCCCAGTAGTGGGATAGCTGGGTTGCATGGTAGTTCTATTTTTAGTTTTTTAAGGAAGCTCCATACTGTTCTCCATAGTGGAATTCTTGTTCCCCACCACGAAGGGCCAAATGAAAGCCAGGCCAGATTGAGGGTTTTATGGTTCTTCAAGAGGTGTTTACAGGTCCCCGGGGGCATGTTAATATCCTGAATATTAAGAATAGCTTCTAACCATGGGTCCTGTGCTTGACATTGTACATGATTTATCCTATTTCTACCTGCACAATCATCATTATCATCATCCCCTTTTTAAAAGAAATTAAACCAGGGTGGAATGGCTCAACCTCACTCATAGACAAGCCCTGCCCTGCCCTGATGATGAAGTGGTTCCACTCACTGCACTTTCAGATGTGGCCCCTCTTCCACCAGTGAGTTGGAATAGAGAAGGAGGAGCTGGTAGACAGAGCCTGGGCTGCTGTGTCAGCCAACCTGCCTTTGAGGGGACAAGGGGATTTGATTAAACAGCCTCTTAGGTACCTTTACCCTGGAGGACATTAATCATTTTTTGTCATTAATTAATTCCATTTATAAAGGCTTTAAATGTCTCATTCTTAATGATACTTTAGTGCAGGTGTGGAGGAGAGGAGGTGACGTGAGATTTGTGCACGCATCACTAATGTGCTCTTTGGAAGCTTGTCTTTGGGAGTAGTAGTTACTTACATCATGGGCAGTAACACTTTGGGATTGAATATTTCTAATAAAACTTTACAGATGACCACACCACACTGCTTTATATTCACCACTTCAGTCACTTTCTATTTATTTATTTATTCATGAGGGTCTGTAAGAGGGGAGATGGTTATCCTCTGGCGGTTCTCAACGAGGACAGGATGTTTTCCTGTGAAAATAATGTCCCTCCTGCCACTTTTTGTACCTGTGAGCATCAGTCAGTAAGCCTATGTCGGCTGCTGGTATACAGGGCCCTGTGCCAGGCGATGTGGGGAATGTCACAATGCCTGACCCAGCCATCGTGCTGTGGGTTCTCAGTCTCGAGAGGCAGATTGGCCCACACCAGAGAAAGAAGCCACAAATTATGGAGGCAGATCACCCAGCCCCACCATTTACTCACTCTGTGACCCTGGGCAAGTTGGCTGACCTCCCTCTGTGCCTCAACTGCCACATCTGTAGAATGGATATCATGATGGTACCTGCCTTACGGTGTTGTGAGGTTTAAATAACGTAATAAAGATAAGGCCCATGGTGAGCACTCAACCAACATCAGCTGGTGCTCAAGTAAAGGGATCAAGAGTGAGGTCAGTCTGTATCCACAACCACACTGACATGAAGATGTCAGGGGAGGAGTTATTGGGAAGAACACAAGAATGTATACATGTAAAACATGTAGAACAGTGAGTGCCTGGCACAGTAGGTAAGTACTTGAGCCATGAGAGCTATTGCTATTATATGTATTGTTATTTTCATGTTATTGATGAAAACTACCTCTGATTCAGAGATTCTTACCCAAGTCACTAGCTAGGAGTGAGAATTGAGCCTGGATAGAGAGGATGGTTAGGAATTCAATATAGTACAGAGCCCAAGCAGAAAAGACTTGAGCCAAGGCCCTAGGCTGGGAGCAGGCAGGTATGTCCAGGGATCCATAGACTGTGCACCGTGGGGGATTGGAGTATCATAGGACATGAGGTTGAAAGGGAAGAAATCAAGATGTGGCCGTGCTGTGCAAAACTGGCAGGTATTTATTCTATATGTAAGGGGGAACCAGGAGATATTTTCAGCAAAGAAGTTACATAAGCCCATGCATATTTTGGGAAAGTAACACAGGCTGCAGGGGGTAGGAAAGGAGAGAGGTGGAAGCTAAAGTTAGGAATCAAGTAGGAGTTTGTTGTAATAGTAAGTTGTAAAAGTAAGCCCAAATGAGGGTCTGGCAAGGGGAACTGGAAGAAGGGGAGAGTCAGAGCACTCATGGATTTGAAGATGATTAGAGGGAAGAGTGTTGAACGGCTCTGAAGTTTTGAGCAGGATGACTGAAGGATGGTGATGCCATTATGCAATTTAAGGAACACTGACTTGTGGTGGTAAACAGATAGTGGGGGTTACACACGTTGAATCTGAGATTCATGTGTGACTCAATGAACTGTTAGAAACAATCCTGGCATTCAGGAGAGAGAGCAGAGATAAAGACATAGATTTGTAAATCATGAGTGTGAAGGGATGATGGTTGAATCCATGAGAGTAGAGGAGATCATAAAGGGATAAAGGGTAAAGTGAGAATTCAAGAGTGCTAAGAACTGGGCTTTGGGCAACAACTACACCCTGAAGAGCGGGGAGAAGAAAAGTCAGCAAACAAGACAGAGAAGGAGCAGTTGGAGAGAGAGGAGAAAATCCCAAAGACTGCAGATTTCGGAAACCAAGAGAGGAGAGAAATTCAAGAAAAAGAAAGCAGCCAACTGTGTAGAGAAGTACGAAGAAATAAAGAAGACTGAGACCTGGATGTGCTGTTTGGTAAGTCCCTACTGAAGTAAAAAAGTGTTTTGTAAGGCAGGAATCATATTCAAGGGATTGTAGAGAAAATGGGAGGAAGAAAAATAAAATAAGTTGGCAATAAACGTACAGTACAATTTAAAGGAGTTTGACATCAAAAAGAAAGCAAGGGTAATAGATGGTTAGTTAACTGTCATGTACAAATCTTTTTTTTTTCTTTTGAAAAATCAAAGGTTCTTTTGTCAGGCACAGTAATCAAAACACCATGGTACTGGCACAAAAACAGACACATAGATCAATGGAACAGAATGGAGAGCCTAGAAATAAACCCACACACCTACGGCCAATTAATATATGACAAAGGAGGCAAGAATATACAATGGAGAAAAGACAGTCTCTTCAACAAGCGATGTTGGGAAAGCTGGACAGCCACATGTAAATCAATGAAATTAGAAAACTCCCTCACACCATATACAAAAATAAACTCAAAATGGTTTAAAAACCTAAATGTAAAACATGACACCATAAAACTCCTAGAAAAAAACATAGGCGAAACATTCTTTGACATAAATTGTAGTAATATTTTCTTAGATCAGTCTCCCAAGGCAAAAGAAATATAAGCAAAAATAAACAAATGGGACCTAATCAAACTTAAAAGCTTATGCACAGCAATGGAAACCATCAACAAAACAAAAAGACAACCTACTGAATGGGAGAAAATATTTTCAAACAATGCAACCAACAAGGGGTTAATATCCAAAATATACAAACAGCCAAGACATGGAAACAACCCAAGCGCCCATCAACAGATGATTGGCTTAAAAGGATGTGATTGATATAGATAGATAGGTAGATAGATAGATAGATAGATAGATAGATAGATATTGATATATATATATGTATATATATATGTGTGTGTGTGTGTGTGTGTGTGTGTATATATATATATTACTCAGCCATAAAATAGAATGAAATATTGTCATTTGCAGCAACATGGATGGACCTAGAGAATATTATGCTTAGTGAAATAAGTCAGACAGAAAAAGACAAATATTGCATGATATCACTTGTGTGGAATCTAAAAAATAATACAAATGAATCTATATATAAAACAAAAACAGACTCACAGACATAGAAAACAAACGTACGGTTACCAAAGCGGAGAGGGAGAGGGGGAAGGACAAATTAGGAATATGGGATTAACAGACACACACTACTATACATAAAATAGATAAGCAACAAGGGTTTACTGTATAGCACAGGGAATTATATCCAATACCTTGTAATATAATAACCTATAATAGAATATAATCTGCAAACAAAAAACTGAATCACTATGCTGTATACCTAAAACTAACACAATATTGTAAATCAACCATACTTCAGTTTTAAAAATTCTCGGGCTTCCCTGGTGGTCCAGTGGTTAAGACTCCACACTTCCAATGCAGGGGGCATGGGTTCAATCCCTGGTCGGGGAACTAAGATCCCACATGCCGCACAGCACGGCCAAAAAACAAAGAAACCATTCTTCTGTCATGTCTGTAATCCTGTATCTGACTTTCAAATTTGGGTAAAAATAAGACTCACCTAAACACAGTTGTGGGGTTTGATCAGGGAAGCGGAGTGAAAGGCAATGAGGGAATTTATTATAGGGATTAGATCTCATGCAGTTGTGGAAGCTGAGGAAGAAGTCTATGAAAGGCTATTGCCTCTGCATTTGACGGTGGCCTGAAGTCAATGCACATATTCAAGGCCAACAGTCGGGCAGACAAGTGCATATGAAATGGGGGAGAGCAAAGACCAACTGGAACCTGCAAGGATTCCCTTGAACACATGAGGACAAACTAAAACCCATGAAGACACAAAACTCCGTGGACCCTATATCTGCCTCTTACTGTCTCCAATCTAGAGAAGGAACTGCCATCCTTTGCCATGGAGCTGCACACGCACCCGGCTCAGGATCTGGAGACGTTGGAGGAGATCTTGTGGGTGGAGTTGCTGCGGGCCCCACTGCTGTCTCACACCAACAAGATATGCCAGAGGGTCAGTGCCAACGTGCACAAGGGGCAATAGCACCTGGTCTTATACCAAATTTCAGAACATAATGGCTGTGGCTTCACTTCCGTCTCCCAAATCTTGCCCCAATTTTATTTCCAGCCAACCCTAATTCAGGACAGGGCAGGCAATCCCGGGAAACGTAGTTCTAGCCTAGCTAAATTGTCAAAGCCACTACAACAAGCATGAGACACTATAATAGAGTGTAACTGGTCATTACTGGAAAGAAGGATGGCACACCATGGCAAAAGACACACGGGAGGTCATTCCGGGCCTCAGTTATAGGCAAGGATTTCCCAGCGTTTGGTGCTCAGATTCCACAAGAGCTGTGTCCGGGAAGGACTCATTTAACCACCACATTTACTCCACCGATCCTGTTGAGTGTCTCTGTTCACAGTGTTCAGTGGAGCAGAAGAGGAAGGAACCGTAAGTAAGCATGGAGTTACTGGCAGCATTTTGGAAATCTGGTCGCCATGAATTTTGGTCACTGACTGCTGACTTCTGAGATAGGCCATCAAACTCTGAACATTCCACCCAGCTTCTCAAAGAGGGTGAGTGGTCCTGGGTATATATCTGAAAAAAACCTGAAAACTCTAATTCGAAAAGATACATGCACCACAGTGTTCATTGCAGCATTATTTACAATAGCCAAGATATGGAAGCAACTCAAGTGTCCATCAACAGAGGAATGGATAAAGAAGATGTGGTATCTATATATAAAATGGAATACTACTCAGCCATAAAAAGGAAATTTTGGCATTTGCAGCAACATGGATGGACTTAGAGAGTATTATGCTTAGTGAAATAAGTCAGAGAAAGACAAATACTATATATCACTTATATGTGGAATCTAAAAAATAATACAAACTAGTGAATATGCCAAAAAAGAAACAGACTCACAGATATGTAAACGAGAAAGACCCTATGAGGCCTTCCCAGAATAGACCCCTACCCATGTCCTCCGCCTGCCTTTTGTCTGTAGAAAAACTTTAGTCAGAGAATAAATTAAGGGACTTCCCTGGTGGTGCAGTGGTTAAGAAGCCGCCTGCCAATGCAGGGGACACGGGTTCAAGCTCTGATCCAGGAAGATCCCACATGCCGCGGAGCAACTTAGCCCACGAGCCACAACTACTGAGCCTGCGTGCCACAACTACTGAAGCCCACGCGCCTAGAGCCCGTGCTCTGCAAAAAGAGAAGCCACCGCAATGAGAAGCCCACACACCGCAATGAAGAGTAGCCCCCGCTCGCCGCAACTAGAGAAAGCCCACGGACAGCAACGAAGACGCAACAACGAAGACCCAATGAAGCCAAAAATAAATAAATAAATAATTTTTTAAAAAAAGAATAAATTAAATCAGAGAAGTGAGAAAATGCAGAAAGAAAGGAAAACAGTCAAGCAAGACAAAATAGTAATACTTTAGCCATTAAACAAAGTCAACGACCTTTAGTTCCTCCTCAAGGACTATAGATAATATTCTGAGCCATCTCCTTTGAGCTGTTTTGCAGATACTGAAACTCTCACCAGGTGGAAGAAGTTAACTGTACGCTGCCCACAAGCACGGAGACCCCAGACCGGTTGGAACCAGAAGGTTGATGATGCTGAGTCCTGATGACCTCACCACCAACCAATCAGAAGAATGTCCACGAGCTGATCACGCCCTGCTCCTTAAACACTATAAGACTCCTCACTACCCCCTCCAGCGTAGGTCACACAGTCTTGAGGGCATTAGCCTGCTGTGGCCCCTTTGCCTGGCAAAGCGATAAAGCTATTCTTTTCTACTTCACCCAAAACTCTGTCTCCACATTTCTATTCAGCACCTGTGAACAAAGGCCGAATTTCGGCAACAGATATAGAAAACAAACTAGTGGTTACCAGTGGAAGAGATGCAGTAGGGAGGGACAAGATAGAAGAAGGGGATTAAGAGACTCAAACTACTATGCATAAAATAAATAAGCTACAAAGATATATTGTACAGCACAGGAAATATAGTCAATATTTTATAATAACTATAAATGTACTATAACCTTTAAAAATTGTGAATCACTATGTTGTACACTTGAAACTTATTGTACATCAACTATACCTGAATTAAAAATATACAAATAAATCAATCAATAAAACAGAGTGAGTGTTTCCTTATTTTTTGACAGCCCTTGGAGAAATAAGGGTAACACAGGCTTGGGTTAACTGTATAGGCTTTGGTAGGAATAGTGACTAGTTTCCAAAGCTTCAGATGGGAATATGAACCTGAAATCTGTCCCAGTGTGACTCATGGTATCTTCCCAGATTAAAAGCAAAGTTTCAGAGGCAACAACTTCTGCTTCTGTGCTCTCTCCCACACCTATTAAGAATAAGAAATAGTGGGCCCATGGATACAAGAGAAAATCAGAAGAGAATAGCTTGAAGGTACTGGGAAGCTGCATAGGTGATAGCATAGATATTCTGCTGCTTTTTTGGGATAAGCTGTGCTTTGAGCATTTTCCAAAGGAGAAAGAATCAGGGGTGGTTTTATTTGTCACAAAACAATTGATTTTTACATAAGAACCTCCAATGAAAAGCTATGATTTCCTGGTTTGACTGGCAGTAAAGCTATATAACCAGAACATGGTTAAGTAGCTCTACAGCCCACACTTTATTATTTATCCTCTGGATAAATGAAGTTAGAAATAGGAAATATTCATTTAACTACTAAAGTTTTACACCTAAAAACTTCTTCATGAAATTCTGATTACTCTCTTTTAAAGAGTAATAGAAACTATGGGAGTCATTTTGAAGAAACAGCCTTCTTCAGGGGTCATGGTGGTAATAATAATAATAATAATGGCTAATATTGATTGAGGATTTGCTATGTGCTAGGCACTAACCAATTATTTTACGTGTATTATCTCATTTAATCCTCCCAATAGCTGTAGGCAATCAGTAGTCTGATTGCTTCCACTTAAAGATGAGGAAACTGGAGCCTAGAAAGGCTGTGATTTGTGCAAAGACACACAGTAAATTCCAGAGCTGGAGTTCAAACCCAGCCTACACCGTTGCACTACATTCCTACAAAAATTCAAACTGAACAATAGGCAGACATCACTTCAGCAAAAGATGTACAAACAGGAATGTTTAGTGCAGCATCTTTTATAAGAGTTTAACATTAGAAAAAGCTTATATGTTTATCATAAGGGACTGATTAAATTAGTAAAGGTCCCTCCATCCAACAGAATAGTTATGCATCTGTTAGGAATTATATTGCAAAGAAGTATGGATAGAATGATCCAATTTTAGTAAATACAGCATTTTTACCAGTATTTGCATACATGAAGAAGTCTGGAAAATTATACAGCAAAAATACAATGAGCATTTCGAAGTGGTAGGACTCTAGGTAAATTCAAACATTAACTTCTCCCAACTTTTCCTACAATTATTACTTAATAAAGAATAAAATCCTTAAACATCACACTACTGTCCTTTCCCTGAGAGATACTGCTTCCCACTTGAGCTCCAGACTGGAAATCAGCCCTGACTGCACACAGGTGTTCCATGACTTTGAACGCCACTTACCCTCTTTGGGCCTCCTGTTCCACATATATAATAATGAGAAGGTGGTTTAATTTCGAAAATTCCTTCCAGGTCTAACGTTCTTTGACTTGGTCAATTTCATTCCTAGATAAGTTCTTTCTTTAAAAAAAATACAAAAAGGGCGTGTGGGAATTTAAATGTCAGTAAACGGTCTCCTCACACCTTATCTGTTTTCCTCGGCATATGAAGTTGTTCCCATTATTCCCTTCCCATCAGTCTTTTGTGAAGGGAATGTTAACGCATTTCCCCAGAAATGTGTCAAATCACTCTAGAAAAATAAGTCTTTTCCCAGAAAGACAATTTTTAAAATTCATTTTTATTGCAGTATAGTTGATTTACAATGTTGTGTTAGTTTCAGGTGTACAGCAAAGTGAATCAGTTATACATATACATATATCCACTCTTTTTTAGATTCTTTTCCCATGTAGGTCATTACAGAGTACTGAGTAGAGTTCCCTGTGCTATACAGTGGGTCCTTATTAGTGATCTATTTTATATATAGTAGTGTATATATGTCAATCTCAATCTCCCCACAAAGGCAATTTTTAACCTATACCTTAAGAAACAGACAAACAAAAAACACTATATGCCGAAACAGCACACCCCGCAACCCAAGCCACAAAAGAAACAAAAGCAAACTACCCAAACACAATCCGCACTTCTGTTCTTATTCCATAGCCTCTTGGCTTCTTAAGATCACCTGTTACCGATACATGTGATAAATGATAATAATAATAGCAATTAACCTTTATTTTGCAGCTATCCGTAGGGCCATTCAAACTAGCGAACTCACTGCGGAGCAGCGGAAGTCGGGAAGAGTCTATTTCTTAGAAGGGCGCGGCTGGCGGCCTTGGCTTACTACCTGCCTGCGAGCTACCCGGCACGGAGGCGGCCCCTGCGCGCGAGCGTCCGGCGGGCCGGCGCCGCGTGGCTCTCCGGCGCCCTCTGCTGTGGAGTCGGCTCCACGCCGCCGCTAAGCGCGGACTCTCCACAGCCGTGCCTTCCCTGCAAGCTTCTCGCCATTCGTGGGGTGATGTGAGACTGCTAGGTGACGTGGGGTGAAGTGGAGCTCGCGGAGGGCTGCGGTGGGGGGCGTGTGGAGTCTGAGAAGTAAGGTGCAGACTGGCTGGGGGTGTTGTGGAAGGGAGTCTTTGCGGCGGGGAGGGATGTGCAGCCTGCGGGGCACCATGCCACCAAGATCCACTTTCCCCTGCGCGAGTGTGGTCCTGGCGCCACCCGTGCCCACACGTCTCCTGCGCCCCGGAGCCCTTTACTTGGTTAGGGAAATGGTAGAAAGCTGGGGGCGGTTTCCCTGTCGCCTTTTAAACCTGCCTCCTTCCCATAAATCGGAAAATCTGTCCTTAGAAGAAGGATAATTTTCTATTATCCTTCCCAGCCAGGGCAGTCTGTATTATGAAAACAGAAGATAGTTTTCAACACGTAAAATGTTGAACATATGTCTTGCAGGTTCTCCCCTCCCCTCCCCTCCCCCGGGGACCATTTCCCTGAGAGTGACTGGTCTGGAATCGTCCAAACTGCCTTGCTCCACACCCCACTCCTCCCCCACCCCTACTTTCCATCCCCTTAGCAAATACTTTCCTAGATGGTGTATTCACCTAAGAACTGTAATTCTGAGATCTCACCCATTTATGTCCACTTGCTAGCTGTGTGGCAGTCACTAAACTACTCTGAGGTAATGGCATCAACCTCACAGAGTGGATGAATAAACCTCCTTTATTCACTCATTCCACATGTGTCAACTGAGCACCTACTCCAGCTGGGCCCTGGGTTAGGTGCTGGGAATACATCAGGGAGCAAGACAGATGCTTTCCTTACTGTCATGAAATTTGCCTCCCTACTAGGGACTCAGACAATAAACTAATAAATACACGAATGGTGGTAAATGTGTCCACGTAAGGAACATGGTACAAGGAGAGAGAATACAATGGATTCTGACTTAGGTTGTGAGGGCAAGGAAGGCCGCTCCAGGAAGGGACACGAAAGCTTAACCTGAAAGATAAATAAGCTGGATGAAAGGTGTTGGGCAAAAATCCTGAATTGGGAAAGTTTCATATGTTCTATGAAAGGCCGTGTGAATGGATATCAGGAGTGAGGAGGAGAGATGCTCCAAAGGAGTTTGGAGAATGAACCAGGGGACTATTGGTGTTGTGCATTCTGTGGATTTGGACAAATGTATTATGACGTGTATCCATCACTATAGTCTCAAACAGAGTATTTTCACTGCCCTAAAAATCCTCTGTGCTCTGCCTACTCATCCCTTCCCCTGACCCCCGACCCCTGACAGCCACTGGTCTTTTTTCCTGTCTCCATAGTTTTACCTTTTCCACAATGGCATATAATTGGAATCATACAATATGTAGCCTTTAAAAATTTTTTTTAAACATTTATTTATTTGGTTGCACCAGGTCTTAGTTGCAGCAGGCAGTCTCCTTAGTTGCGGCACATGGGCTCCTTAGTTGCGGCATGTGAACTCTTAGTTGCGGCATACATGTGGGATTTAGTTCCCCGAACCAAGGATCGAACCCAGCCCCCTGCATTGGGAGTGCGGAGTCTTAACCACTGTGCCACCAGGGAAGTCCCAGTATGTAGCCTTTTTGAGTTGGCTTTGTTCACTTAGTAATAATGCATTTAAGGTTCTTCCATGCCTTTTCATGGACTTTTATCAGATATTTTAATATGTCCAAAGAGCTAAAGAAAACAATGTCTAAAATCTAAAGGAAAGATTCCACTCCAATAAGTAAAGAGCTTGCAACTTATTCCCACCCTCACAAGAAAAAATATGAACAGATTAAAAATCAGTGACTAGAGATTGGTTCAAGATGGCAGAGTAGAAGGACGTGCTCTCACTCCCTCTTGCGAGAGCACCGGGGTCACGGCTAACTGCTGAACAGTCATCGACAGGAGGACACTGGAACTCAGCAAAAAGGACACCCCACATCCAAAGACAAAGGAGAAGCCACAATGAGACGGTAGGAGGGGCGCAATCACAATAAAATCCAATCCCATAACCGCTGGGTGGGTGACTCACAAACCGGAGAACACTTACACGACAGAAGTCCACCCACTGGAGTGAAGGTTCTGAGCCCCACGTCACGTCAGGCTTCCCAACCTGGGGGTCTGGCAACGGGAGGAGGAATTCCTAGAGAATCAGACTTTAAAGGCTAGTGGGATTTGATTGCAGGACTCTGACTGAACTGGGGGAAACAGGGACTCCACTCTTGGAGGACACACACAAAGTAGTGTGTGCATCAGGACCCAGGGGGAAGGAGCAGTGACCCCATAGGAGACTGAACCAGACCTACCTGCTAGTGTTGGAGGGTCTCCTGCAGAGGCGGGGGGTGGCTGTGTCTCACCATGAGGACAAGGACACTGGCAGCAGAAGTTCTGGGAAGTCCTCCTTGTAGAGACGTGGATGGATCTAGAGACTGTCATACAGAGTGAAGTAAGTCAGAAAGAGAAAAACAAATATCGTATATTAACGCATATATGTGGAACCTAGAAAAATGGTACAGATGAACCGGTTTGCAGGGCAGAAACTGAGACACAGATGTAGAGAACAAACGTATGGATGCCAAGGGGGAAAGTGCGGGGGGTGGCGGGGGGGTGGTGTAATGAACTGGGAGACTGGGATTGACATGTATACACTGATGTGTATAAAATGGATAACTAATAAGAACCTGCTGTATAAAAAAATAAATAAAATGAAATTCAAAAATTAAAAAAAAATCAATGACTATTCTTGGCTACATCAGAGAATTGAGGTCATGGGACAAATTGTAACCACCAAACTGGAGAAACAGGTGATGCTAGAGATTACAGATTATAGTGAACACAGATCAGCACACCTGAGGCAGAAACTGCTGGAATCTGTAAAACTGGGACTTAAATGGTAGCTTCAATGAATTGCTGGTGACTGAGTGTGGACTAACTTGAGAATTAAAAACTCCTGGGGGCCTAATCTAAGCAACCCCCCTGCCCCCGACAATCATGGTGTTTACCCTTCAGATCCTCAACAGGTTTTCTTGGTAAAGATCAGAGAAAAATTGCCTGCTGTTTGGCCAGGGAGAGGGGAGAAGTAACCATTTTGAAATAAGCCAAGAGCATTTTCCATACAATGGCCTACCCAGCAAGGGAGAAGACTTCACCAGAGCCTTCTTGGACTTGGGGTAAGGGAAATTACTAAACTTCAGACCCTCTGGCCATCCGCCTTCACATAAGCGAAGAAAAAACCTGAGAAGTACTTGTGAAGGTCACAGCCCGGGGGACAGGCACACTAAACGACCGAGACCAAATCATAGGATTACAGAACGTGTCTCCTCAACACAGACCTGACGAAACATCAGTAAGGGCTCCTTACTCTTTCAGCTGTGACAGTGGGTCACAGCTGGAAAGAACTGAAGGCTCAGACTCAATGGGGTTTCTAGGGGAAACGAAAGATGCCAGCAGACAAAACCAAAGACGCTTGTGGAAACTGAATCCTCTGATACTACAGATACAGAAAACAGTAAACACAGCATATCTCCTGGCCAAATAAAAGTAAGATGTCATACAAAGGCCTGTCTATGTCCTAATACCTGACAATTCATGATTGGCTTTCAACAAAAAAATTACATGGCATGATAAAAGGAAAGAGTCTGAAGAGACAAAGCAAGTGTCAGAACCAGATTCAGGTATAGCAGAGATTATGAAATTATCAGACTGAGAATTAAAAATAAATATGATTAATACGCTAAGGGCTCTAGTGGAAAAGGTGGACAACATGCAAGAACAGATGGATAATGTAAACAGAGAGATAGCAACCCTTAGAGAGAATATAAAGGAAACGCTAGAATAAAAAACACTGTAAAGAAATAAAGAATACATTTGATGGACCCATCAGATGATTGGAAAGGGCTGGGATTAGAATCAGAGAGTTTGAATATATATCAGTAGAAACTTCCCAAACTTAAAGAGAAAAAAATAAAAAATGGAATAGAATATCTCCAATCATTGTGGGACAATTCCAAAAAGTATAACATATGTATAATGGGACTACCAAAAGCAGAAGAAAGAAAAGAAACAGATGAAATATTTGAAGTAATAATGGCTGGGATTTTTGTAAGATTAATGATAGAAATCAAACCGCACATCTAGGAAGTTCAGAGAACACCAAGCAGGATAAGTGCCAAAAATCCCCCAAAACCCACCTAGGCATATCATATTCAAATTGCAGAAAACCAAACACAAAGAGAAAATCTTGAAAAAAAGTCAGAGAATAAAAACACCTTACCTAAAGAGGAACACAGATTGTTTCCACAGGGAGGCTTGTTCTGTATGCCAGTCTGAGTCTTGCCAGAAGCCTGACCAAATGGCAAGGCCATTAGCCACATCCATGAGTCAGTGAGGATACAGCAAGCCTTCTTTGTTGAAGCGACCTGGACAGACATCCACACTGCGTGAAGCTCTGCCCATTGTGCCGAGAATCCCTTACCATGCTCGGTAAGGGAAAGGTCGTTCTCAGGTTGGATGGCAGCTGCGCCCTATTCCTGCTCGTTAGTAGTTAACTGGGAGGAGCCGTCAGGTGTGCTGATCAGGCCCATTTATGGTCCAGGGAGGTCTTTGTACCTGGACCCTCCTAGGGCCAGTGGAGGCACTGGCTCTTTGGGCAGTATGCCAGAGAGCCAAAGGGACACTCCTGAGAACTTTTCAGGGAGTTGTGAGACCCCATCTGGGCCGAGTTTTGCTCATTCCTATATGTACCATTTATATAGAAGATTCCTGAGCCACCTCCACCAGGTGACTTGAGACATCTTCTTGTATCCATGACATGATTGGAATTTATGGTCTTAAGATTACTTCACAGCCATGAATCATGTGCTCAATATCCACCAAGGCCCAATAACAGGCCAATAATTGTGTCCCAAGCTAAGACAGTGGGGCTCTCTCATTCATCTTCAGACTCACCAAGAAAGGCAAAGGACCATCACCATGCAGCCTCTCCAGGTAATCTGGTACCTGGCCCCGAGTTCCTAAATGGGGAGCCCATCAATCTCCCTTGAGGCCCCATTACTGAGTGACCAGACCCAGGGATGTCTTTGGGAAAGCCCTTGCCCAGATTGTCCAGAAGAGGGCGCCTGAACACCATTTTTACATTATTCTTTTCGTTGGTCAATTTTTGCTATTTTTGCAGTAAATTTTTTTTTTCCTGTGCCCAGGAAGAGGGCAGAGCTATGGTTTGGGGCCTGCTGTGGCACTAGAAGGTTCATAGCAGTTGGTCTGATGGGCTTTGTGGGATTCAGACAAGTGAGCAGAACTGAGGCCAGTCCCCAGCAGCAGCAGTATTCATAGCTCTGCAGCTTGTGTGCTCATCAATGAGTGTCCATACAAATCCTTCTTCTTCCTTGGCTGCTGGGCATTGACCCTAATGAGTGAGAGCTCAAGGCACATCTGTCCCTGTAGTACTGAGAAAATTCTCCCAGCTTCAGGGAAGCAGTGGGCTCTTTCTGATTCCTCTACTGTTTTGTTCCATCTGTTGTTGTTAGTGTCTTATTTAATCATCATCATGGTAGCTAATGTTTATTGAACACCTACAGCTTGCCAGGCATTGTTCTGAGTGCTCTACATGAATCTCTTCATTTCATCTTCTTTTCAGCCCTATGAACTATTATTAAGATCCCACTGTATGGATGAGGCTCAGAAAGCTGAAACAGTCCGTCGAAAGTCACAAAGCCAGTACGTGGCAGAGCTATGATTTGAATCCCTCTGAGCCCGAAGTTTGTCTTCTTCCTATTAAGCCACAATGCCCTCTACACTTCCTCCTCCCAACCTGCATGCCTCTACCACTCCATGCCATCTCAGCAGCACAATGTCTGTGTGGGTCCTGGGTTTGTACGGTGTCTTCCAGGCAGTGAGCTCAGAGATGACACTTAGCAAAGCACTTTCCTTTCTTTGTTGGGATTGAGACGGATTGTCTTACATGAGAAACCAACCACTCCGTATACAAAGCACACTGGTTAAGGGCAGGGGATCCCAGCCTTGGAGATTTCATAAACTAATAATATTAGTAAAATAAAACTGGGTTCTGACATAGGTCATTATCTTTTAATTTTACCAATTAAGACCATTTAAAAGAACACCATTCATACTCCTACTACTACTAATAACAGGCATAATATCCAATCCTTATAGAGAAAGTTTACCGTGTACCAGGTATTATTCTCAATCTTTCAATGAACTGATAAATCCTCACAAAAATCATATTCAGGGCTTCCCTGGTGGCGCAGTGGTTGAGAATCTGCCTGCCAATACAGGGGACACGGGTTCGAGCCCTGGTCTGGGAAGATCCCACATGCCGCGGAGCAACTGGGCCCGTGAGCCACAGTTGCTGAGCCTGAGCATCTGGAGCCTGTGCTCCGCAACAAGAGAGGCCGCGATAGTGAGAGGCCCGCGCACCGCGATGAAGAGTGGCCCCCGCTCGCCGCAACTAGAGAAAGCCCTCGCACAGAAACGAAGACCCAACACAGCCATAAATAAATAAATAAATAAATAAATAATTTTTAAAAAATGGTTAAGATAGTACATTTTAAAAAAATCATATTCAGTTGGCATTATTTTTATCCCCATTTTGTAGAAAAGGAAACTGAAAACGAGAAATATTTTGTAAATTACTCCGGACTCTGCCAATGACCATTATAGTATACTCTCTCTCATCTGTGTTTCACAAAAGCTGTCTTTATTTATTTTTTTAACATCTTTATTGGAGTATAATTGCTTTACAAGGGTGTAATTTTGGGATGATTCGTTGCCTATTCAGAGATGCGGGGTACATCGAGTTGATTGTGGAGATTTAATCCGCTGCTCTTGCAGCCGCTGGGAGAGATTTCCCTTTCTCTTCTTTGTTCGCACAGCTCCTGGGGTTCAGCTTTGGATTTGGACCCGCCTCTGAGTGTAGGTCGCCTGAGGGTGTCTTTTGGGAACTCTGAGGTCTTCTGCCAGTGTTCAGTAGGTGTTCTGTAGAAGTTGTTCCACATGTAGATGTATCTCTGATGTATTTGTGGGGAGGAAGGTGATCTCCACATCTTACTCCTCCGCCATCTTGAAGGCCCCTCACACAAAAGCTATCTTTAGAAGAAACCATCAAGCATACAACGGAAGCCCTGATCTCAGAATTTAGGAATAACCAAGTAAAAGCACAGACAGCTTGGGGTTTGCATCTTGGGCAAATTAAATGCTCTGTGTCTCTGTTTTTTGAAATTTAATATGAAAATACTAATATCTGTTGTGAGGAGTAAATGACTTAATATATACTGAGGCCTAACCCAGTGACTGGCACATAATAAGGACCCCCCCCAATACATACCAGCTGCGATGTTTATCATTGTTATTCCTTCTGGCACAGCCTTGCAAACTCATGTTTTGCTGGGAAGAAACTGAATATGGATACTACAGACTAGTCCTGTTACTGAGGTCAGATAGTTTCTGTGACTGACTGTACCCTCCAATTTCCCCCTCCTTGACTGAACTGAAGCAGGCAGAAATGTTTGGGCTTTACTTCCCATTGGTTGAAATTGTTGTTGCCATAGCAGCACTCAAGCTTTCCTTCTGAAAACCCTGGGGAACAGGTGCTTAAAAACTTGTTCTGAGACTTCTGCAGCAGCTGCTCCCAGGTTGGGTGGTTGCTCAGGTATCGAGGGTTAGTAAGGGTGGGAGGGCTCTGCAAAAATCATCTGCAGTGGTTCTCCCCATTCATCACCCAGACCCCAAACCTGACCACACCCCTGACCCTTCACACCCATTCTACCCATCTGGCCTCTCATTAGGAAGGTAAAGGGAGAAGAGGGACTAGGAAAGGCCAGTGGGAGGGAGGATAAAGAATGATTTGTCCTACCAATATGTGAGGATAAAATCCCAGAATTTTCCTTCTCATGTTGGAGCACAGGTCTCCATGAGGGAGTTCTAAATAGGATCTTTCCATGGATAATGACCCTGCTTCATTGGCTTGGTGTTAGAAGTCTTGTATTTGGCTCCAAGTCAATTCATTAAGAGCCATTTTACCAAAAGTCAAGACACAGAATGACCAAGTGAACAAGTGGGCCATTCTTTGAAGGATCAAGTTACTGTATGACTAATTTGCCAGAGCTTATCAAATTTACCAACTTACCAAAAACTTTTTTGTTGTTTTTTTATGTATTTATTTCAGCTTCATTAAGGTATACTTAATATACAAAAATGCACATATTTAATGTATACATTTTGACAAGTTTGGACATATACATACAACCATGATACCATCATGACAATGTTATTTTTAAATACAGAGTTTGCTGTAGTTTTCTTTGGGCTAGTAGGCATGGGCAAGGGCTGTGGAGAGCCAGTTCTACAACGTTCTGTGCCTCCAGACATGTCCCCCCGCCATTCTTCAGTCTCTCCCCAGTCTGGGATAGGCAACCCAGGAAGACTCTGTTCTTCTCCCAGCAAATCACCCTCTCCTCCACCCCTCCCCTCAGCTAAAACAACGTGAACTTGGCTGAGGGCCTCTTCCTGTGTCCTCACATAGCCTTTCCTGTGTGTGTGTGTGTGTGTGTGTGTTTTCTACCTGTAAGTTCCATTTGAAGAAGGCATCATGAACAAAGGTAAGGTCTATCTGCTGCTTTTATTTATTTTTATTTTTTAAATAAATTTATTTATTTATATTTTGGCTGTGTTGGGTCTTTGTTGCTGTGTGCGGGCTCGCTCCACTTGGCGGCACTTCTCATTGCAGTGGCTGCTCCTGTTGCGGACCATGGGTTCTAGGTGCGCGGACTTCAGTAGTTGTGGCATGTGGGCTCAGTAGTTCTAGGACGTGGGCCTAGTTGCTCTGGGGCACGTGGGATCTTCCCGGACCAGGGATCGAACACTTGTCCCCTGCATTGGCAGGCAGACTCTTAACCACTGCGCCACCAGGGAAGCCCTACCTGCTTCTTTTAAATAAAGTGATTATCCTGGATCAGTGCTCAGGGACCACCACCTCCTGGCTTCAGGCAACACTCAACC
The DNA here is from genome assembly GCF_009873245.2 of Balaenoptera musculus. NCBI lineage: Eukaryota > Metazoa > Chordata > Mammalia > Artiodactyla > Balaenopteridae > Balaenoptera > Balaenoptera musculus. The sequence goes on along the minus strand of NC_045806.1, from coordinate 100,692,337 downwards.
AAGAGGCTCCCTTTCAGTGTTGAATTAGCTGGAACCAGGGTTCTCCCAAGGATGTTGAAGGTGACAAAATACACTTGAAGGCCACATCATCCGTCAGCTCTGAGCTGGGGAAGGAGCTATGCTATGCTTTCTGCGTCTGGGGGTGGGGGAGAGGGGGTGAGAAGAGCCGCACGCGGGCCTAGACAGTCTCCTCTTGCGTTACCTTCGCAGAGGTAGGCCCCTCCCCCTCCGCTAGCGTGGTTTCTATCCCCATGTGCCCTCCACAACAGGGAAGGCGGTGAACAGAACTGGGAGAGAACCAGATGATGCCCTGCTCCCTCTCCTCCATAAAGCCCTATGAGTAGTCACTGCAGAAGTGTCCCTTGGAGTCCTCCTTGTACCTGAGCTGGTCACCATGAATGGGCCTCAGGCCTGCTTTGAAACACACTGTTCTCCCATTCGAGACTCCACACCACCCGTCTTGCACATCTAGGTGGTCCCAATGGGGCAGGGTGCGGGGAGCATGGGTGCTGGGGGAGAGGGTGGAAGAGAACAGGTGGGTCTGTGTAAACCCCTCATGGGCACCTGGGAAACTTCTGAGATGTGCATGGCCTATGATGGTGACTCAGGGCTGTTACTGCATGAAAGGAGGCCTCCTGGGCATTCAGTCTGAATGGTGCTGGCTTAGCAACTTCCATCAAATTTACTAACCCCATGTGACACAGAGAACAAATATGCAGAGAATTCACAACTTTATTGAAAGTACAAAAACATGGCCTGAAACAGTGGGTCAATGACTCTACTTCTATTTAATACACTTGGCAGGCATTTGGGGAACTGCTCTTGGTGGTGAGGTATGCAGAATTTGAATCTGGCTCAAAGGCACTTTGAAAAAAACTGTCACAGAGACAATTCAAGAGGAATCAGGGGCTGCTGAAGGATCGCCAATGGTAAGGGACCAGACCATGCCACATGTGGGTACCTACAGTGAAGCAAGGGTGGAAGAAGCCAGGGCGGAGGAGGCAAGAGCATAGGAGGAAAGGGCGGCATGGGCGGCATGGGTGGCACGGGCGGCATGGGTGGCACGGGCGGCATGGGTGGCACGGGCGGCATGGGTGGCCTGGGCGGCATGGGTGGCACGGGCGGCATGGGTGGCCTGGGCGGCATGGGTGGCACGGGCGGCATGGGTGGCACGGGCGGCATGGGTGGCACGGGCGGCATGGGTGGCCTGGGCGGCATGGGTGGCACGGGCGGCATGGGTGGCCTGGGCGGCATGGGTGGCACGGGCGGCATGGGTGGCCTGGGCGGCATGGGTGGAATGGGCGGCATAGGCAGCCCCAGCAGCAGTGGCTCCAGAAGAACGCAGATCCAATTCAGCTCCTGAAGCAGGATGGCCAAGCAGGGTTCACACAAGCTGACGACAACAGGGGGGCCCGGGGGCACGGGGGGCACGTTTCTGAACATTAGTCCCCTCTGATTTCTCCTCCATTTGGCCCTTCTATTCCTAAACCAACCCTTCAAGCAGAGAGAAAAAGGGATTGATTAGTATATTGAGCATTTCATGTCAGACGTGAAAAATCGCAGCAGGGAGCTCTCGGTGCCTTGAAGATTTTAAACTGCATCAGGAGAAGCTGTTTCCTTCTTGCTAAAATATCTTAGGATATGTAGCTGAGGGCGCTCCCTTCAGGCCCCCTCCCCCCCAAGAGCGAGCACCGACTATGCCAGGCTCTGGATTGGCATATGGCTTTGTCTCTCCCCTCCCACCTTTACTATTATTTCCCCTACTCTTAGATGCAGGTGGAGCTGACCAACTGCACTCTGTCCCTGCTGCTATTACTATGCCTGGTAGGTCTGCGTCCTGACAACTGACCATCAGCTCCAGCTGCCACTAATCCCTACTCATTGGGCAGGTGTCACCTTAGTTATGGGGGAAGTTGAGCATAGGAAAAAGTGGGTGCCTTTTAAAATCATACTGAGGGGAATGGTCCCCATTTTGAAAAACCCATCTTTGGTTACAGTAAATAATCAATAGGAGTGGGTTGGATCTTTAAACAAAAGCTTTCCTCAAGGATGACTCAAAAGGGTCATTCATCCTCTGGAACCTTGGGATGGTTAAAAAGATGGAGATGGTATTGTGAGGGAGGTTTGGTCATGGGGGGCCCAGGGACTTTGTGGCTTGTCTTGCTGGACACCGGCAGAGCTGAAGCCCTGGACACTGCCTTAATATCCGACTATAGGGGTAATGAATGTTTAGACTAACTCGGCCCAAATTTACTAAAGCTCTTAAAATCTTTGCCCAGACAAGAGTTTGGGGGGAAAGAGGCATACCATTGTCACCACTGTCAATTCTGCACTCTCCACCCTGCCCCACCCTCCAAACCTTCCTGGGCTCAGGACCAGGTCAGCTCACTCTGCTCTGGCTACAGTTGCAGGACCTTGGACCAGAGCCTCTGGTGCCCAGCACGGTTGCGCCCTCTAGGAGCTGCTAATCAACCAGGAGATCCCCATCCTGTTCCTTATGCTTAAGGCAAGAGGGTGCAACCTGCATTTTAGGAAGACAGCCGACAACCACGTGAGTGAGGGGTCACAAAATGGCTCCCCCCTAAATATCTGCCAACTATTAACAACTGAAAGTAAAGCCTGTCCTGTGGACTCCACTGCTCCCTCAGCAAATCAGTTCATGGAATTATGTCACATTTAGTATTTTTGGAAGTTTCCACTTGGCAAATTTTACATGAGACCAAGGGCCTCCGTTCTCTGTCGCCCCATTTTCCCTCTCCCATCTTAGTATTTGGGTCCTTCTGCTGCATGAATATGTAGTCAAAAAAAGCCAGTGTAATAGAGCTCATTTTGGGGGGTTCGAGTGTACCAATGGTCAAATCTGCATAAATATAAGCAATATGCAAAGCTGGCTATCTGAGGTTCAGGCTGACACTACTTCCATACTTCCAATACTGGTTTCCTAAAACAACTCGTACTGTCTTTGCAAAACAAGGGAGGGTGTCCATTAAATGTTTCTTTGGGACATTCATGCTGTAGAGTTTGGAAATAGATGAAAACATTCTCCCTTTTTCTTCATTTGTTTCTTGCTGCTCTTTTTCCCTTCAGAACTCCATTAAAAGACTACTACGTAAACCCAGGAGAAGCAAGCCGCGAAAACGTCAGTTTTTCTTTTCCTCTGAGCTTGCTTTGCCTGCTTGAGAAAGCAGAGGCCTGGGCCTCCCAAGCCCTGGCCAGACCTGACTGTGAGCCCAGCCCGTGGCCTTAGGTTGCCAGCACTGCTTTCCAGACCCCACCACCAGCTCTGCAGCCCGTGTCCATCACTGCCCTCACACACGCTCTCTGCAGCAAAGCTAGTGAACCCATCCTGATTCTTCTTTCCTTCCTTCCTTCTTTCTTCCTTTCTTTATCAATCTTGTTTTTTAGAAAAATATTCCTTTTCCACAACAAGCGAAGCCACTGCACTGACAAGCCCACGCACCACAACGAAGAGTAACCCCGGCTCTCTGCAACTAGAGAGGAGCCCACGCACAGCAACGAAGACCCAACGTAGCCAAAAATAAATAAATAAATATATTAAAAAATATATATATATATATTCCTTTGATACAACTTACTGTGTTCTATGGACAAATAATCAGCTTCTGTGCCATGAGCTACCAACTAGTAACCACTACCTGAGTGAATGAGCAAGTATTTCAAATTAACACAGGTAAGCGACTACCTGAGAGCCAACCATTGACCATCACAACCGACTTCTTCAAAACCAATCCCTCATAATAGTATGAAAAGGGAAGAAAAAAATTCTTAGACATTAGAAATTGCTCAAAATAATATTCACTGATACATTTGGTAGTTTCATAATGTTGAATTTACGCAGTATCGCCAAGACATATATCGATAGTATCCAATTATTCTCAAACCCGTCCACCTTTTGAGGTCAGTGGAAATTTATTCAAATTTGTTCTTTTTGTTTGTTTTATTGTTTTATATATTTAGACAAATTCCTAAAGATTGCAAACCTTTCCCCCGTCTCCATCATAATGCACAACCTACTATGTTAGCAATGTTTTCAGACTGCACATCAAAAAATTTCAGAAAATTAAAATTTACGGCTGAAACTCTCTACACTGCTCTACCAAACACATAAAAACAACAGCAAGAGGACCAGGCACTTGGAATTTTAAGCTTTTCCCCTTCCCATCAGTCTCATCTAAACTAAACATATGTTAATTGCTCATATGTTGTGTTCCGAGGTGAACTATTCCCTTACCCAATTGCCTGAATACTTGTAAATTCACTCCTTATACAAAGAGCTTATGCCTGGCTTTAAATTTTTAAAATAATTTAGTATACTTGAACCCTCTCCTAACCCAGCTATTTGGTGCATTAATTTGAATAATTCCCAAGTCAGAATCAGCCCCAACATGATTCCACAGAGGATTGCCCCCTAAAGGACACCAGTTTTGGAAGGAGTTTAACTTTACTGAAGATACATATATTCTGGCCCCAAAGCCCCAGAAGTTCAAACCTTATTTCCAAAACATAGACAAGGGTACAAAAACACACCAACTTGAGAATGTCTAGGACAAGGTATCCAATTCCTAAAGCAGGTTTTAGATTGGCTGCCCTGCCAAGTTGCTTTTTTCAGGTTTACTGACCCGTGCTCTGGCTTCAGTCACTCCCAGGCGTCTTGCAAGCTCCTTTCTGAGGGGAAAAATATTGCAAATATTCAGCATTTGACATTATGCATTAAATGAAATATACAATGCACATTTCATGCTATGTTAAAATGTTTATTCAGAGAGTAGCCAAGATGGTGGCATAGGAAAACCCTGAGCTTACCTCCTCCCATGGGTACACCAAAATTACAACTATTTACAGAGAAACTATTGATGAGAATGACCTGAAGACTAGCAGAAAAGATCTTCCACAACTACAGATATAAAGAAGGAAACACAACGAGATGGGACAGGAAGGGCCGACATGTGGTATAGTCAAGACCCACACCCCCAGGTTGGCGACCCATAAACAGGAGGATAATTACAATTGCAGAGGTTCTCCCCAAGAAGCAAGGGGTCCAAGCACATTAGATTTCCTAGCTTGGGGTCCTGCACTGGGAAGAATGCCCCCAGAACGTTTGGCTTTGAAACCCAGTGGGGCTTACTTTCAGGAGGGCCAGAGGGCTGTGGGAAATAATAGAGATTCCACTCTTAAAGGGTGCACACAAAATCTCACATGCTCCAGGACCCAGGGCAGAAGTAGTAATTTGAAAGGAGCCTGGATCAGACCTACCTGCTGATCTTGGAAAGCCTCCCAGAGAGCCAGGAGGCAACTGGAGCTCACCCTGGGGACATAGACACTGGCAGCAGCCATTTTAGGGTGCTCGTTCTACCATGAGGACTCTGCTGCTGGCAAGCACCATTTTGGAATCCTTCCTCTAGCTTACCAGTACTGGGACCCGCCCTGCCCACCAGTCTGTTGACGCCATTCCCGGGACGCCCCAGGCCAAGCAGCTAGCCAGGCAGGGACACAGAATCACCCACCAACAAGTCAGTTGCCATAGGGGCTCCTGAGTCCCCAGCCGCCCAAGAACCAGACCCACCCACCAGTGAGCCAGCAGCCTCTGCACTGGGCAGTGCCTGGCAACCAACAGACCAGGGTTCCAGCCCCGCCTACCAGCACATCCACAGTAGTCAGCCCATTACAATAGAAGGGCCCATGCAGCCCATATAGAGGGCACCCCTGGAGCATATAGCTCTGGTGACCAGAGGAAGTGACACAATATATTTAACGTGCTCAAAGGAAAAAAGTCTACAACCAAGAATACTCTACCTGGCAAGGCTATCATTCAGATTTGAAGGACAGATGAAGACTTTTAGAGACAGCAAAAGCTAAAAGAGTTCAACACCACAAAACCTGCTTTACAAGAAATGTTAAAGGAACTTCTCTAAGCAAAAAGAAAAGGCCATTACTAAGAATAAAAAAAGAATGAAAGCAAAGTTATAAGCTTTTGCACAGCAAAGGAAACCATAAAGAAAATGAAAAGTCCATAGGCTTACGAACTGGGAGAAAATATTTGCAAACCATGTAACTGACAAGGGCTTAATTTCCAAAATATGCCAATAGCTCATACAACTCAATAACAAAAAAACAAACAACGCAATCAAAACATGGGCAGAAGACCTAAATAGACATTTCCCCAAAGAAGACATACAGATGGCCAACAGGCACATGAAAAGATGCTCAACATCACTAATCTCATATCTGGGCATATACCTGAAAAAGATGAAAGCTCTAATTCAAAAAGATACATGCACCCCAATGTTCAGAGCGGCACTGTTTACAATAACTAAGACATGGAAGCAACCTAAGTGTCCATCAACAGACAATGGCTAAAGATGATGTGGTATATATATACAATGGAATATTACTCAGCCATAAAAAGGTATGAAATTCTGCCATTTGTAACAACATGGACGGACTTACAGAGTATTATCCTAAGTGAAGTAAGTCAGACAGAGAAAGACAAATATTACATGATATCACTTATATGTGGAATCTAAAAAACAGTACAAGTGAACTTATTTACAAAACAAAAACAGACTCACAGACATAAAAAACAAACTTATGGTTACCAAGTGGGGGGATAAATTGGGAGCACAGGATTAACAGATGCACACTACCATATATACCAGATAAACCACAAGGATTTATTGTATAGCACAGGGAACTCTATTCAATATCTTGTAATAAACTATAACGGAAAAGAAAAAGAAAAAAGAATATAGATATATACATGTATATATATGTATAATCTAATACACTGCTATATATAAACCTCATGGTAACAACAAACCAAAAATCTATAATAGGGGCTTCCCTGGTGGCACAGTGGTTGAGAATCTGCCTGCCAATGCAGGGGACACGGGTTCGAGCCCTGGTCTGCGAAGATCCCACATGCCACGGAGCAACTAGGCCCGTGAGCCACAATTACTGAGCCTGCGCATCTGGAGCCTGTGCTCCGCAATAAGAGAGGCCGCGATAATGAAAGGTCCGCACACTGCGATGAAGAGTGGCCCCCACTTGCCGCAACTAGAGAAAGCCCTTGCACAGAAACGAAGACCCAACACAGCCATAAATAAATAAATAAATAAATAAATAAATAAACCGAAAGTTTAAAAAAAAAAGCTGCCTTATTAAAAAAAAAATCTATAATAGATACACACACAAAAAAAGAGAAAGGAATCCAAACATAACACTAAAGATAGTCATCAAATCACAAGGGAAGAGAGCAAAAGAAGAAGGAACAAAAAAGAACTCCAGAAACAATTAGCAAAATGGCAGTAAGTACATACCTACCAATAATTACTTTAAATATAAATGGAATAAATGCTCCAATCAAAAGACAAAGAGTAGCTGAATGGATAAAGAAACAAGACCCACATACATGCTGCCTACAAGAGACTCACTTCAGATCTAAAGACTCAGACAGAAAGTGAAGGGATGGTAAAAGGTATTCCATGCAAATGGAAATCAAAAGAAAGCTGGGGTAGCAATACTTATGTCAGATAAAATAGACTTTAAAACAAAGACCATAACAACAGACAGAGAAAGACGTTACATAATGAACATGGAATCAACCCAAGAAGATATAACAATTGTAAATATATATGCACCCAACATAGGAGCACCTAAATACATACAGCAAATATTAACAGACATAAAGGAGAAATTGACAGTAACAATAATATTCAGGACTTTCACACCCCACTTACATCAATGGACAGATCACCCAGACAGAAAATCAATAAGGAACCACTGGCCTTAAATGACATATTAGACCTCCATTAGGTCTAATATCTTAATAGATATTTATAGAGCATTCCATCCAAAAGCAGCAGAATACACACTGCTCTCAAGTGCACATGGAATATTCTCCAAAAAACAAGCCTCAGTAAATTTAAGAAAATTGAAATCCTATCAAGCATCTTTTCCAACTATAATCCTGTGAGACTAGAAATCAACTACAAGAAAAAAACTTCAAAAAAACACTAACATGTGGAGGTTAAACAAAATGCTACTGAACAACCAATGAGTCACTGAAGAAATCAAAGACAAAATAAAAAAATACCTGGAGACAGGGCTTCCCTGGTGGTGCAGTGGTTGAGAATCTGCCTGCCAATGCAGGGGACACGGGTTCGAGCCCTGGTCTGGGAAGAACCCACATGCCGCGGAGCAACTGGGCCTGTGAGCCACAACTACTGAGCCTGCACGTCTGGAGCCTGTGCTCCGCAACGAGAGGCCGCGACAGTGAGAGGCCCGCGCACCGCTGTGAAGAGTGGCCCCCACTTGCCGCAACTAGAGAAAGCCCTTGCACAGAAACGAAGACCCAACACAGCCATAAATAAATAAATAATTTTTAAAAAGTGTTAAAGGCCCAATAATCAAGATAAATAATATTTAAAAAATAAAAAATAAATAAAATAAAATAGCATCAAGGGCCTCCCTGGTGGCGCAGTAGTTAAGAATCCACCTGCCAATGCAGGGGCCACGGGTTCAAGCCCTGGTCTGGGAAGATCCCACATGCCGCAGAGCAACTAAGCCTGTGGGATACAACTACTGAGCCTGCGCTCTGGAGCCCGCGAGCCACAGCTACTGAGCCCGTGTGCCACAACTACTAAAGCCCGCGCGCCTAGAGCCTGTGCTCTGCAACAAGAGAAGCCACCGCAATGAGAAGCCCCCACTTGCTGCAACTAAAGAAAGCCCATGTGCAGCAACAAAGACCCAACGCAGCCAAAAATAAAATTAATTAATTAATTAATTTAAAATAATAATAATCATAATAAATAAAATAGCATCAAAAAGAATAAAATAGGGCTTCCCTGGTGGTGCAGTGGTTGAGAATCTGCCTGCCAATGCAGGGGACACAGGTTCGAGCCCTGGTCTGGGAAGATCCCACATGCCGTGGAGCGACTAGGCCCGTGGGCCACAATTGCTGAGCCTGTGCATCTGGAGCCTGTGCTCCGCAACAAGAGAGGCCGCGATGGTGAGAGGCCCGCGCACTGCGATGAAGAGTGGCCCCCGCTTGCCGCAACTAGAGAGAGCCCTCGCACAGAGGCGAAGACCCAACACAGCCATAAATAAATAAATAAAATTAAAAAAAAAAAGAATAAAATACCTAGGAATAAACTTAACCAAGGAAGTGAAAGACCTATACTCTGAAAACTATATATAAAACACTGATGAAGGAATTTGAAAATGTTACCAAAAAATGGAAAGATATACTGTGTTCTTGGATTGGAAGAATTAATATTGTTAAAATATCCATACAACCCAAAGCAATCTACAGATTTAATGCAATCCCTATCAAAATACATGACATTTTTCACCAACTAGAACAAATAATTCCAAAATTTATATGGAACCACAAAAGACCCCCGAATGGCCAAAGTAATCTTGAGAAAAAATAACAAACCTAGAGGTATCACAGTCCCTGACTTCAGACTACTGTATACTACAAAGCTATAGTCATCAATGGACTTCCCTGGCAGCCCAGTGGTTAAGACTCAGCCCTTCCACTACAGGGGGCGCAGGTTCGATCCCTGGTTGGGGAAGATCGTGCATGCCGCGGGGCGTGGCCAAAAAATAATAATAAAAAAAACCCAGTATGGTACTGGCACAAAAACAGACACACAGATCAATGGAACAGAATAGAGAGCCCAGAAATAAACCCACGCACTTATGGTCAATTAATCTATGACAAAGGAAGCAAGAATATACAACGGGGAAAAGACAGTCTCTTCAATAAGTGGTGCTGGGAAAACTGGACAGCTACATGTAAAAGAGAGAAATTAGAGCATGTGCTCACAGCATATTAAAAAATAAACTCAAAACGGATTAAAGGCCTAAATGTAAGACCTGATACTATAAAGCTCCTAGAGGAAAACATAGGCAGAACACTCTGTGACATAAATCGCAGCAATATTTTTGGGGATCTGTCTACCAAGGCAAAAGAAATAAAAGCAAAAATAAACAAATGAGACCTAATTAAACTTAAAAGCTTTTGCACAGCAAAGGAAACCACATACAAAATGCAAAGACAACCTACTGAATGGGAGAAAATTTTTGCAAAGGACATGACTGACAAGGGGTTAATATCCAAAATTTATGAACAGCTCATACAACTCAGTATCAAAAAAACTAAGAACCTAATTCAAAAATGGGCAGAAGACCTGAACAGACATTTTGCCAAAGAAGATACACAGATGGCCAACAGGCACATGGAAAAAATGCTCAACACTGCTAATCATCAGAGAAATGCAAATCAAAACCATAATGAGATCACCTCACACCTGTCAAAATGGTCATCCTCAGAAGGATAACAAATGTTGGTGAGGATGTGGAGAAAAGGGAACCCTCCTACTCTGTTGGGAGAATGTAAATTGTTACAGCCACTATAGAAAACAATGCGGAGGTTTCTCAAGAAACTAAAAATAGAACTACCATGTGGTCCAGCAATTCCACTCCTGGGCATGTATCCAAAGGGGACAAAAGCACTGATTCAAAAAGATACATGCACCCTAATGTTCATAGCAGCACTATTTACAATAGTCAAGATATGGAAGCAACCTATGTACCCAGCAACAGATGAATGGATAAAGAAGATGTGGTATATATATACAGCGGAATGCTTCTCAGCCATAAAAACGAATGAAATTCTGCCATTTGTAACAACGTGGATGGACCTAGAGAGTATTATCCTTAGTGAAATAAGTCAGACAGAGAAAGACAAATACTGTATGATTTCACTTATATGTGGAATCTAAAAAACAAAACAAATGAACAAACATAACTAAACAGAAACAGAAGTATAGATAGAGACAGTAAACAGGTGGCTGCCAGAAGGGAAGGGGTGGGGAGGGAGAGAAATAGGTGAGGGAGATTAAGAGGTACAAACTTCCAGTTGCAAAATAAATAACTGGTATGAAATGTACAGTGTGGGGAATATAGTCAATGATTATGTAATGTCTTTGTATGGTGACAGATGGTAACTAGATGTATCACAGCGATCATTTTTAAATGTATAGAAATATAGAATCACTATGTTGTGTAACAGGAACTAACATATTGTTTTAGGTCAATTATACTTCGAAAGTAAACGAACAAACAAAACTCAGAGAAAAAGAGATCAGATTTGTGGTTACCAGAGGTGGGGGTAAGGTGGGGAAACTGGATGAAGGCAGTCAAAAGGTACAAACTTCCAGTTATAAGATAAATAAGTACTAGGGATATAATGTACAACGTGATAAATAAAATTAACACTGCTGTATGTTATATATGAAATTTGTTAAGAGAGTTCCTAAAAGTTCTCATCACACAAAAAAATTTTTTCTGTTTAATTATGTGTCTATACGAGATGATGGATGGTCACCAAACTTATTATGATAATCATTTCATGATGCACGTAAGCCAACTCATTATGCTGTGCACCTTAAACTTATACAGTACTGAATGTTAATTATATCATAATAAACTGGAAGAAAAAATGTTTATCAGGCAGCTCTAGACATCCAAATCAAGGGGCATCTTGAGTTTGACCCTTTTGAGAAAGGGAGAAATTGGGCTGATCCAATTATCACACCACAGCAAAAGCAACCGAACTTGGAGTAATCGAGTTGAACAGAAAATCCTAAACCGAAGTTGATGCTAGTTACCATCCCTTCTTATTGAATCGTCTCCTACCGACATCCAGGTTTCCACGATACGGTTTGCCTACAAACAGCCTCTCCAAACACTCCTCCTCTGTCTCTTTTTTTTTTTTTTTTAATAAATGTGAATTTCCTCTATATTTTATTTATTTATTTTTTGGCTGTGTTGGGTCTTCGTTTCTGTGCGAGGGCTTTCGCTAGTTGCGGTGAGCGGGGGCCACTCTTCATCGCGGTGCGCGGGCCTCTCACTCTCGCGGCCTCTCTTGTTGCGGAGCACAGGCTCCAGACGCGCAGGCTCAGTAGTTGTGGCTCACGGGCCTAGTTGCTCCGCGGCATGTGGGATCTTCCCAGACCAGGGCTCGAACCCGTGTCCCCTGCATTGGCAGGCAGATTCTCAACCACTGCGCCACCAGGGAAGCCCCCTCCTCTGTCTCTTGCAAGCTTCTTTTATTGTCTTTCAATATTCCCTAGCTCAGTGAATATACCAGTAGCCATTCATTTGGGCAAATCAGAAATTTATACATTTTTCTTAAACATTTCCTTTTATCCCCATGTTCAAATTACCATGAATTGCTACCAATTTTACCTGCTAAATATCTCTTTAATCTGTTCACTTCTCTCCATTGCCACTACCCTGGACCAACACACCATCACCTCTGGCCTTGCCTACTGAACAGCCTCCTAGGATCGAATCCCAGCTCTGCCACATTCCAGCTGTGCCATCTTGGGCAAGTTTCATCACTTCTCTGAGCTTCAGTTTTTTCACAGGTTAAGTGGGGATAATAACAGTGGCTACCACATTCACAAGGGGTTGTGAAGATTCAATGACAGTATGTAGAAAAACCCTTTAAAACAAGTGCTTAACACACAGTATCCACAATGTAAATGATAGCTTTTTAAATTTTAGCCGCATTCACAGGTACTCAGCAACCCATTCATTCTCCACACTGAAGCTTGCTTTAGGGACAATTCTACCTCAGGCACAAACTTTAGGGGTAACTAAAATTACAGTAATCGGGCTTCCCTGGTGGCGCAGTGGTTACGAATCCACCTGCCAATGCAGGGGACACGGGTCCGAGCCCTGGTCCAGGAAGATCCCACATGCTGCGAGGCAACTAAGCCTGTGTGCCACAGCTACCGAGACTGCGCTCTAGAGCCCACGAGACACAACTACTGAGCCCACGTGCCACAACTACTACGGAAGCCCACCCGCCTAGAGCCCGCGCTCTGCAACAAGAGAAGCCACCACAATGAGCAGCCCGCGCACGGCAACTTAGAGTAGCCCCCGCTCACTGCAACTAGAGAAAGCCCGAGCCCAGAGCCCGAGCGCAGCAACAAATACCCAAAGCAGCCATAAATAAATAAATAAATAAATTGATTTATTTTTAAAAATTCAGTAATCAAGATAAAGGATGTTTTAATGTAGTGTTTAAATTAATGCAAATATAATCCATGAATAACTGATGATCAAAACTTCAGATAAAAGTAGACTCCAACTCTGCATTTGCTCCACCACGCCTCAGGCGACTCATTATTTATGTTAACCGGCGGCCGACAAAGCTCCCCGACGTGACTTATTCAAACACCGCACGGAAATATCGACCTCGATTCCCACCAGGCAGAGCCCCCGCCCCCGTCCTAGGCCCCGAGTGCGCCGGAAGGGCCGGGCCGCCGCCAGGCCCCGGGGCTTTCAGGTCCGGAGCCGAGGAGAGAGACCCGCGAGAGCGCCGCCCGCCACCCGCGCGGCAGCCCGCGCCGCCCGAGACGCCCGCTTACCGCGTGCGCTCGTTGGGGTACTGAGTACGCTGGAAAACGCGCTCCAGGTCCTGCAGCTGCACCCGCGTGAACCTGGCGTGGGGGACCTGCTGCTGCCCCTCTGCGGCCTCGGGACCCTCGACGGCGGCCCACGGGGGCTGCTCCTCGCCGCCCTGCTCTCCGCCTTCGCCGCCGCTCGCCTCAGCCTCGGCCTCGGCCTCGCGGCTTTCGCCGTCCGCGGGGCCGGCGGCTCCGACGCTGACATCACAGCCTTCCTTTCCTTCTCCTTCGTCTCCCGCCTCTTTCCCTTCCGCGGCTGCTCCCAGCTCCGGTTCGGACTGAGCCTTCTGCTCCTCTCCCCCCTCTCCGGGAAGCGAGATCTCCGCGGGCTTCACCTCTGCAAGGGAGGAAACCCAAAGAGAAAGATCAGGCCGTCGAGGGAGCCCGGCTCTGGGGAGGGGCTGCGTCCGAGTGGGGTCCTGCCGTTCGCCCCTCCCTGGGATCGGCTAAAGCGAGTGCCCCGCCCGCCACTGACCGTGCGCTTCTTCCCGCTCCTCGTCGACCCCCAGCTTGAGGAAGCCGGCGACGGCTGCATCCGCGTCGTCATAGGCATCGTGGCTGCTCTGCGGCTGACGCTCCATGTCCCAACTGCTGTCGAGGAGTCTGTGAGCTTCAGCGGAGGCTGCGCTGAATCTCCTGAGACCCCCGGCTCACGACTCAAGGCTAGAGCGGTGGCCCACGACCCGGCACCGCTAAGGCTCCTCTGGCGTCTGGTCAGCTTTCAGGGAGTCTGGAATAACGCTCTCTGCGGGTTTACCACAGCCTGCTGGGGGTTGGGTTGGCTGATGTGCGCAGGCGGCAGGGCCTCCGCCGTCTAGGGGGCGCTGGCGGGGGGGCGGGGGATGTTGCGCGCCGCCCGGGCGCTGGTAGGGAGCATGCGTGAGAGCAGAACGCCGGGTCCCAGGTTGCAACCTAGCTGAATAAGTACTCCGCACTGGGTCGGGCGTCTTCCCAGACCAAGGGGCTGTGCCCGATTTGTGGAGGGTACGAGAGAGACCTCACCCAGGCTCCATAGACCTTGGAGAAGCGTCTGGGGACTATCTCTTGACCGAGCCCTCCATATCCAGCAGCCAGTACCAAGAAGGGAACAGTAATCAAAGTAATACGGTCGACCCTTGGTATCCGCGGGGGATTGGTTCCAGGACCCGCCGCGGATACCAAAATCGGCGGTTGCTCAAGTCCCATAGTCGGCCCTCCGCATCCGCTGATGCGAAACCCATGGATATGGAGGGCCGCCTGTATATTTATTGAAATTAAAAAAAAAAACCTGTGTTTAAGTGGACTTGCAAGTTCAAAAGCCGTGTAGTTGAAGGGTCAACTGTATTATTAGCTAAGAGTTTGCTTGCTCTGAATTTTTGCAATGAGGTTGAAGTCAGAGTCCTCCGTACTCCCCGGGTCTCCAGGAGCAGTTCAGGGTTGGGTTTTCTGAGCATGCCTGGTGCTCAGATGCACTATGCAAACAAAACAAAAGAAAGCGAAACCCAGCGGCCGCCGCCCCCCTTCCCCCAGAAAGTCCATTAGCCTATAGATTTTTAGTAATGAATCAACATCAGATTGCAGGTGTAGAAACCTGCACAGTGCTTCAAGCACTCAAGAATGCTTACCGGGTACAGAGTTCCCGCCTTTTTTTTTTATTTTCTCCTTGTTGCAACTATGGACTATGCTACCTCTTTGTGCACAGCTCCTAAGCTCCTATTGCTTCTGGCTGTAGATCCTCTACAAAAGCATACATGTCCCTTGTGGTGGGCCCCTGTGGACATGGGTAAATTTACCCACTTTCTTGACGCTGCCTATCCCCCCATCTCATCTCCTCACGTTTTCTAGAAATATTTTCCTGAGCCCTTGCTGAGGAATAAATAAATTTTATTTACTGTCAAATAAAAGAGGGCCAGGCCAGATTTAGGGCTCTATGGTTTTTCCTTGAAGAAGTGTTTTATAGATGCCCCAAGACTTAATATCCTAAATATTGAAAATAGCTTATAATAATGGGCCCTATACTTGACAATGTACTTGATTTAGCCTGTGTTTCCTTGGGCAACCATTTTCATCAACCCCCTTGGGGATCAGAAACCAAATCATTTTTGTGGGCTCCTAAATATATCATGGGACCTAGTCACCTCACCTACAGTGCCTAAGGGATAAGTGCCCCTGCCTCATGTCTCTGGAGGGTGGTCAAGAAACTAAAAAAGGTTTGTTGACTAATTCTCTTTCAAAAACTTGTAAGACATGGCAATATGAGTACCTCCTCCTGATTTTAACCAAGACATTTCCTCCTCAGGTTGGCCCTTGGTGAGTTCGGCAGGCCTCTCCCTCTCTTGGCTGGATACCCTATACACAATTTTGGTTCCATATTAGTTATCACATGAGAGACCTATGAGGGTGTTTATCATGATTTGCATTAGACAAGCTAGGACGTCTGTGACAGCTCAGGAGGTGTGTTCTTCCACATCTCAGATTTCCACAGTGAATTTGTGTTTTCTCAACTTTAGTCACCCATGTGACCCTTGACAAATGTTGCCCTACCTTGGCATCAGTCATGGTTGTATTTATTTAAAAGTTTTACTTAGCTTCACACTTTGAAAACCTTAAATACTGAATGGAGTTTCATCCTAAGCAGTAATAGCCATGAATCGTAGTCGATGTAGTGGATTTATGGGAGCAGGGGCCCTGGAGCCAGATTGCTGGCAACTAAATCCTGGCTTTGCTCACCTCCTGCTAGCTGGCTAAACTGTTAGGTTGCTTATTCTCACTTAATCTTGGTTTCCACATCTGTAAAATGATGATAGCAATAGTAACTACCTCACCAGGTTATTGTGAGGATTAACTGAGATGGTAAAAACACAATGTTACCACTGGCCATACCATGCTGTCTCACATTTCCAATTTTCATCAATTTTGTGGTTTATTTATTCACAAAGGTCCATGAGAGAAGAAAGATGATAGCTATTCTCTGGCAGTTGGCAATGAGGACAGAAAGTTTCCGTGTGAATATGTCGCTACCATGTTTTTTTGTCCCTATATATGCTTCGGTCAGTAATCCTTTGTTGGCTGCTCTGTTTACAAGGCCCTACCTCAGGCAGTGTAGAGAGTGTCATGATTCCAGACGCAGCTATTGTGCCATGGGTTCTCACAGTCTGGGGAGAGAGATCAGCCCATGTGAGAGAAAGAAGCTGAAAATTCTGGAGACAGAGTGCCCAGCCCTACCACCACTAACTTGCTGTGTGGCCAGAGGTAAATTAGCTGACCTCTCTATGCCTCAGGTGCCACATCTGTAGGATGGGGATCATGATGGTACCTGCTGTACCGTGTTGTGAAATTTACATGAAGGAATACAAGTAAGGCCCACGGTGAGGGCTCAGATAACTTTAGCTGATGCTAGTTAAGGGGTCGGGACTGACTGCGGTCAGTCTGCACAGGGGCCTGCACTGTGACTGAAGATGCTGGACACGGAGTGTCGCCCCTGCTCCTGAGTGGATATGAGAGTCTGTGGAGTGGCACACAGCTGTGCTTGCTCATGCTGGTGACGCCATGTGGGTGCTCAATGTGCACCAGGGCCTGGCTAATCAATCTTATAGCCGTCCCCTGAGGAGGGGGCCATCACTCTCTTTAGTTCCTAATGGAAGAAATGGAGGCTCAGAGAGGTCCAGTGACTTTCCTAAGGTTACATAGATCAGTGGAAGAGGGCCAGGATTCAAACCTTTGAAGAGACTTTGTTCTTAGCAGCCCGTGGTAGAAGCAGATTTGGCTTTTTTTGCAGGGTAGTGGGGTTTCCCTTACACCTCACAGAATGAGTCAAATTTTGGTAAATGCTAAGCAGGCCGTGCATGGAACTTCAGTTCAGGGAGGTAGTATGAGCAGCCCCAGGAGTGATCAAGTATAAAGCTTGTCTTAGGGAACACCAACCCAAACAGGGTGGCCAGGAGAATGAATGCATATGAAGTGCTGACCTTGAGAGGGAGCTGGAGGGGGAACCTGAAGAGAACTCTGTACTGGGTGGGAAATAAAGTTTAAAAGTTAGGTTGAGGTCCAATTTATGGAAGGAGTTAGAATGTCTGCATTTGGGATCATGGAAAACTGTAAGAGTTTTGTGCCAGGGGAGTGCCTTAATGAAAGCAGTGTTTTAGGATGTGTTTATAGGAAGGGAATCTCTAGGCTGGCTCTTGGTTCAGTTCATTGCAGTTACTGGGCATGCGGAACAAGGTACAGATCCGGAGGGCTTACTTGGAGGCCACAGCTGGCTGTCAGCGGGATTGGGAGCCCCCTTGAATTTGAATGTAAAGTTCCGTGTGTATGGTGGCATTAGAATAGTCTGCGCACTTTTCATCAGAAAAAGTGGGACACAATGCCCCTAATCACCCCCTCCCACCCAAAATACTAAGAAAAATAAATAATAAATAATGATAATAGTCGGAAAGACCAAGGAATTGAGTAATGGAAGCAGGCTCTGGAGTTGGAGCATATGCATCTGGTTTTAGGGCACTTCTACTTTCCTGCTCATAGCAAGAGCTTTGGCCCTGAATTCTCACTACACGACACTGACAAGCCTTATTGTCCCTGAGCCTTAGTTTCCTGACCTTTTTTCTTTATATTTCTTTTTTCTTTGTGTGTATCTATTATAGATTTTTGGTTTGTGGTTACTGTGAGGTTTATATATAGCAACCTATATCTATATCTATATAGGTATATGATTGTTTTAAGTTGCTGATCTCTTAATTTCAAACACATTTTAGCAACCCTGCATTTTTATCCCATTTTAAGTAGTTTTAACATCATATTTTACCTATTTTTGATTTGTGTATCCCTTAACTACTTATTGTGGATATAGATGATTTTACTACTTTTGTCTTTTAACCTTTCTACTAGCTATATATATGGTTGACTTACTACCTTTACTGTATATTTGCCTTTACCAATGAGCTTTTTCCTTTCATAATTGTCATGTTTCTAGTTGTGGCCTTTTCTTTTTTGCTTAGAGAAGTCCCTTTAACATTTCTTGTAAATTTGATCTCTCCATCGAATCTGAATGAAAGCCTTGCTGGGTAGAGTATTTTGGTTGTAGGTTTTTCCCTTTCATCAGTTTATGTTATTTATTTATTTGGTCACGCCACGCAGGTTGTGGGATCTTAGTTCCCCGACCAAGGATTGAACCTGGGCCCTCAGCAGTGAGAGTGCGGCATCCTAACCACTGGACCACGAGGGAGTTCCCCCATTTCATTACTTTTCTTCTCAGTATTTATTCTGTTATCACCAGGTGCATCCAACAGGACAACAATAGGTGCCCAAACAAACAAACAAAAATAAGATTTAATGAGAGTGGGATTGGGTTAGGGGAACACCAATACATAAAAGAGGCTTAGGACAGTCAAATTGATGCCTTGTCCCACGTCTTATTCCACTCATACCCTTTATCACAGTCTATCCACAACAATTATTTTTCCCTTATATCATTTTTTAAAATTGTGGTAAAATTCAAATAATATAAAATTACCCATTTTAATAAAGTGTATGGTTCAGTGGCATTTAGTACATTCACAATGTTCTGCCACCATCACCACCATCTAGTTTCAAAACATATTCATCGGGACTTCCCTGGTGGTCCAGCGGTTAAGCCTCTGCACTCTAATGCAGGGGGCCTGGGTTCAATCTCTGGTCAGGGAACTAGATCCCACATGCCCCAATTAAAGATCCTACACGCGGCAGCAAAGATCCCGCATGCCGCAACTAAGACCTGGCGCAGCCAAATAAAAACAAACAAACATATTCATCACCCCAAAATGACACCCCTATTTATTTAGCAGTCATTGCCCAGTCCTCCCTCCTCCAGCCCTGGCAACCACTAATCTGCTTTCTGTCTCTGGATTTGCCTACTCTGGATATTTAATATTCATGGAATCATACAATATGTAACCTTTTGTGCCAGCTTCTTTCACTTGGCATAATGTTTTTGAGGTTCATCCACATTGTAGGAGGTGTTAGTACCTCATTCTTTTTTTCTCTATGTGCTATTATATGTTAAGATTTATAGGTGACAAAAGAACTGAAGGGGGCCCTGGGGATTTACAAATTTACAGATGTAAAAAGTATAATAAAATATTTAAGTTTAAAACAAAACCAAACCAAATCATTCTAAAAGGAAGAGAAGAAAGTGCTTTCAAATCTCAGATTTCTCCTACTAGGTCAATAAACTGGACTTGATTTTATAATCACTAATGTTAAAAGAATAATATGGATGTATAATTTTTCATTTTCTGATAACATAAAACATGTCACTTTAAATGAAAGAACTGTACCCTACACCCAGGAGACTAGGGTCAAGCGATAATCACCTGGATCATTATATAAAGTACCTTCAGTGAGTCAGAGAACAATAAAGTCAAGTCCTTTTTATAAAATAGCCAACGTGAGATAGAAACTAATTTTTTTCATCCCACAGATGAGGAAATTGAGTCTCAGGTGTTTAAAGCCATTTGCTGGGACTTCCCTGGCGGTCCAGTGGTTAGGACTCGGCGCTTTCACTGCCAGGGGCCCTGGTTCAATCCCTGGTTGGGAAACTAAGATCCCACAAGCTGCACGGTGTGGCCAGAAAATGAAACCAAACCAAAACAAAACACTCATTTGCTTAAATCAGTAAGGGAGCAGAAAAACCAAGGGTAGAATTGCAGGCTTGCCTCTGCCTGTTCTGGGTGTTGGGGTTTGGAGAAGAGGAACTTTTGGGTTTTACTGTGTATTATCAAAGCCTTTGAAATAAGATGTACTGATGAATTAATTATGTAATTAAAAAAGCTAATTCAGCTTCTAGAATACACTTTGTAGATAGTGGGCCACAAAACAAATCTAAGCTATCACTTTGTAAGTTGCCAAAACAGATTTGGACAGGTGGCTGCTTGTACTCAAGATTTAATCATCAAACAAGTACCTATAACGCATGATTTCTGTTAGGAATTAAAATGATACTATTATTTCTCCTAACTAGCTATAATCTATTTCTATATATAGCATAACGTTACATGATTCTTTATGGTGTAATACAAGTGAGCCAAAGATAACCTCTGTATATTGGTTCTATATTGTTTACTTCTTCACAGCAGACCAGGATCCATTAGCTCAAAAGTACCTGTCCAACTGGTTTAAGTATAGCCTAAATAAGCAGAAACTTATAATATTGTTAAAATGGCCATACGACACAAGGGAACTGGCAAACAAGCCGTAGAGTCTGCTCTGCAGTTGGAGAACGCATTAAACAACCTCCTGCAACACCTGAAGGCCTTGGCTTCTAAAAATAAAGAAACCAATCTCTCATGCTTCATGAAAAAGTTCCTGGATGAACAGACCAGGAACATAAGCTATCTGGAATACCAGCTTAACTATCAGAAGGACTTAGAAAAGGTAGCCCAGAGTGAAGGACAGCTTGAAAAGGCTGCTAAAGCATCTGAAGCATCAGGTAAAGAGACAACATCTGAAGGCAACACAGCAAGTCTTCCCACCCAGCAGGTCCCAAAGTCAGCTACTTAAGAATCTTGATCTTCTTCTCTGTTTGACAGAAGTATTCTTTCCTTTTCATCTTGGATCCTAATCCTCATAGTTGTGCATGCCGATAAATCTGTTTTGCATTATAAAAGAAAGACAGTCTACAGATTCAATGCAATCCCTATCAAAATACCAATGGGATTATCACAGAACTAGAACAAATAATTCTAAAATTTGCATGGAAACACAAAAGGCCCCAAATAGCCAAAATGACCGCGAGAAAGAACAAAGCTGGAGGTATCATGTGCCCTGATTTCAAAGTATACTACAAAGCTACAGTCATCAAAACAGTACAGTACTGGCATAAAAACAGACACGTAGATCAATGGAACAGAACATAGGGCTCAGAAATGAACCCACACTTAAATGAGCAATTAACCTATGGCAAAGAAGTCAAGAACATACAATGGGCAAAAAACAGTCTCTTCAGTAAATGGTGTTGGGAAAACTGGACAGCTACATGCAAAAGCATCAAATTGTACTACTCTCACACCATGCACAAAAATCAATTCAAAATGGATTAAAGACTTCAATGTAAGACCTGAAACCATCAAACTTCTAGAAGAAAATATAGGCAGTAGTCTCTTTCACATTGGTCTTAGTAAGTTTTTGGATATTTCTCCTCAGGCAAGGGAAACAAAAGCAAAACTAAACAAATGGGACTACATCAAACTAAAAAGCTTTTGCACAGTGAAGGAAACTGTCAACAAAACGAAAAGGCCACCTACTGAATGGGAGAAGATACTTGCAAACAAATACCTGATAAAGGGTTAATATTCAAAATATACAAAGAACTGCCACAACTCAACATCAAGAAAACAAACAACCTGATTTAAAAATGGGCTGGGGGTCTGAATAGACATTTTTCCAAAGAAGACATACAAATGGCCAACAGGAACATTAAAAGATGCTCAGCATCACTAATCATCAAGGATATGCAAATCAAAACCACAATGAGATATCACCTCACTCCTGTCAGAATGGCTTTTATCAAAAAGACAACAGATAACAAGTGTTGGTGAGGATGTGGAGAAAAAGGAACCCTCGTGCACTGTTGGTGGGAATGTAAATTGATACAGCCACTATGGAAAACAGTATGGAGATTTCTCAAAAAACTAAAAATAGAACTACCGTATGATCCACTCCTTGGTATTTATCCAAAGAAAACAAAAACACTAATTAGAAAATATATATACATCTGTATGTTCATTGCATCATTATTTACATTAGCCAATATATGGAAGCAACCTAAGTGTCCATCAATAGATGAATAAAGAAGTTGTATATATATACAATGGAATATTACTCTGCCATAAAAAAGAATGAAATATCACCACTTGTGACAACGTGGATGGACCTAGAGGGTACTATGGTACGTGAAATAAGTCAGACAGAGGACAACAAACACTGTATGATTTCACTTATGTGTGGAATCTGAAAAAAAAAACAAGTGAGTAAACATTACAAGACAGAAACAAAGTCACAGATACAGAGAACAAACATGTGGTTGCCAGAGGGGAGGGGGGTGGAAGAAGGAAAGAAATAGGTGAGGGAAATTAAGAGGTACAAATTTCCACTTGCAAAATAAATGAGTCACAGGTATGAAATGTACAGTGTGGGGAATATAATCAATACCTATATGATATCTTTGGTGACATCTCATAACTAGACTTCTCGTGGAAATCATTTTGAAATATATAGAAATACCCAATCACTATGTTCCTATGTAACAGGAACTAACTGAGTGTTGTAGGTCAATTATACTTGAAAAACAAACACACAAACTCATAGAAAAAGAGATCAGCTTTGTGGTGGGGTTGGGGAATGGATGAAGGCAATCAAATGATACAAACTTCCAGTTATAAGACAAATAAGTACTGGGGATGTAATGTACAACACGATAAATATAATGAACACAACTGTATGTTACATATGAAAGTTAAGAGAGTAAATCCTGAGAGTTCTCATCACACACAAAAATTTTTTTCTATTTATTCATGTATCTATATGAGATGACGGATGTTCACTAAACTTGTGCTAATAATCTCATGATGTGTGTAAGTCACATCATTATACTGTACACCTTAAACTTATACAGTGTTGTATGTCAATTATAGCTCAATAAAACTGGGGGGAGGAAGGAAATGCTACATTTCTTTACGAGGTAGTCCAAAATAAAGATGTCATTATCCCACCCAAATAAAATAAATAAATGAAAATGGCCAGTTTCCCTCTAGCACCTGACTATTAAAATGCACAAGGGAAAAGAATAGCAAGACCTCCATCAAGGAACATACCAAGAGGCAGTTTCAAAAATGGCCATTTGCACAGAAGTATCCTGGAGTCAGAAGGGAAGATGGTGCCCAGGACAGCTCTTGAGAGTGACACCTTGAGCAGGAGATGTATGATTGGTTTCGGGAGCCTGGGCTGAAGCCTCGACAGCTGATGGCTGAGGCCATTCAGGTCTCGGGACTGAGGTTAGAATGGGAGCGAGAGTGGTGGCTAAGCGTGGAGCCTGCGGCTTTGCTGGGCTTGGGGAACTTCAAAGAAAGGCTATGTTTTCTCCATCCGGAGACAAGATGCTGAAACCATTGCTACTGCGTAAGAAGGAGGCGATTCCGATCTCAGAGAAGATCTCAGGTGTCCAGGTTCCAAGAACCCTCTGCAGTGCTACCGCCCAAACCTGACTAGCCATGGAAACAGTTTTTGGTCCGTCAGCAAAACTCTTCCTCAGGCTGGGGTCATCCTACCAACAAGAAGGGTTGTGTGTGCCTGTGTAAATAAACTGGCGATGCAGCATGGACACTGCTTCAGTTCCGCATAAGTCCCTCCCCCTCCCCAAGACCAAGGTGGACAAGGAGCCACGTTCTTTCTCAGCATCGAGCCTGAAATAACCGAAGGCAAGGACAACAGGCCACAAGATAAATTTCACAAGGGTTATTTTAATAACACAAGCCAATTCTGCTTGTGTTCCGGGTATTTTCTGGGTACGTTTGTGTTTCTATCACAGATATGTGATATAGGGTGCAAATCTGTGTAGTATCTGTGTGTGTGCATGTGTGTTTTCTATCTGGCAGTTCCATTTGAAGAAAGCAGCATGAACAAAGGTAAGGTCTACCTGCTGCTCTTATTTATTTTTGTTTTTAAAATGAATTTATTTTATTTTTGGCTGTGTTGGGTCTTTGTGGCTGTGTGTGGGCTTTCTGTAGTTGCGGCGCTTCTCCTTGCAGTGGCTGCTCTTGTGGTGGAGCACGGGCTCTAGGTGTGCGGGCTTCAGTAGTTGTGGCACACAGGCTCAGTAGTTGTGGCGCACGGGCTTAGCTGCTCTGCGGCACGTGGGATCTTCCCGCAGGCAGACTCTTAACCACTGCGCCACCAGGGAAGCCCTACCTGCTTCTTTTAAATAAAGTGATTATCCTGGATCAGTGCTCAGGGACCACCACCTCCTGGCTTCAGGCAACACTCAACCAAGAGGCTCCCTTTCAGTGTTGAATTAGCTGGAACCAGGGTTCTCCCAAGGATGTTGAAGGTGACAAAATACACTTGAAGGCCACATCATCCGTCAGCTCTGAGCTGGGGAAGGAGCTATGCTATGCTTTCTGCGTCTGGGGGTGGGGGAGAGGGGGTGAGAAGAGCCGCACGCGGGCCTAGACAGTCTCCTCTTGCGTTACCTTCGCAGAGGTAGGCCCCTCCCCCTCCGCTAGCGTGGTTTCTATCCCCATGTGCCCTCCACAACAGGGAAGGCGGTGAACAGAACTGGGAGAGAACCAGATGATGCCCTGCTCCCTCTCCTCCATAAAGCCCTATGAGTAGTCACTGCAGAAGTGTCCCTTGGAGTCCTCCTTGTACCTGAGCTGGTCACCATGAATGGGCCTCAGGCCTGCTTTGAAACACACTGTTCTCCCATTCGAGACTCCACACCACCCGTCTTGCACATCTAGGTGGTCCCAATGGGGCAGGGTGCGGGGAGCATGGGTGCTGGGGGAGAGGGTGGAAGAGAACAGGTGGGTCTGTGTAAACCCCTCATGGGCACCTGGGAAACTTCTGAGATGTGCATGGCCTATGATGGTGACTCAGGGCTGTTACTGCATGAAAGGAGGCCTCCTGGGCATTCGGTCTGAATGGTGCTGGCTTAGCAACTTCCATCAAATTTACTAACCCCATGTGACACAGAGAACAAATATGCAGAGAATTCACAACTTTATTGAAAGTACAAAAACATGGCCTGAAACAGTGGGTCAATGACTCTACTTCTATTTAATACACTTGGCAGGCATTTGGGGAACTGCTCTTGGTGGTGAGGTATGCAGAATTTGAATCTGGCTCAAAGGCACTTTGAAAAAACCTGTCACAGACACCATTCAAGACGAAACGGGGGCTACCGAAGGACCACCGATGATAAGGGACCAGGCTGTGATGCATGAGGGCACCTACAGGGAAGCAAGGGTGGAAGAAGACAGGGCGGAGGAGGCAACAGCATAGGAGGAAAGGGCGGCATGGGTGGCACGGGCAGCACGGGCCACACGGGTGGCATGAGAGGCATGGGTCGCATGGGCAGCATGGGCGGCATGGGGGGCACGGGCCACATGGGCGGCATGGGCAGCATGGGTGGCATGGGCCACATGGGCTGCAGGGGTGGCATGGGCCGCATGGGTGGCCTGGGCGGCATGGGCCACATGGGCTGCCCGGGCCACATGGGCGGCATGGGCAGCCCGGGCTGCATGGGCGGCATGGGCAGCCCGGGCTGCATGGGCGGCATGGGCAGCCCGGGGAGCCCCGGCGGCAGTGGCTCCAGAAGAACGCAGATCCAATTCAGCTCCTGAAGCAGGATGTCAAAGCAGGGTTCACACAAACAGACGGCAACAGGGGGGCCCGGGGGCCTGGGGGGCCCGGGGGGCACGTTTCTGAACATTAGTCCCCTCTGATTTCTCCTCCATTTGGCCCTTCTATTCCTAAACCAACCCTTCAAGCAGAGAGAAAAAGGGATTGATTAGTATATTGAGCATTTCATGTCAGACGTGAAAAATTGCAGCAGGGAGCTCTCGGTGCCTTGAAGATTTTAAACTGCATCAGGAGAAGCTGTTTCCTTCTTGCTAAAATATCTTAGGATATGTAGCTGAGGGCGCTCCCTTCAGGCCCCCTCCCCCCCAAGAGCGAGCACCGACTATGCCAGGCTCTGGATTGGCATATGGCTTTGTCTCTCCCCTCCCACCTTTACTATTATTTCCCCTACTCTTAGATGCAGGTGGAGCTGACCAACTGCACTCTGTCCCTGCTGCTATTACTATGCCTGGTAGGTCTGCGTCCTGACAACTGACCATCAGCTCCAGCTGCCACTAATCCCTACTCATTGGGCAGGTGTCACCTTAGTTATGGGGGAAGTTGAGCATAGGAAAAAGTGGGTGCCTTTTAAAATCATACTGAGGGGAATGGTCCCCATTTTGAAAAACCCATCTTTGGTTACAGTAAATAATCAATAGGAGTGGGTTGGATCTTTAAACAAAAGCTTTCCTCAAGGATGACTCAAAAGGGTCATTCATCCTCTGGAACCTTGGGATGGTTAAAAAGATGGAGATGGTATTGTGAGGGAGGTTTGGTCATGGGGGGCCCAGGGACTTTGTGGCTTGTCTTGCTGGACACCGGCAGAGCTGAAGCCCTGGACACTGCCTTAATATCCGACTATAGGGGTAATGAATGTTTAGACTAACTCGGCCCAAATTTACTAAAGCTCTTAAAATCTTTGCCCAGACAAGAGTTTGGGGGGAAAGAGGCATACCATTGTCACCACTGTCAATTCTGCACTCTCCACCCTGCCCCACCCTCCAAACCTTCCTGGGCTCAGGACCAGGTCAGCTCACTCTGCTCTGGCTACAGTTGCAGGACCTTGGACCAGAGCCTCTGGTGCCCAGCACGGTTGCGCCCTCTAGGAGCTGCTAATCAACCAGGAGATCCCCATCCTGTTCCTTATGCTTAAGGCAAGAGGGTGCAACCTGCATTTTAGGAAGACAGCCGACAACCACGTGAGTGAGGGGTCACAAAATGGCTCCCCCCTAAATATCTGCCAACTATTAACAACTGAAAGTAAAGCCTGTCCTGTGGACTCCACTGCTCCCTCAGCAAATCAGTTCATGGAATTATGTCACATTTAGTATTTTTGGAAGTTTCCACTTGGCAAATTTTACATGAGACCAAGGGCCTCCGTTCTCTGTCGCCCCATTTTCCCTCTCCCATCTTAGTATTTGGGTCCTTCTGCTGCATGAATATGTAGTCAAAAAAAGCCAGTGTAATAGAGCTCATTTTGGGGGGTTCGAGTGTACCAATGGTCAAATCTGCATAAATATAAGCAATATGCAAAGCTGGCTATCTGAGGTTCAGGCTGACACTACTTCCATACTTCCAATACTGGTTTCCTAAAACAACTCGTACTGTCTTTGCAAAACAAGGGAGGGTGTCCATTAAATGTTTCTTTGGGACATTCATGCTGTAGAGTTTGGAAATAGATGAAAACATTCTCCCTTTTTCTTCATTTGTTTCTTGCTGCTCTTTTTCCCTTCAGAACTCCATTAAAAGACTACTACGTAAACCCAGGAGAAGCAAGCCGCGAAAACGTCAGTTTTTCTTTTCCTCTGAGCTTGCTTTGCCTGCTTGAGAAAGCAGAGGCCTGGGCCTCCCAAGCCCTGGCCAGACCTGACTGTGAGCCCAGCCCGTGGCCTTAGGCTGCCAGCACTGCTTTCCAGACCCCACCACCAGCTCTGCAGCCCGTGTCCATCACTGCCCTCACACACGCTCTCTGCAGCAAAGCTAGTGAACCCATCCTGATTCTTCTTTTTCTCTCTTTCTTTCTTTTCTTCTTCTTTTTGCCCCCAAATACTCCTTTGGTATAACTTAGGCTTTTCTATAGTCTCAAATAATCACTCCTGATCCTTTGACTCACAAACTAGTCATCACTGGAAGAGCAAAGGTATTTCACCTTACCACGGGTAAGAATCCTGCCTGAACTAAGAGTCATCCTCTACTACCAGCAAATTCCACACACCCCATCTCTTCGCAACAGTACCACGAAAAGGAAGAAAAGCCTCAGGTGTTAGAAATTCCTCAAGAGACTATTCATGAATGCATTTGGTAGTCTCAAAAATTTGAATGTGTGAGGAATCCTCACGGCGTAGGTTCCACTCTGTATAACACTTGCCTACCTTCCACCTTTCTCAGGGCGGTGGAACTTTGTTTGAAATTATTGTTTTAGTTTGTTTTGTGCTTTAGACATATTTCAAAGGTTGCAACTCACCCTCCCACCTCCACTATAATGCAAAACCTACTATGTTAGCAACGCTTTCAGGCTGGCATATCAAAGAATTCCAGAAAATGAGGATTTAGGGCTGCCACTCTCTCCACTACTTTACCAAACACTTAGAAACTCCAGCAGGAGAGGGCCTCTCTCCCATGGGGCTGGGTGTGTGTGTGTGAGTTGGGGGGACCTCTTCTCCTCAGCCCTTGGGCTGGAAGCCCAGATCAGCCCTGGGGGATCCCTGTCGGGGCTGCCATGAGCTGGGCAGCCTTGTTTTCCTACCTCAGACATTTGTAGTTGCTGGGAGCCCCTACTTGGTCTACACCAGGCTGGGCCTTATGTGGCAGCACTGGGCACGGGGCCTCTGGCTTTCTTTCCCAGGACACTGCCAGGCTCTCATGGGCTGATCCTGGCCTAGGTTGTCCCCAGGCAAGGACGTATGCACTCCCAACAAGTGATCACCTACCATACAGGCACCCACCAGTGAGGGGGCCTCTCACCTCCTGCCCTCCTAGAGACAACTGCCTGGTCCCAGTGGATGTCACCAGGAACGGGGTCCAGGCATGGCGGCTGCTGTAGAAGGGCAGCTGAGGCCACCTCAGTTGGGGGGAAGCTCACCGTTTTCCCTGCCTGGACTGACCTGGGCGCCAGCCAGGCCGCTCCAGCCCTCAGCCCCCAGCTGTGTCTCCTGCACACGGTCCCGTGCAGGATTGTGAGGCGGGGGTGGCGAGGAAGAGCCCTGAGTGGGTGCTGGAGAAGAAGGGCACCCCGGGCGTCAGGGCAAGGAAGTCAGACCTGCCCCTCAGCACACTGGCAGCAGCTCAAGCCCTGCCCTAGGCAGCGAGCTGCCTCCAGTGGGACAGCTCGGGGACCCAAAGCCTGTGAGCTGTGCCACCCAGCCCGGGCCCTCGCCTCTGGAAAGTGTTCGACATTCAAGTGCCTCCCTCATCAGCTGACAAAATGGTGTTTTACAAAAGTTCTAAACAATTCTAAAGTCCTAAGAGTATTTTCTTCGCTAACAAAAGTTCTGAGAGCATCTTATTTTGTTCTGAAAGCAAGAAACCACTCTCTGTGGAAAAGATAACAAAAGAACAGCTGCGGGAGGAGCAGACTTGGGCTCTACGCTCTCCCCTCCCCGTCAGCGTCAGCTTGAGTAAACGTGCATCAGGTGCTCCTCTGTTGTGTTCTGAGTGTGAATTATCCCCTCACTCCAATGCCCAAGTACTTACGTATTCACTCCTTATGCAAAGAACTTACGCTTGGTTTTAAATAATTTAATATAATTGGACTCCTCGGTGCATTAATTTGAATAATTGCCACTTCAGGCTTAACCTCAGTGTGACTCCACACAAAAGTGGTACCTAAAGGATACCAGTGTTAGAAGGAATTCAACTTGTGTGTGCGAGTGTGTGTGTAGAATTCAGTGACATATAATATATAACTTTATATAGGTATAGTTTATACAAAGGTATATATATATACATATATATATTCACCTTTATATACATGGAATAGTATACTATGGTAGTTTTTTTTTCCTTTAGGAAATCAAAATCTTCTGGTTATGGGCAATTTCCAAAACCTGGGGCTTACTTATCCCATTTACCTCCAACTGAGACCCCAAAGTTCAAACCTTATTTCCCAAACATGGAAACGGCTACAAAAAGAAACCGACGTGAGAATGTCCAGGACAAAGGTGTCCAAGTCCCAAAGCAGGTTTTAGAATGGCTGCCCTGCCAAGGTGCTTTTTTCAGGTTTACTGACCTTCACTTTGGCTTCAGTCACACCCATGCGCCTTGTAAGCTCCTGTCTGAGGGGAGAAAATTGGAAGTGTTCAGCATTGGGGGTTGTGGATGAAGCTGAATATAGGATGCTATTTCATCCTTTAAAAAATTTCTTTTCTGGAAAATGCCAGTGATTTATTTTAAGAACCAATTTCTGCAGTACGAAAACTCACACATTTTCAGGTTATACAGTGAAAATAAGTTGACAAAGCGTTTAAGGAAAGCCAAGTCTCATTAGTAAAGGAGGCACAGTTCCCAAAAACACATGAAATTCTAATCCAGTTTCTTTTAGTGCTACCATCTTCAAAAATGAATAAAAATCTCTGACAAAATATCTTTACCAACTTTCAATCATTGCTCTTGCCCATTTTATGATTAAATTAGACCTTAGGGCTTCCCTGGTGGCGCAGTGGTTGAGGGTCTGCCTGCCGGTGCGGGGGGCGTGGGTTCAGGCCCTGGTCTGGGGGGATACCGCGTGTCGCGGAGTGGCTGGGCCCGTGGGCCGCAATTCCTGGGCCTGCGCGTCTGGAGCCTGTGCTCCGCGACGGGAGGGGCCGCGGTGGTGAGGGACCCGCGCGCCGCGATGAGGGGTGGCCCCCGCTTGCCATGGCTGGAGAGGGCCCTCGCGCAGAAACGGAGACCCAACGCAGCCACAAATAAATAAAATTTTTAAAAAAAGGAAATGTTTATTTAGAATGAGGAAGGAAATCACAAAAAAAATTATAAATTAAAAAAAAAATTAGACCTTAAAATAGCTCGCTTGCTGGATCAATCTATCAGTGATGAACAGGTTGGAGTACGTCCTAGTAGGTACGAAAGGACGGCACAAAATGCTGTTCATTCGCTGGTTGAGCTTATTTTAAAAAAATTTTTAGGGCTTCCCTGGTGGCGCAGTGGTTAAAAATCCTCCAGCCAATGCAGGGCACATGGGTTCGAGCCCTGGTCGGGGAAGATCCCACATGCCACAGAGCAACTAAGCCCGCGTGCCTAGAGCCCGAGCTCCACAACAAGAGAAGCCACCACAATGAGAAGCCCGCGCACCGCAGCAAAGAGTAGCCCCCGCTCGCCACAACTAAAGAAAGCCCGTGCACAGCAACGAAGACCCAATGCAGCCTAAAATAAATAAATAAATTAATTTAAAAAAATTTTTTTTATTACCAACTCCCCAGCGCCGACCTAGTACACTACTCTGTAATCTGTAGCTTGAGACTTGCTTTAGAGACAGTTTTCTCACAAGAGCAAAATTTAAGGGAATGCAGAAAAATCACTAGTCAAGATAAATAATTTTCAAAACCACTATTTTAAAATACAAATATCAATGCAAATATAATCCATGAATAACTGACGGTCAAAACTTCAGATAAAAGTAGACTCCAACTCTGCATTTGCTCCACCACGCCTCAGGCGACTCATTATTTATGTTAACCGGCGGCCGACAAAGCTCCCCGACATGACTTATTCAAACACCGCACGGAAATATCGACCTCGATTCCCACCAGGCAGAGCCCCCGCCCCCGTCCTAGGCCCCGAGTGCGCCGGAAGGGCCGGGCCGCCGCCAGGCCCCGGGGCTTTCAGGTCCGGAGCCGAGGAGAGGGACCCGCGAGAGCGCCGCCCGCCACCCGCGCGGCAGCCCGCGCCGCCCGAGACGCCCGCTTACCGCGTGCGCTCGTTGGGGTACTGAGTACGCTGGAAAACGCGCTCCAGGTCCTGCAGCTGCACCCGCGTGAACCTGGCGTGGGGGACCTGCTGCTGCCCCTCTGCGGCCTCGGGACCCTCGACGGCGGCCCACGGGGGCTGCTCCTCGCCGCCCTGCTCTCCGCCTTCGCCGCCGCTCGCCTCAGCCTCGGCCTCGGCCTCGCGGCTTTCGCCGTCCGCGGGGCCGGCGGCTCCGACGCTGACATCACAGCCTTCCTTTCCTTCTCCTTCGTCTCCCGCCTTTTTCCCTTCCGCGGCTGCTCCCAGCTCCGGTTCGGACTGAGCCTTCTGCTCCTCTCCCCCCTCTCCGGGAAGCGAGATCTCCGCGGGCTTCACCTCTGCAAGGGAGGAAACCCAAAGAGAAAGATCAGGCCGTCGAGGGAGCCCGGCTCTGGGGAGGGGCTGCGTCCGAGTGGGGTCCTGCCGTTCGCCCCTCCCTGGGATCGGCTAAAGCGAGTGCCCCGCCCGCCACTGACCGTGCGCTTCTTCCCGCTCCTCGTCGACCCCCAGCTTGAGGAAGCCGGCGACGGTTGCATCCGCGTCGTCATAGGCATCGTGGCTGCTCTGCGGCTGACGCTCCATGTCCCAACTGCTGTCGAGGAGACTGTGAGCTTCAGCGGAGGCTGCGCTGAATCTCCTGAGACCCCCGGCTCACGACTCAAGGCTAGAGCGGTGGCCCACGACCCGGCACCGCTAAGGCTCCTCTGGCGTCTGGTCAGCTTTCAGGGAGTCTGGAATAACGCTCTCTGCGGGTTTACCACAGCCTGCTGGGGGTTGGGTTGGCTGATGTGCGCATGCGGCAGGGCCTCCGCCGTCTAGGGGGCGCTGGCGGGGGGGCGGGGGATGTTGCGCGCCGCCCGGGCGCTGGTAGGGAGCATGCGTGAGAGCAGAACGCCGGGTCCCAGGTTGCAACCTAACTGAGTAAGTACTCCGCACTGGGTCGGGCGTCTTCCCAGACCAAGGGGCTGTGCCCGATTTGTGGAGGGTACGAGAGAGACCTCACCCAGGCTCCATAGACCTTGGAGAAGCGTCTGGGGACTATCTCTTGACCGAGCCCTCCATATCCAGCAGCCAGTACCAAGAAGGGAACAGTAATCAAAGTAATACGGTCGACCCTTGGTATCCGCGGGGGATTGGTTCCAGGACCCGCCGCGGATACCAAAATCGGCGGTTGCTCAAGTCCCATAGTCGGCCCTCCGCATCCGCTGATGCGAAACCCATGGATATGGAGGGCCGCCTGTATATTTATTGAAATTTAAAAAAAAAAAACCCTGTGTTTAAGTGGACTTGCAAGTTCAAAAGCCGTGTAGTTGAAGGGTCAATCAACCGTATTATTAGCTAGGAGTTTGCTTGCTCTGAATGTTTGCAATGAGGCTAAAGTCAGAGTCCACCATACTCCCCCAGGGTCTCCGGGAACAGGAGCTTGGGTTTTATGAGCATGCGGGGTGCTCAGATGTACTACAGGGGTAAAAACCAACCTAGCACACCCCTTAAGAAAGTCCATGGCCAGTAGATTTTTAGTAATGAATCCACATCAGATTGCAGAAGTTGAAACCTGCACAGTGCTTAGAGCATCTGAGAATGCATAAAGTGCAAGGGCTCCTCTTCGTCCTGGTTTTGACTGTGGATAATGCAACTTCTGCGCTGCGGCTGACTATAGACCTTCTTCAAAAACCTACTCGTTCCCTTTGCTGGGCGAGTGCTGTGGACCTGGTCGAATTCCTCCCTTTCCTGCTGCTGCCTCCTCCCCTTTTCCTCTAAACCTCCCTTTTCTAGAAATATCTTCCTGAGCTCTTTCTGCGGAATAAATAAAATTTATTTATTGTCAAATACAGAGATCCAGGCCAGATTGAGGGCCCTGAGATTCTTCCTGCAAGGAGTGTTTTGTGGATGCTTCAGGATGTGTTAATATTCTAAATATTAAGACTAGCTTCTAACAATGGACCCTATGCTTGACAATGTATGTGAAGTATCTTAATTTTACCTGCACGACCACCATTCTCATTAACCCTATTTTATATCAGAAATTAAACTACGTTCATGGGCCCCAAATGTATCATGGACCCTAGTCACCTCATGTACTATGCCTAATGGATAACTACCCCCTGCCTCATGCTCCCAGAGAATGGGTAAGAAAACAGCTAAAATGTTTGGTTGGGGACTTCCCTGGTGGTGCAGTGGTTGAGAATCTGCCTGCCAATGCAGGGGACACGGGTTCGAGCCCTAGTCTGGGAAGATCCCACATGCTGTGGAGCAACTAAGCCCGTGTGCCACAACTACTGAGCCTGCGCTCTAGAGCCCATGAGCCACAACTACTGAGCCGACGTGCCACAACTACTGAAGCCCACGTGCCTAGAGCCTGTGCTCCGCAACAAGAGAAGCCACCGCAATGAGAAGCCCGCGCACCACAACAAAGAGTAGACCCCGCTCACCACAACTAGAGAAAGCCCACGTGCAGCAACAAAGACCCAACGCAGCCAAAAAATAAATTTTAAAAATATGTTTGGTTGGCCAATTCACTCTCAAAAAGATGGTAAGAGATTGCAATCTGACGGCCTCTGTCTTTGACCAAGATATTACCTTCTCAGGATAGCACTTCCTGGAGCCAAACTA
Source organism: Balaenoptera musculus (assembly GCF_009873245.2). Classification (NCBI taxonomy): domain Eukaryota; kingdom Metazoa; phylum Chordata; class Mammalia; order Artiodactyla; family Balaenopteridae; genus Balaenoptera; species Balaenoptera musculus. The sequence continues at coordinate 100,657,928 of NC_045806.1, read as the reverse complement.
CTGACATCAGAAACCTTGCTTTCTCCCCACTTGCTACCTGGCTAACCTGAGTTACTTATTCTCCCTTAGCCTTAGTTTCCTTATCTCCAAAATCGAGATAACAACAGTACCTAATTCTTGGGGTTGTTGTGAGGATTAATGGAGATAATTTTTAAAATCTTTATAAGTGACCATACCATGTTGCCTCCCATTTCCTTCCAACTTTTTAGCAATTATTTTTCATGAGGGCCCAGGAGAGAAGATAAAGATGGTTATCATCTGAGTGTTGGCAATGAAGAGAGGATATTTTCTTGTGAAAATAATGTCCCTGCCATGTCTTCTTGTACCTATATGTGCTTCAGGCAATAAGCCTATGTTGGCTGCTGCATGTACAGGACAGCAATGTGGGAAGGCCTGGGAAAGCCAACCTGGCCATTGTGCTGGAGGTTCTCACAATCTGGGGAGGCAAACTGGCCCACCTAGGAGTAGGAGGACCCACAGTATGGACGCACACCTCCAAGCCCCACACCTTACTTACTCTGTGACCCTGGGCAAGGTAGCTGACCTCTTAGAGCTTCGGGTACCACATCTGTAGGATGGGGATCATGATGGTACCTGCTGTACCGTGTTGTGAAATTTACATGAAGGAATACAAGTAAGGCCCACGGTGAGGGCTCAGATAACTTTAGCTGATGCTAGTTAAGGGGTTGGGACTGACTGCGGTCAGTCTGCACAGGGGCCTGCACTGACTGAAGATGCTGGACACGGAGTGTCGCCCCTGCTCCTGAGTGGATATGAGAGTCTGTGGAGTGGCACACAGCTGTGCTTGCTCATGCTGGTGACACCATGTGGGTGCTCAATGTGCACCAGGGCCTGGCTAATCAATCTTATAGCCGTCCCCTGAAGAGGGGGCCATCACTCTCTTTAGTTCCTAATGGAAGAAATGGAGGCTCAGAGAGGTCCAGTGACTTTCCTAAGGTTACACAGCCCAAAGGTAGGGCCAGGATTCAAATCTTTGAAAAGACTTTGTACTTAGCAGCCCGTGGTAGAAGCAGGTTTGGTTTTTGTGGGTAGGGTGTTGTTTGTACCTCACAGGATGGATCAGACACTGCCAGATGCTGTGCAGGTTGTGCTGGGAATCCCAGTTAAAAGAAGTAGCATGGTGTAAATCAACTATACTTAAAAAATAAAAAAAGGTAGATGAGCAGCCCCAGGAGGGATGAGTGCAAGCTTGTCTCAGGGAACCCCAACACAGCCAGGGTGGCCAGTCAAGTGCATGCAAAGTGTGGCCTTGAGAGGGAATTGGAGGGAGAACCTGAAGATAACACTGTAGTGGGTGAGAAGTAAAGTTTAAAAGGTGGATTGAGGTCAAAGTTATGGAAGGAGTCAGAATGCCAGCATCTGGGCATGGATAACTGTAATGGTTTTGGTCAGGGGGCAGTGATAATGAAAGTGGTATCTTCGGATGTGGAGTAGAGGGGGAGAGTCTCTAATGTGGCACCCTGCTCAGTTCATTGCAGTTGTTGGAGTGGGGTACATCGACCAGACATGGGGTTCCTGACTTGGAGGCCATGGTTGGCCACTGGGGAGATCGTGAGTCTTTTTGAACATGAATGTAAATTTTAAGAGCGTGTGCACCTTTCATCAGATAATCAAGGGGGTACATGATGGCACTAACTATCTCCTCCCAAAGCACAGAAGACCACAGTTTTGAGTAAAGATGCCAGGCTTTAGAGTTGGAACACCTGAATCTGGTTTCAGCGCACAGCACTGTTCTTCTAGTTCTCTTCTCATAGCAAGAACTTTGGCCCCATGTTCTTGTCACGTGACACTGAGCATGCCTGACATCTCTCTGAGCTTCAGTTTCCCAATTGTAAAATAGGGTGACTATTATTACTACTACTACTAGCTAAAATAATCATCTTACAAAATACTTTTCTTTTTTCTTTTTTTTTATTTCTTAGTCTCTGTCTACATTTCACTTAGCATAATGCCCTCTAGATTCATCCATGTTGTGGCAGGATTTCCTTCTTTCTCGTGACTGAACAATATCCCATTGTATATGTACACCCGATCTTCTTTATCCATTCATCCATCAATGGACACTCAGGTTGTTTGTATGTCTTGCTATTTACAGAATTCTTGTGAAGCGAGAATGAAGTATGGAAAGATGATACTTTATTAATTTTAACTGAGTAAAAATATAAGGGGTGATTTTTATTATTGTCATTTGTGCTAAGGGATTTGGCTTTTTATTTTTTAAATACCATTTATCATGAAATTTTCAAACATACACAAAAGTAGAAAGAATACAGTAATGCAATAATGAACCCCCATAGAAATCATCATCCAGATTCAATATCAGGATTTTGCTAAACTTGCTTCATCTATTCTGTTTTTTTTTCTTCCATCTCTCTTTTGTTCCCTCCCTTCCTTCTGTCTTTTTCTACTCCTCCCCTCCCCACTCACTCTCCTCTTCTTGCTGTGCTAATTTAAAAGAAACTCAACACAACATGTATTTTCATCCCTATATCTTCATGTGTATACACTTTCTAAAAAATACAGACTTTTTTTCCTACATAACCACAGTGCCATCCAGGCACCTGAATGGTAATAATAATCCCTTGGTGCCATCACCCAGTCACTTGTATTCCGAATTCCCTGATTGCCTCAAAAATGACTTCTTACAGTTGGTTTTTTTAGGATATAAGTTTTTCTGTGTCTACACTGATAAAGTAAAAGGAAAACTCGAGGGGGGGGACATTTGCATATGTAATCCCAGCCTTAGAAAGGGGAGGAGGAAATTAAAGACAGCCCTGGATATATACTACTGCTGGTGGTTGTATGTGGCAATAAAAGTGATTCAGTTTGGGGTTTTTTAAAAAGATTTATTTTATTTATTTATTTTTAGCTGCATTGGCTCTTCGTTGCCGCGCATGGGCTTTCTCTAGTTGCCGTGAGCAGGGTCTCCTCTTCGTTGCAGTGCGCGGGCTTCTCATTGCAGTGGCTTCTCTTGTTGTGGAGCATGGGCTCTAGGCACACGGGCTTCACTAGTTATGGCACGTGGGCTCAGTACTTGTGGCTCACGGGCTCTAGAGCACAGGCTCAGTAGTTGTGGCACACGGGCTTATTTGCTCTCCAGCATGTGGGATCTTCCCGGACCAGGGCTCGAACCCACGTCCCCTGCATTAGCAGGCGGATCCCTAACCACTGCGCCGCCAAGGGAAGCCCCCTCAGATTCTAATTTTAATCCAGACTGAACAAACTGAAAGCTAACTGTATTAGCAAAGATGTTCCAAATGTAAAAGTTTGTTATGTTATTAACAGAACTATTTACATGCATATTTACAAGCAGTCCTTTTGTACATAAGTTTTACTTTTAGTTAATTGGAAAAAGATTTTTGATATTAGGTAAAAATATTACTAAAATAGGGCTGAGGTGGTACCACATTATAGTAAAGTATTAGAGAAGTGATTCTCAAGGTGTATCAATAATAAAACAGATGAAAACTTGAGTGACAAAAATCTAGTAAAATTCTCTAGTAGAAAAGTCAATGCAACTCATGCTATAAAACAAAAGTGGTAAAGTCATATAAATAAAGCAGAATACTGTTATAGGCTTTATTTTTTTAATAATTTAAACCATAATTCAAAAAGAGCCATGTACCAAAATGTTCACTGCAGCTCTATTTACAATAGCCAGGACATGGAAGCAACCTAAGTGTCCATAAACAGATGAATGGATAAAGAAGATGTGGCACATATATACATGGAATATTACTCAGCCGTAAAAAGAAATGAAATTGAGTTATTTGTAGTGAGGTGGATGGACCTAGAGTCTGTCATACACAGTGAAGTAAGTCAGAAAGAGAAAAATAAACACCGTATGCTAACACATATATATGGAATCTAAAAAAAAAAAATGAACCTAGGGGCAAGACGGGAATAAAGACACCGACCTACTAGAGAATGGACTTGAGGATACGGGGAGCGCGAAGGGTAAGCTGGGACAAAGTGAGAGAGTGGCATGGACATATATACACTACCAAACATAAAATAGCTAGCTAGTGGGAAGCAGCCGCACAGCACAGGGAGATCAGCTCGGTGCTTTGTGACCACCTAGAGCGGTCGGATAGGGAGGCTGGGAGGGAGGGAGACGCAAGAGGGAAGAGATATGGGGACATATGTATATGTATAACTGATTCACTTTGTTATAAACCAGAAACTAACACACCATTGTAAAGCAATTATACTCCAATAAAGATGTTTAAAAAAAATAAAATAAAATAAATTTATTTTATTTATTTATTTATTTATTTTTGGTTGCATTGGGTCTTCGTTGCTGGGTGCAGGCTTTCTCTAGTTGTGCGAGCGGGGGCTACTCTTCATTGCGGTGCGCCGGCTTCTCATTGTGGTGGCTTCTCTTGTTGCAGAGCACGGGCTCTAGGTGTGCAGGCTTCAGTAGTTGTGGCATGCAGGCTTCAGTAGTTGTGTCATGCAGGCTTCAGAAGTTGTGGCACGTGGGCTCAGTAGTTGTGGCTCGTGGGCTCTAGAGCGCAGGCTCAGTAGTTGTGGTGCATGGGCTTAGTTGCTCCATGGCATGTGGGATCTTCCCAGACCAGAGATCGAACCTGTGTCCCCTGCATTGGCAGGCGGATTCTTAACCACTGCACCATCAGGGAAGTCCCTGTTATAGGCTTTAGGGTAATGAGGTTAGGTGAAAAAAATGAACAATTCTAAAATTGCAATAAATCCTCAGTGAAGAATCTTGGTTGTTTAGTTGGGTGTTCTAAGTTGTTGTCTTTTTTTAATTTTTATTGGAGTATAGTTGATTTACAATGTTGTGTTAGTTTTGGGTGAACAGCAAAGTGAATCATATATATATATATATATATATTCACTCTTTTTTTAGATTCTTTTCCCATATAGGCCATTACAGAGTCTAGGTCTTTTCTTTTAACCCCGTTTTGAAAGCCCTTGGTATCAAATATCATCTGGATAATCAGTCATTAAAGATATATTCTAAGACTTCACTGCTAAAGATATCCATGATCGTGATTCATATTTGAAACTCAAGTCACTGAGAAGAGACACTAAATGTAAAACCAAATGAAACACTAAATGTAAAACCAAATGAAAGCTATAATATTCATATCTTAAGAAGGATGCTGCATTTTGCAGTAATATGTATTTCTAGGCTAAGACTGTTTCCCTCAAGAAAAGTATCAATAGAATTTAAAGGATAAACTTCTAATCAGCTGGCAAAATTTACTTTTAACGTTTCATTTATTTCAAAATTGATTTTATTGCAGCCAAAACAATGGAATTAACTGTACACAATAAACTATTATATATATACATATATATACATTTTAAATTTTAGGAAATAAAGTTTACTTTGGCAGAGAGTGTTAAACAAAATTAAAGTTGCGGGCTTCCCTGGTGGCGCAGTGGTTGAGAATCTGCCTGCAAATGCAGGGGACACGGGTTCGAACCCTGGCCTGGGAGGATCCCACATGCCGCGGAGCAGCTGGGCCCGTGAGCCACAACTGCTGAGCCTGCGCGTCTGGAGCCTGTGCTCCGCAACAAGAGAGGCCACGATAGTGAGAGGCCCATGCACCGCGATGAAGAGTGGCCCCCGCTTGCCGCAACTAGAGAAAGCCCTCGCACAGAAACGAAGACCCAACACAGCCAAAAATAAATTTAAAAAAAAATTAAAAAAATAAATAAATAAAAACAAACAAACAAAAAAAAAACTGACAACCCCATACCCTGGAAAAAAAAAATTAAAGTTGCATACGTTAGTAACATAACTCAATATCCTTAATTTGGTAGAAGTGTGACATTTTCTTGCTTTCCTGTGTTCTGCTAAATCACCACAACCTAAACTGCTTTATAAAACGTATATGCTGAAATTTAAGTTTACTGTTTTTGCTTACTCTCTGATTACAAACAAAACTTTTCATAAGGCTCTTCTATTTCTGGGTCCATCTCATCATCAGTATCATCCAAGTATGGATCAACAGCCCCCGATAAATTTGTTCACAGATATAGAGAACAAACTAGTGGTTACCAGTGGGAAGAGAGAGGGTGGGAGAGGCAAGATAGGGGTAGGGGATTAAGAGGTACAAACAATTATGTATAAAATAAATAAGCTACAAGGATATATTGTACAACACAGGGAATATAGCCAATATTTTATAATAACTATAAATGTACTATAACCTTTAAAAATTGTGAATCACTATGTTGTAAACCTGTAACTTATGTAATATTATACAATAAAAAAGGTTAAAAAGTAAAATAAAAAAAAAAGAAAAAGAAGTCAGGGTAAGGAGAAAGTGCCAAATTTTTTTTTAATTAACATAAAACCTGAAACAGTAAAACTATAAGAAAACATATGGGAAAAGTTTCTTGACATTGGTCATGGCAATGATTTTTTGGTCATGATGCCAAAAGCACAGACAGCAAAAGTAAAAATAGACAAATAAGACTGCATCAAACTAAAAAGCTTTCTGCACAGCAAAGGAAACAATTGCCAGAGTGAAATGGCAACCTATGGAATGGGAGAAAATATTTGCAAACCATATATCTGATAAGAGGTTAATATCCAAAATACACAAGGAACTCGAACAACTCAATAGCAAAACACAAAACAAAACACGACAACAAAGCACAAAATAACGCAATTGAAAAATGGGCAAAGGTGGGGGTGGAGGGATAGATTGGGAGTTTGGGATTGACATGTATACATTGCTATATTTAAAACAGATAACCAGGGGACTTCCCTGGTGGTCCAGTGGGTAAGACTCCACACTCACAATGCAGGGGGCCTGGGTTCGATCCCTGCTCAGGGAACTAGATCCCACATGCACGCCGCAACTAAGAAGTCCGCCAGCCTCAACTACGACCCAGCGCAGCCAAAATAAATAAAGAAATAATAAATAAATAAATATTAAAAAAAAAAAAGATAACCGGGACTTCCCTGGCGGTCCAGTGGTTAAGACTTTGCCTTCCGATGCAAGGGGTGAAGGTTTGATCCCTGGTCAGGGAGCTAAGATCCCACATGCTTCGCGGCCAAAAACCAAAACATAAAACAGAAGCCGGGACTTCCCTGGTGGCGCAGTGGTTGAGAGTCCGCCTGCCAATGCAGGGGACATGGGTTCAAGCTCTGGTCCGGAAGGATCCCACATGCTGCAGAGCAGCTAGGCCTGTGTGCCACAACTACTGAGCCCACGTGCCACAACTACTGAAGCCCGCACACCTAGAGCCCGTGCTCTGCAACAAAGAGAGGCCACTGCAGTGAGAGGCCTGTGCAGCGCAACAAAGAGTGGCCTCCGTTCATCACAACTAGAGAAGGCCCACGTGCAGCAATGAAGACCCAATGCAGCCATAAATAAATTAATTTTTCAAAAGGAAGCAATATTTAACAAATTCAATAAAGACTTTAAAAATGGCCCACATCAAAAAAAATTTTTTTAATAAAATAAAATAGATAACCAACAAGGACCTACTGTATAGCCCAACAAGGTCCTACTGTATAGCGGCAGGGAACCCTGCTCAGTATTCTGTAATAACTTGAATGGGAAAAGAATTTGAAAAAGAGTAGATACATGTATATGTATAACTGAATCACTTTGCTGTACACCTGAAACTAACACAACACTGTTAACTAACTATACTCCAGTATAAAATAGCAATTTAAAAAAAATTTTTTTAATGGGCAAAGGTACATCAACTATACTTCAATAAAAGTTAATTAATTAATTAATTTTAAAATGGGCAAAGGATCTGAATAGATATTTCTCAAAAGAAGACATACAAATGGCCAACAGGTATATGAAAAGGTGCTCACTATCACTAATCATCAGGGAAATGCAAATCAAAACCACAATGAGATATCACCTCACACCTGTTAGAATGGCTATTATCAAAAACACAAGAGGTAACAACTATTGGTGAGGATATGGAGAAAAGGGAATCCATGTACACTGTTGGTGGGAATGTAAATTGATACAATCATTATGGAAAACAGTATGAAGGTTTCTCAAGAAAATTAAAAATAGAACTACCCTATGATCCAGCAGTCTCCCTTCTGGCTATATAACCAAAGGAAATGAAATTGAACCCAGAGGACATTATGCTAAGTGAAATAAGCCAGACACAGAAAGACAAATACTGCGTGATCTCACTTACATGTGTAATCTAAAAGAGTTCAAAGTCATAGAAGAACAGAGTAGCATGGTGGTTGCCAGGAGTTGGGGTTTGGGGGAAATGGGGAGATGTCGGTCAAAGGGCACAAAGATTCAATTAGGCAAGATGAATAAGTTCTGGAGATCTAATATACAGCACGATGACCATAGTTAACACTTCTGGACTGATACTTGAAATGTGCTAAGAGGGTAGATCTTAAGTGTTCTTACCACAAAAAGGGGGGGAGGGGCAACTATGTGAGGTGCCAGATATGTTAATTAGCTTGATTGTGGCTATCATTTCACAATGTAAATATATATCAAAATAGCAAGTTGGGGCTTCCCTGGTGGCACAGTGGTTGAGAATCCGCCTGCCAGTGCAGGGGACACGAGTTTGATCCCTGGTCCGGGAAGATCCCACATGCCGCGGAGCAACTAAGCCCCGTGTGCCACAACTACTGAGCCTGTGCTCTAGAGCCCGTTAAGCCACAACTACTGAGCCTGTGTGCTGCTGCGACTACTGAAGCCCACGCGCCAAGAGCCCGTGCTCCGCAACAAGAGAAGCCACCGCAAGAAGAAGCCCGCGTACCTCAATGAAGAGCAGCCCCTGCTCGACGCAGCTAGAGAAAGCCCGCATGCAGCAACGAAGACCCAATGCAGCCAGAAATAAATAAATAAAATAAATAAATTTTTTAAAAAAAGCAAGTTGTACACATTGAATATAATTTTTGTCAATTATACAATAAAACTGAAAAAAATTAAAGGAAAATAAAATAGACACGGAAATAGAGAGGGAAGAAGAAAATGATACATAGCACCAGGTAAGGACATTTAAAAGAACAACATTTATTATAATAATAGGAACAATACCTAACCATTATAGAGAGAGCTTAGGAAGGCTTTTTCTCCTCTCCTACTTTAACTTTCATTCTCCACCCTTCCCAACTCCCAACAAAGAATTTTCACTTACATATCCTGTTATCATCTCAAACCAAAATGTCTGTTCACCATTCAAGAAGCAATAGTTGAGCGCCAACTTAGTGTCAGGCACTGCGAATTCTCTGATGAATCAAACAGGGCTTCTTTCTTCCATGAGTTCGGACTAGTAGGGAATAAAAACATAAAGACAAGTAAATTCCAGTAGGTATGTTACCGTATACAAGTTCGTCTGCCCCACGCACAGTGAGGCCAAACACTACCGAAAGTCAGAGTTTGGAGCAGAGAAAGGTTTATTGCAGGGCCATGCAAGGAGATATGGGTGGTTCATGCCCAAAAAAAACCCCAAACTCCCTGAAGCGTTTCAGCAAAGCATTTTTTTTTAAAGCCAGGTGAAGGAGGGGGGTGTCACAGGGTATGTGATCAGCTGGTGCACAGTTCTCTGATTGGTTGATGGTGAGGTAACAGGGCGCTGTCACAGGGGTCAACATTATCAATCCTCAGGCTCCAGTAGGCCTGGGGGCTACATGCTCATGGTCATCAAGTAGTTAACATCTTCCATTCTGTGGGGGGCTTTCAAATCAGTAAAACAACTCAGGAAATGTGCATCAGATACTGTTATCTAGGTACTTCAGAGAGGAGCTAAAGCAGAGGACATGGGGGAAGGCCTCCTGCTCCGTTACAGGTATTAGGTGCTTGGCCACGTCTGTTCCAAGTCGGGAGATGGAAGGGAGAGTGGGAGACCAGGACACCTTGTGAAAGAACCTGAGGAAGAGTGAGAATGTTGAGGGAGTAGGATTTATAAGAGGTTGCTGCGGATGAATTGATTAAAGGATGAAGATGGGCACAAGGAAGGTAGAAAATGCTTAATTGGGACCGTTCAGAAGCGGGATGAGAGATGAAGCGGACTCAGAAGGCAGGTGGGCTCCTCAGAGCGAAGGTGCAGCCGCATCACTCACCCCCTCCCGGTCCAGGAGGCTGGGTCCCCGCTCCTCGCTCCCGCAGCGGCGCGAGCGGCGGCCGCGCTCAGCGGACGAGGACGCAGAAGCGAAAGGGGCGCACCGAGGTGCCGAGGGCCGCTCAGCTGGTTTTGGGAGCCTCGGCTGAGGCCACCCAACTGATGGCCCGAGGCCATTCCGGTCCCCGGGCCGAGAGCAAGGCTGCGAGCGAGAGCGGAGTCCCCTCGGGCTCGGGGCTCTTTGACGAACTGCGATGCTTGCCCCCCAGAGCCCGAGGCCTCCCCCTCCGGGCTGCACAGCCAGACACCCGAGCCATCGCTGCCGCGAAGAAAGGGGGCGCTCTCGAGCTGGCGCCTTGTCTTCCAGAACCTCGGTGCTGCGGACCCGCCCAAAGCAGAGGAAACCTTGAAAACGGTTGCAGGTGAGTCGACCAAGCCCTTCCCCCTCTCCTAGAGTGCGCTCCTGCCAACGACGGGAAGGGCTGTGCGCATCCCTGGAAAGGAGCTGCATCCTTCCGGTTCCTCAGGAGACTCTCCGAGTCTAAGCTGAACAGGAGACCGTGTCCTTTCTCAGCCCCGTATTTGAAATAACTGAAGGGAAGGGCGTTGGGACACAGGACATATTTCACGGAGGCCATTTCAACAATACAGTGAATTCATCTTGTGTCTGGGGTATGTGTGTATATGTATATACGTATACACACAGACACACACACTATATATATTATATAATATGGGTGTGTACTGTGTCATATATCTCTATGTATATATGTGTATGTATATGTGTGTATAATACAGGAATGGCTGAAATCAAAGTACATATTTTTAAAATCTCCCCTGAATTAAAAAATATAAATGGAATGGGGAGAAAAGTACAAAGTATTGAAAATATTTCCTACGGAAATGACAATATGTTTGTATTACAGTTGCAATATTTAGCATAAAGAATACAGGAGGCTGAGTTATGTTTTAATTCTGATAAACAACAAATATATTTCTGGATAAGAATGTCCCATGCAATATTCGAGACATACTTACATTAAAACATTGTTTGTTGTTTATTTAAAATTCAAATATAAGTCAGGGTCCTGCATGTTATCTGCCAATGCAAGTTTATTTCCTATTCTTCAAGATCAACAAGATTAAAATGTTGATGCAGTTTTAAAATTTCAAATTTCTATACATTTGTTCTTTTATGTAATACTTCATTTTAGTCATAAAATGATAACTGGCATTATGAAAATACAAGGACTTCATAAAAGTCCAAAGTAAAAAGAACAAATCTACTCACATCTGATGAAGATGAAATAATCAGGGTTGATGATATTGATGTACCTTCCCACCGACATCCCTATGCACACAAGGATGAAGAAGAGAGGGTGAATGGGGGCATGTGTGCAGCAGGAGAATCTAATAAGACTGGAATCATACCACATACACTTTAAAATACAGAGTATTATATTTAAATTTTACTTCATTTAACAGAAGAAAAAGAAACAAAGGAGATTGAAAAAACTGCTGAACTTCAGGAAAATGTTCTTGACCACATGAGGGACAAAAGGGGATTCATAAAATCCCCTTTTTCTTCTCCAGGGTACTCTGACCTTCCCAGCCTGTTACCTTGTCTCTGAGGCATAATGTTTCTTAATACTCTCCCAAGGGGCCTCCCTGGTGGTGCAGTGGTTAAGAATCCGCCTGCCAATGCAGGGGACATGGGTTCGATCCCTGGTCCGGGAAGATCCCACATGCCGCGGAGCAACTAAGCCCGTGCACCACAACTACTGAGCCTGTGTGCCACAACCACTGAGCCTGCGCACCACAACTACTGAAGCCCGCGCGCCTAGAGCCCATGCTCCACAACAAGAGAAGCCACCGCAATGAGAAGCCCACGCACTGCAATGAAGAGAAGCCCCCGCTCGCCGCAACTGAAGAAAGCCGGTGCGCAGCAACGAAGGTCCAACGCAGCCAAAAATAAATAAATGAATAAATAAATTTATTTTTAAAAAAAGACTCTCCCAAGATGCATGCTTATCACTAATAACAGCTACAAAATTCGCCAGCAAGTATGACTAGGACAAGTGGGACCTGGTTCATTACCATGGGACTTCCTGTCCTGGACACTCATGATGTCTTAGTCCTCAGTGGTCAGAAATTTAAGATCAGAACTAGGTAAGCAGAGTGAAGGATCAAGTTAGAGAAACTCACAGGCAGGCAGGGATGGAGGGGAGAGACCAAAGCATGTATGGAAGCAGGACTTATAATGAGAAACAACAGGGCAGAACAGTGGCATCCTATGATTGTTAGCTTTAGGTGTGCTTTCAATTACATTCTTCTGCTCCAGAAAATGAAAATTGTTTAATGTTATTAGCTTCTCAGGCAGAGGCTGCAAATTGGCAGCTGCAGACTGAGTCTATTCCACAGACCTGTTTTAGGTAGGCAGCATGCTTTTCAATAAAACATATTTCAGTTAGTTGCCAACATTTAAAGAATGCAAGGTTTCATATAAACATTTTGATTTGGGGCCAGTCTTGAAAAACTGGGAAAATCTGGCAGTCCTAGCCCAACATTCCTGCCCAGCAACACTGAGCTGGAGCTGAGTCCTGGCCATCTTCTTCAGAAGAGACATATTCTTCCCCAATTTGCCAGTCCCCATGCTCCTTGCTCTTAAATTATCGGCCTGCCTTTGTCAGCATTTGTTTGTAACCCTGATCATTTAAAAACATGTTTTTTTATTATTCAAAATAATAGCAGAGAGAATCTTAGGATAAACCCCATGTACTCCTCACGCGGTATCAACAATTATCCATCACCAACGTTGTTTCATCAACACCCTAACCAATTATCCAACACACTTGCATCTGCCCCTTGATTATTTAGATGCAAATAATGCTACAGTGAGCATGTGTGTGCAAAGAACTCATTTCCCCCCCAAAATGAGCCCTGTTACACCGGCCTGGTTTAAACTATCTATGCATGCAGCAGAAAGACTGCAAGTCCTAAGATGGGAGAATGAAAATGAGGTCTCAGGCAGGGAGAGAAGGCCTTTTGTGTCACTTAAAATTTACAGTTTGGAAACTTTCAACAGGATTTAAATACAGTGTTAAACCCCATTAACTAGGATATTGAGAAGATAGTGAAGTCTAACTGACAGTTTTGTTTGTTTGCAAAAATAGTAGGCAGATATTTAGGGACGAGCTATTTTATGACCTTTACCCTCATTGTTGTTGACTGTCTTACTAAAATGCCTGTTCCACCTTCTTGCCTTAAGAATAAGGGATGGGATTGGGACCTCCTGGTTGAATAGCAGTGCCTAGGATAACCTGCCATGCTGGACAACAGCGGCTCCGGTCCAGGATCCTGGAACCGTAGCCAGAGCAGAGTGAGCTGACCTGGTCCTGAGCCCAGGAAGGTTTGGAGGGTGGGGCAGGTTGGAGCGTGCAGAATTGACAATGGTGACAATGGTATGCCTCTTTTCCCTAAACTCTTGGATGGCCTAAGATTTTTGAGAGTCTTTGTTAACTTGGGTCGAGTTGATCTCAACTTCCCTTAACACTACAGGCTAAAATACCAATGCAGTGTCCAGAGCTTCAGCAACTCTCACGTCCCAGTAAGACAAGTCACAACCCCCCTGGGCCCCCTTGCCAGACCACCTTTCTAACTCTCAAGACATTTCAAAGGACTAATGACCCCTTGGACATCTTTGAAGGAGACCTTCTGTCTAAAAATCCAACATGTTCCAGGACTTCCCTGGTGGCCCAGTGGGTGGGACTCCGTGCTCCCAATGCAGGGAGCCCCGGTTCGATCCCTGGTGGGGGAACTAGATCCCACCTGCTGCAACTAGGAGCCCGCATACCGCAGTGAAGATCCCGTGCGCCCCAACTGAGACCCAGCACAGCCAAAAAAAAAACAACCAACATGTTCCTTCCTACTAATTATTTACTTCACACTGAAGATAGGCTTTTCAAATAGGGAGCCGTTCCCCTCAATATGACTTTACATGGGGTCCACTATTTACCATGCCCAAATCCACCCCCGCAACAAGGTGAGGAGGGGGCAGGAGGCAGCCAATGGCTGATGCTCAGCCGCCAGGGTACAGAGCATTTTTATCCTGTTACCAGGCATTGTATCAACAGCAAGGATCTGGTACAACAATTCATAAGCTAAACCTGCATCCAATACCTGGAAAAAACATTAGAATATTAAAATTGAGAGGAGAGGGACTTCCCTGGCGGTCCAGTGGTTGACTCCGAGCTTCCACTGCAAGGGGCACAGGTTCGATCCCTGGTTGGGGAGCTAAGATCCCACATGCCGTGTGGCGCGGCCAAAAAATAAGAAAAAAAAATTAAAAATTAAAATTGCGAGGAGAGAGACAAAATAATAAGCCTAAGCCAGAACTTGGCACACAGACGGGGGAGCTTACTAAGGGTAAGCTGAAGGGAGGGAGTGTGGTGGTAACTTTCCTGAGGTATTTTAGCAAGAAGGAAATAGCTTCTCCTGATGCAGTTTAAAATCTCAATGGCATATAAAGTTGCATGCTATGTTTTTTGCATTATGACATTAACTGTGCAATATACTAAACCAATCCTTTTCCCGCTCTGATTGTAGGTCTGGTTTAAGAATAGGAGGGCCAGGTGCAGTAGAAATGAGAGAGCATCAATGCTTCAAGATGCACCATCTGTTTCCCTGGACCACCTTGCCATCATAATGTTGGATGGGCCCTAAAATACCATCCTCGTTCAGGAGCCAGATTGGAGATGGGTTCTTCTGATACCACTGACACCTGGGCTGCCCATGCTGCCCATGCCACCCATACCTCCTCTGTATTTGTATTATCAATAAAGAGGCAAATTCTCCATATATTTGTCTTTGTGTGTCAAATGCGGCAAGCGGGGTATGTATGAAAATTGTTAAGGAAATGCCATTTAAACAGAATGACAAGGAGGCCTCCTTTCATGAGGTGACATCCCTGAATCACTATCAGTAGGTCCTGTACATCACAGAAGTTTCCCAAGTGCCCACTGGTGAGTTTGCACTGACCCATATATTCTCCTCCGTCTCTCCCCCATCACTCCATCCTTAACCCCACCCTGCCCCTTTGGGACCACGTGCATATGCACGATTGGGCGGGGTGAGTCCCTAGTGTGAGAACAGTGTGTTTCCAGACAGGGATGAGCTCCGTTCATGCTGACAAGTTCAGGCTGAACACTGGACTCTAAGGGAATCTTCCTTAAGAGGCTGCTCACAAAGATTCATGGGAAGGTGGCAGCAGAGCATTCATCCAGTATGCTCCAAATTCTGTCCACTGTTCTTTCTCTTTGGGGAGGAGATTGGGGAATAGGAGCCATTCTGGCACACAGGTTCTGCTGCTTGAAAAGAAACATGAGAAGAGACTCCATCAAGGCCAGAAAGAGGCACTTCTCCCTGTTCTTCCTTCCCCCCACCAGCCCAGGAAAGCATATTCATCGCTCCTTCCCCAGCTGAGAAGCTGACTGTCACACCTTCAAATGTATTTCGTCACCTTCAACATCCTTGAGAGAACCCCAATTTCTGCTGTTAAACACTAAAAGGGAAACTTTTGGTTTAATGGTGCTCAAAGCAAGAATAAGGAGATGTTCTCCCAAGCAGTGCTCCAGAATAATCACTCATTGCAAAGAAGCAGTCATACTTTTGCTTTATTCATGTTGTCTTCTTTGTGTGAAACTACCAGGGTGGGAAAAAAAAATAAGTTTAGGAGAGTGAAAAGCCAGGCCCACTTTTTAAAAAGCATTACGTTCTTCTCAGTTGAACCTTTGGTGTTGAGTAATCTTTAGCAATGTGAGGCTCCTTAAGTGGGGTTTGATGTTAAAAGTGATTAAATATTTCAATGACTACAGATAAGGTGCCTTGGTTACATCAGATCTTCCTCTCAGGGGAGTTAATCAAAGACCAGTCTCACAGCACTTCTATGTTCCCAGTGTGAAGGAGGCTCTGTTTTCTCAGGAAAGCTTACACTCTTTGCCATGGTGTCCACTAA
The DNA here is from genome assembly GCF_009873245.2 of Balaenoptera musculus. Taxonomy (NCBI): domain Eukaryota; kingdom Metazoa; phylum Chordata; class Mammalia; order Artiodactyla; family Balaenopteridae; genus Balaenoptera; species Balaenoptera musculus. The sequence continues at coordinate 100,641,850 of NC_045806.1, read as the reverse complement.
TTTTTATTCCTTCTTCCCACCTTTCTCACTTGTGGGTGTCAAATGTCAGCCAAGTGGTTGTAACATCAGGCTTCCACAGAGAGAAGGATGTTACTGCTACACAGAGACGCCAGACCTTGTGGGGAGTGGGAGAAATTCGAGAATGTTCCCGTGTATGCCCACTGTCATTCTCACCAGATGATTCTGAAACCAAAAATTCTTATTTCCTAGTGTTGACCACTATCCTTTTTTAAACATTAGGTTTCTCGGTGCTTTAAGGACCCTCAGAACTACAGGGCCTGTACAAATAAGCTCCAGGACACCGTCAGACCCAGTCCTGACCCCTTCTCTGCTTTGGCCACAGCGGAAAGGACCACATTCAACCTTTCCAACCTGAGACTGAAAGCCAGAGAATGCTCAGCACAAATCCCCCAGATAACCCTCACATCCAGTCTGACACACTCTAACAACATTCTTTTTTCATGCTCAGGCTGCCTGGGAGAAACAAAAAAAAAAAGTGAATATCTTTCCTGTAAGTGGCTGGTGTCTTCATCATATACACTCTTTTTTTTAAACATGTCTCTACTTCTTTCAGATGCCAGGTATATTAAGGCAGAGTGGTGGCATGAGGCATAAGAAATAAGCAAAGCATTGCTGTAGATGATAATTTACCCTTAGTCTAGGTTTGCAAAGAGATAGATAGGTCTTCTAAAATTAATCCCCCAAATTAATTAGTGCCCCAAAGAGAATTTCTCTCAATGTACATTTCAAATATCCCAAAGACATAGATCAGAAATTAATTATTCTGACATAATGAAATAACTTTGATTTATAAAAAAAATCTTTAGAAACTGGCTACCAACAAATACAGAGACCTGAGGGAGGTTGTCTTAGTTTTGGCTAAAAAGTTATAAGCACAATCTTGTAAGGAGTACAGTAGATTCAGCCTATTACAATAATCTAATAGTTCTGGCTGTAGTCTTGCTTTCTAAAGTTTTTCACAATGAAGAACACATGCTAGTGAACTTTCAAAATAGTAAGGTTGGTGATCAAATTAAGTAGGAAGAAGGTATTGCCAACTAAAAAAAAATGCGCAACCTAAAAGTTGAGAATTATGCTTTATTTGGCGAACAAAACTGAGGACTTCAGCCCGGAAGACAGCCTCTCAGAGAGCTCTGAGGGAGTGCTCCAAAGAGGTAAGGGAGGAGCCACGATATATAGGAGTTTTGCAACAAAAAAACAGGTAGTCGGAACATCAAAAGATTACTGTTAATTAAAGAAAACCAAACATCTCAAGTTACTGAATTTAGCGTGCTTTTCTATGTCTGAGAAGATGCAAGAGTCTGGGCTCATTGAAATCATTCCTTTGATAGGCACCTTAGTGATCTAGGGCCAGTTTCCTGCTTTTCTCCATCCTGAATCCCCTCAGGGTGCACCGTTGTGGGGGGCTGTAGTGACTGCTGGCTTGGTGGCTGCAACATCCCTTGTTTACTGATATGGCAGGAGACAGTTTTCATCCACGGTATGAACTGTTTGAGGGAAAAACTTTTTTAAAAAACTAGATTTATGTAGACTGGATCTTGATTCAAATGAATATAATATAACGAGAACCCTGGAGATCTAACTTGGAAGTGCCTGACCGTCAAAATTCCAAGCTCCTATTTTAACTACAAGTACTTAGAAACAAAGGGCAGCGGGAAAGGAAGGAACCAGAAACAATTCTTTATCAGGCAATACAAGAGTGTGGTCCCTCCAAATAGATGTGAAAAGTGACTTTTTAAATTAAGAGAAGAGTTCCTATAAATGTATACAAAACAGGGCAATGAAGTCTGTTTTGAGTTGTCGTCAAAAGAACAAAACTACATTTGCCTGAATTCTGATTATGGGGTGTTGTGCTTACCACGGAGCACGCTCTGAGCACACATACTGATCTACCATGCAGTCATTTGGTGCTAAAGTGGCTCCTCTAGGAAATGTCAGACCTTGGAAGTGAAATAATGAGGAAATAATGAAGCTAAAATAGAACACTTCACTGGATTTCCTGATTGGTAAGTTCAGCTTGGTCTACAACACAGACTGGGGTTCTCAAAACCTTGAGTGAGGACTTCCCTGACAGTCCAGTGGCAGTTAGGACTCCCACGCTTCCACTGCAGAGGGCATGGGTTCAATCCCTGGTCGGGGAACTAAGATCCCGCATGCTGCACGGCGTGGCAAAAAACAAAACAAAACAAACAAAACAAAACAAAAAAACCTTGAGTGGGACACCTCAGGAGTCAGTTGCTATGACAACATAACCCTCATCACATACCCCTCACCCTAAGAATGCTGCAAGACATTACTTTTGTGTTGGGATTCATTTGAGACTTTCCTTACACTCCCTCCCATTAAACCAATACAGTAGGGTGTCTCAAGGAAAGCGAATCCTTGCCTCAGCCAGATCATTTTAGCAGACACACACTCTTTTTTCCTTTGTGGAACTCACACGAGATCATCTTTGACAAATGAGACGAATGTTCACCAGCCCTGTAGTAAAAGGTCGGCAACAACAGAGAAACCAGTCTCATCATTTCATGATGCTCTTCCAAGCAAAGGACCTTTTTGTCTTCTGGGGGACACCCAGGTTAAAGGAAGAAACCACAGTAGTCTCTCTGCATCGCAGGGAATGGACCTCTGTGGGCATCCAGCCCATTCCCTTCATACTACAGATGAGGGAATGCAAGTCCAGAGCAGTGGGGTGGCCTGCAAGAGAGAGAGCATGTGGAGTTGGTCTCAGAGAATGTCAGTCTCTGGGTGACCATGCCCTTCCCTGGGCCCAGATTCATCCAGCTATGGGCAGTGCACACGCAGGTTCAGCTCTTCAGCACTTACCACCTCCATCCTGCACAGAACTCTTTCCTTCAAAGGGCTGATGACTTAAGGTTTCTCACTCAGCCTCAGCACTAAGGCCCCCACTCTCCACCCTTAAGGCATGCAGTATCCTGGGGTTCCCCCTTGCACAGCAAACACGAGAGCGTTAAGAGAGTGATGCAACGCGCACCCGGCTCACAAAAGCTGAGTGTGATTCCACGACAACAGCCCTCATTTCCTCCAATCTCCTTGCAAAGCCAAGCCTGCCACCTGGCAGCACAACTCATGAAAAACAGCCTGCTGCACGCATGTGCTAAAATGACTTCTTAAGGAAAGCAGGCTAACGGCTTGGAGACCTTAATTATGCCAATAGGAATACAAAAGACTCTGAAAGCCCATTCTTTCGTGTTTCACAAACAAGGGGACACGAGTGATTTAAAAGGTGGTGTTCAGGCATGGGTAGCACACTGGTACACCTGGCTCCCTCCAAAGCTCAGCCCCCAAACAAAACTAGGGCTTTTATGAGAACTGCAGAGTTGGAACTTGATTTTCTATTTCAGGCCTAAGGATCTTGGTCTGGGTGGGGGGAATGTAGGCAAGATAGAGACCAAGGGAGGGTCTCTGTCTCATTCCCCTTGAACACAGTAGAAAAAGGAGCGAAGCAAAGGATATTTTGAAACCAGAAGTGGTGGAGACTAGGGGGAGCAAGAAATCCACGTCAGTGGCTGGGCACAGAGCTGGTGCTGGGGTCCGGGGAGCTGGGTGGTCAGCTGGGCTGGGAGGTAGCCAGTGGGACACAAGAAGGTGGCTCTGGCCAGCTGGGCTTTATAAGACAAAAGACACAGAGAAAGGAAAAACAGAACTCAGGTTCGCGTGCAAATGAGCCCCTAACATCTTCCACAGCCCCCATCACAAGGTTAAGCAACAGAGCTGTCTTTTTCTCTCTAGTTTACCCTCCTTTTAACTCAAAAAAAGTCACATTAAGCGATTTTGCCAGGATTTAAATACTCATAAGGAATGAGGGAAAAGTTAGGACAGGAAGAGGGTCTCAAAATGTGATTGTTTCTGGCCCAGTCTCCAGTCTCAACGCCCCACGAAACAGCCAGGTTCCATTTCATCATTCTAACCAGAAGAAATTTGCAAGGATGTCTCATGAGTTCCATGGACCTACTCAATCACATCAAAACCTCAATTCCAACAAGGAGTCAGACATAGTGAAAGGTGCTTAGTTCTTGCATATTCTGTTGAGTTAAGGATTCATTATATATTATAATATAATTCATTTTAATATAGTCCCATGCAATATTTCTGGATAAAATTAAACAGATCAAACTATTGGCTATTGATAAGGGATTTTTTGTTTTTCTTCTACCTGCACTATTTAAATGATTCCCTTTTCCCCACATTGTGTCCTTTTTTATTTGATTCATTCATGTATTAGTTTATTAGAATTTAAGACCACATATAACATATAAGATGCATACAATACAATAAGAAAAAAGTTAACTGTGGATTAAGCTGTCCTTTTTAAAAGAGAAAGTGATTTCCTTTTTCCTGGGTGAATGGTAAGCAGCCTAGGAACAATATTATCAGAATCTGGAATGAATATGGTCAGCATTTCTGCTGATTTGAACCCAAATCAAGGTACACATCTTTTGGTTTTGTTTGTTTGTGTTTTGGCCGCGCCACACGGCTCGTGGGATCTCAGTTCCCCGACCAGGGATCGAACCCGGGCCTCGGCAGTGAAAGCGCAGAGTCCTAACCACGGGACCGCCAGGGAAGTCCCATCTTTTGGTTTTTAAATGTATTAGTATGGTTTGTGTGGCTATACTGTATGTTTTATATATATATGAAGGTACTTTGTGGAGTGTTTCATGCAATTTCAGAGGCCTGCGTTCAGAGGAAGTCCAGTTACTTCATATTTAAAGCAAAATAAAAAACAAAAGAAGGCTTGAGTGCATCAAATACCAGAGTTCCATATTTAAAATATATATTTGCCCTTAAAGAAATAGTAAATGAGTGGTACATTTATCTTTGGATATCACTTGTTGTCTAAATGCAGCAAATAAAGAACATCAGTAAATTGGAGTCAAACAATACAAGGGCAGAGGGCTGTGTTTACTTGTCTCTGTACCCACAACTCTTTCCCTTTCTCCTTCTCACACACAGATATGATCTGATAGTTGCTCAGTTGTATTTGGAATCTGTGACACCATGAGCCATCGGCTGTGCTTTGGGGTCTGGATTGTTGGCCAAGTTTTGGAACTTCCTTGTTCTCAGTCCCTCTCAGATTCTGAGGACGAGCTTCCCCAGACTCAGCATGAGCCTCTAGCACAATCGGTGAGCATCCTAGGGGCCTGGTGGGCAGCGGAACACTCCAATTCTCCATCCAAGTCACGAGCTAGGCTCTGCATCATTGCCTGTTCCCTCTCTCTTTTGCACACACACATGCATGTGCACATTCACATGCGCACACACACACACACACACAGGATCTTTAGCTAGTAAATATCCCAGAATAGTCACATCAGTCCATTTCATCCTGAGCACCTTTTGGTTATCAGAACACCTCCACAAACTGCAGACACATTTCTACCTGTAGCCTGTAGACGTCTACCTGTAGACGCAGCTGCGGAGCTTCTCCCAGTGACGTAAAACAAGAAACAGTTGCCTATTTATGGGAGGGTTTTTCCAACGTGAAATACCAATTGGCTGAAGCAGAAGTTTGGGGAATTTTCCATACATATAGTCGCTAATATCAAACTCCTTCCTATAAAAGTAGGAGCAATTTGTCATCAGAGAATAAAGCCTCTCAGGCGAGGTGTTAGAGGCACCGACGAAGCCACTGCCCCAGTAGGGTGTCAAAGTTCACAGCACCTTACTGACTTAGAAGTATTCAGGAGGAAAATTAATTTTTACAGTACATAGTTCAGGCAGGCCCTTTAAACACAGATTAGTGATTATTAGTGATTAAAAGCTTGTTTCCGTCTTATAATCTATTAAACAATTATGGGTATAATTGGAAAGGGGTTACAAATTCAAATGAACACAGACTACAATACGGTTCCCTGCACCCCTGCTAGAGTCCCGCCTGGGTGCTGTAGGTGGTACCCAGGCGCTTGCCCGCGTTGCTGCAGGCTCACAGATTGTTAAGGGGAGTAGCAAATGGAAGTTGAACACACCCCTCACTTCCCATTCAGGAAACACAGGCTGCTCCTAGGAAACTTGGCAAGAGTGGCCTCACGCCTCGCCACTCGCGGAGGGAGGCAGGAGGAGGGAGGGGTGGGGTTGTCCTCCCAGGAACTAAAACGCATGCCCGCCAATAAGGGGATCAGCAGAGTAACCACGGTGGCAAAGTGGGCTTTTACAGAAAATTGATGCGAAAGTCCACAGCCTGGTGCCACAAAAGTCACACGTTCTTATTAGAAATTTTCCCAAATCTCACAAGTTTCCTGACTCAGTTCAGCTCTTTGACCACGCTCAATGAACAACTGCTTTCAATATCCAATAGTGTGGTCTGGTTTTTCCATTTAACATTATTTCAGAAATGCTTTCAAACATTTTATCATATTTTTCATTTTAACATCTACATTCATATCTTACAATTTGCCTAAGGTTGTTTCCTGCCACAAAATGAGTGATCAACAGATATCTGAATGAATGAACATCTTTGTGCGTATGGCTTTTATTAAAAAATTATTTTCTTAGGCTAACATTCCAGGCCTGAAATACATAAGCGAAAAAGTATGAATCTTTTCATTGTTCTTGTTGCATATTACCATGGAAGGCAATGTCCAGTTTTGGTTAAGAACATAGGGTTTTTAACTTCAACAACGCTTTATTTATCTGGCTCCCCATACTAGCTGTGTGATGGTGGGCTGGTGACCCTTTCTGGGTCACAGTCGTCTGATCTATGAAAAGGGAGAAACAATAGTTCTCCTGCACAGAAATGTGATGAGGAAGGTGGGCACAATAACTATTGGCTATTGTTATTATTTATTGCCACTTGCAACATACAAATTTCCCCACAGCCTCACAAACATTATGTTTTATCATCTTAAATTTGTTTTTGTGGACTTCCCTGGTGGCGCAGTGGTTAAGAATCTGCCTGCCAATGCAGGGGACATGGGCCCGATCCCTGGTCCGGGAAGACCCCACACGCCGCGGGGCAACTAAGCCCGTGCGCCACAACTACTAAGCCCACACTCTAGAGCCTGCAAGCCGCAACTAATGAGCCCACGTGCCACAACTACTGAAGCTTGCGCGCCTAGAGCCCGTGCTCCGCAACAAGAGAAGCCACCACAATGAGAAGCCCGCGCACCACAATGAAGAGTAGCCCCTGCTCGCCACAACTAGAGAAAGCCCGCGTGCAGCAATGAAGACCCAGTGCAGACAAAAAAAAATCCTTTAAAAAAATTTGGTTTTGTTTGTTAAATAGGTATAAAGTCGTATTTGTACTTCCTTGTTACATAATGAGGTTTACACCTTTTACAAGTGTTATCTTCCATGTGCTTTTGTCCTGTGATGTCTGCTCTCTTCCTCTTTGAACATTCAGACATTTGGTGCTATTCTTTCAGAGTTTACTCATTTTGAAAATATTCTTAAAGTAACTAATGCTTATCTATCATTCACTGCAAATATTTCCCCTATTCTGTTGTTTTCCTCTTTTTCTTAGTTTTGGGGTCCGTGTTTTCCTTTCCGATTTTGTTATTGCTTCAGAACTTTAAAATTTTCCCTCTCTCATAGTTGACATTACACTTTATCAAATAATTGTGTTGTAAAGATTTGTTTATTCCATACTTTGATTTGATTTTACCTGATTTTAACCCCTTAACTCCACTGACATGTATGGTGCTCCATAGTTGGAAAAGCTAGAAAGGTGAGGATGGGAAAAACACCTACCTTGTACCAGTGCTGTGACAAGTAGGAGAGGCAATGTACTTGGTGTCTAACACCGTGCCTAGAGGTACAGAGCACGCTCTGCACTGTGATGGGAAAACAGCTATTTTGAGTTGCTGCCTAGGCATTGTACAGTA